>NC_137192.1:29864016-29969016 GCF_960531495.2 Zeus faber | reverse complement strand
TAACAATAACAACCTGCTTTTATTATATTTAAATATCACTTCCTTTACCATACCTGTCCAGGCGGTTTGCCAAACAGCTGATGAGTCAGACTTTGTGTTTCAGTGCCCCCCTCACGCCATACTTACATGTTGTGTGATGCAGAAAACCAAATTGTACTTTTGACAGATTGACGTGGCCTGGATACCGGCCAAATTGGATATTTATCTCCTGTCGGATAATGGTCTGCTGGGGTTGCTATGGTTACGGCGGACAGCAGGGGCAGATGAGGGTTAACCATTCTGTAGATTACATCTGTGTGTGAGAGATTCAGTTTTTTTTAAACCCCACACCTCACAGTTTCAGTACGTAGCACCTTTGAAAACACTCATATTTAAGTCATATTCAGCGTGTTATGATTTATTCACTGCTTTCTTTGACCTAAGTCGAATTTAACGGGGCACTGCCTCCCGAGTCCCTAAATAAAACACAATAAAACAAGGGCGCTTGATGCCACGCATAACATTACATTGGATTATGGTGTAATCGTTTTACTTTCAGTTTTTGTTCGATGTCATTCTATATTTTATATTATGCTGAAAAGTTGTGTGTTCCGTTTTTACAATTTAAAATGCAATAACTATAGACCCTATGATATAGGTCTGTGCCCTATGAATCAGCTGTGTAAACACTGTATTGGAGCATACATGCGTACATGTAAGAAAGGGATTGAAAATGTCTTCATAACATGTGTACATCAAATAACACAGGGGAGCGGGAGCCGGTTATAATAAATACTCAAATAAATACATGGAAAAATAGGTGCAATATTTGCGCAGAGGCTTTTGTTGGTGATTGTCTCTGACGTCATTTGCCATGAGAGTGCGTCTTAAAACCCCCGTGAGCCTACATTGAAAGATTAAAATGCCGGCGCATGCTCCCGATATCTGTCTGGCGCCCTGGTTTCTGTCAAAAGAAATCACTGGCTGTGTTTACACTCTGTACCTGCGTCATCACCTATTATCCTCCTCGTGCCCACATCATCACCCCCTCTTTTTCTCCTCCGAGATAATGAATTGCCATTGGTCAGCTGCCGGTGAAATATGTAAATAGGCTCTGGGTTGCTATCTCTAATCGGAGAGGGGTGAAATCCACCGCCGTCGCTGCTAGCGAGCGGTCACTTTGGCTGTCATGGCAACTGCCTCTCCCTCTTCTTTACTCCGCTGTTGAGCTGTCTACTTGAAAGCTCAATCGACCCCCACCCCCTCCCAACAAACACGGATAAACATGCAGGTGCAAACACACACACACACACACACACACACACACACACACACACACACACACACGCACACACGCTCACACACACCGACTCTGAAGGAACGTCATATATTTATCAGAGAGCAGTGGTGGCACTGTACCAGGCTCCCTTAAAATCATATAGACGGTGTTGTACATGGAAAGAAAATGTATTATTAAGTGCTGAATAAGATCACTTGTTGCCAAACGTCCTTGAGAGATTAGACAACGCAGTACGCCACGTGTACTGCGATGGCCTGGAAACTGTCCCCGGACACGTCCAATTGAACAGGAAGTCCCGAATTTACCATCCGCCAAAACGTGGAAAGGTCACACCGTGGCCATCTGAGTGTGACCAGACACTGACCTTCGGTAAAGCGTTAAGGGCTTGAAGACGGGGGCTCTGGAAAATCTTTTAGAAACATTCCAGTCCACTCGCATTAAGTTGCTTAAGCTGAGATGCCCATTCCAAACCACTCTCCCTAATGCATCTGTGTACACAGGAGATGTACTCTGATAAAAAAGAAAATGTCCCTCAAGCAGCTACACACAACCTAGATAAACCTTATCCTCTTATTCCCGCTCGCAGGAGGTGCTACATCAACGCCAAGGCTCTTAACGTCCCCGTTGTGTGCCATGCTTTAGAAGAATATATTGAAAATACTACGCTAAATTCAGATTACTGTACGCTGCAAGCCTCACTGTAACCTTTATCACTGTTCGCTGGCAAAGACTGTCAAACCAGCAGTCAGATTTCCCGGATTCGTGCATATTCTCAATGGCTTAGCCGTAAACTCTCAAGCAATAGGTTTCTCGGGAAGGTATAACATGGTAAAAAAAAATCTATGTATTGTGGGTTTAGACATATAGTGATCTTTTCCAGGGCAAGGTCGGAAAAAATTGTCATGTGCCCCCTAAAGCCTACACATACTGTAGCTGCACAGATAATATTGAATTGCAATTGCAATATTGACCTCTGCGATCATCACGGAATCCATATGTAATCTTGCACGTGAGTTAAGGGACTAAAATTCAAGAGCAGTGGTTCTCAACATGGGGTGACCCCCAGGGGTCCAAGAGGTTCCAAGCCAAATGATTAAGGGGGACCTATTCTGCTTTTCCTTATTTTCAGTCATACACTACTCACAAAAAGTTAGGGATATTTGACTTTCGGGTGAAATTTATAGAAAATGTAAAAAGTTCACGCTACAGTGATATTATATCATGAAAGTAGAGCGTTTAAGTAGAAGCATGCAATGGTGATTTCCTCATCTCAAACTATTTATTGAAACAAAAGCCAACAACAGTGGTGGGTTTACCACAACAAAAAATGTCAATGTCTCAATAACTTGTCATGTGCCCTTGAGCATCAATTACAGCTTGATAACGACGTCTCATGCTGTTCACAAGTCGACTTATTGTCTGCTGAGGCATGGCCCCCCACTCTTCTTGAAGGGCGGCCCTCAGGTCATTGAGGTTCTGGGGTACAGAGTTACGAGCCTCTACACGGCGTCTCAGCTGATCCCATAGGTTTTCTATGGGATTCAGGTCTGGAGAAAGTGCAGGCCACTCCATTTGAGGTGCCCCAGTCTCCAGCAGCCGTTCCCTAATGATGCGACCTCAATGAGCTGAAGCATTGTTGTCCATGAAGATGGAATGAGGCCTGTGTTGTTCATGCAGGGGCACAATGACTGGATTAATGATGTAATTCGGGTAGTATGGGCTTGTTACTGTACTATTCACAAAGTGTAGGGCAGTTCTGTATTGGCTAGACACACCTGCCCACACTGTAACACCACCACCACCAAAGGCTCGGCTGGTGACAACAGTGGCTGATGCAAAGCGCTCTCCTTGACGTCTCCAACATCGTTGGCAGCCATCATTTCTGCCCAACGTGAATCAACTTTCATCAGAGAACAGCACTGAGGCCACTGGTCCCTCGTCCAGCGTCAATGCTCCCTGGCCCGTGCAAGACGATGATGTCTGTGCCTGGTGGTGTGGTCAGGTACCCTTGCAGGTCGTCTAGCACGCAGACCACGCTGATGTAAACGGTTTTGAATGGTCTGACGTGACACTTGGGTGCCTCTCACCTCCCTTAAATGTGCCTGGAGTTGAGTGGCATTCATCATCCGGTTCCGCAGGGCACTGTTCACAATGAAGCGGTCATCAGTGTGGGATGTGGCCAAAGGACGTCCACTTCTGTGACTCTTCCAGTCTCTGAATCTCTGTTGCAACCTGCTGATGACACTCTGTGACACTCTAAGCTCAGTGGCCACTTCCCCCTGAGAACATCCTGTTTGAAGCCTCGCAACGGCGAGGTACTGTTGATCAGTTGTTAGGTGTCGTCTTGGTTTCATGATGTCAAAAACAGCGTGATGAAGAGGACTGTTTAAATACCAATTCTAATTGAACCAGGAAATGTATTGGTCGATTCATGGATCAAACACCTGTTGTGAATTTTGCCGTTCTGCTCCTTGTTAGAGAACAGCAAGTTGTGCAAAAAGTACTGAAACATTGAACAGTTGGACATGGGCATTCAAAAGTTTAGAGAAGGTCAAATTAAGTTCACCTGTAAAGATTATAGTGCATTTTAGGTTCATCCTGAAATTTCACCCGCAAGCCGAATATCCCTAACTTTTTGTGAGTGGTGGATATATATATAATCTTACAATGTGGGATGTTCATATAAGACATGGCCAAAGTGTTAAATCATGAGGTAAACTAATGACAAAGTAACGGCCGTGAAGAAAACGCTCAGGCTTCCGACCGCTCCGAATGCTCCCTTTTCAAAGGTTTGTTTCCTACTCTCTGCACGAGCTGACGTCAGCTGGTCACTCATTTCCTTATGTGGTCATCCGCTCCATCCCATCTGCTGTGCCTTTCTCCAAACAAAACCAATACAAATAGGGTTGTTTTTATTGTAGATTTAGGCTTGGGCCGAAATTCGATAATATCGAGGTGTTTGCCACCATATGCTATATTTTCACAGTATCTAAATATCGGCCCCTCCCCCCGTCCCTCTGTCCGTCCGTCCGCCGTGGCAGCTCAATCACTTCACTGCGCACAGAGAGGATGCGCAGGGGTAAAAGCAGATGGAGGATTTAGACCTGGCGGTGCACGTGGCGTGGATGGTGATTAGGTTGCAGCTCCGACTTTATCCTGTTGTCGTCATGCAACTGACTGACTGGTGAACGGGAGATCCTTCCCGCACGCAGCCTCACGTGGACGCGCAAGGTGCCATCCGTTCTCCTCGATCCGCCGCTAAAAGCTCACCGTCTCTGCAAAGAAAACAAATGCAGAGTGTTTTTTATTGTAGACGTATTCGTCATAATGGATTAAATGGGAGCACTTTCTCCGTCACTGCCCCCGCGCCTGGTCAACAGCAACGACGATAATATTGTGTATCGTGATATTTGGGCGGGACTGCTTTGACGGCCAGCAGATTAAATATATTTATTTTATTTTTCCGACGTCTACATGAAACAAAAGATCCCCGCGTCTGAGAGTCCCCGTGCTCACAGACTCCCACAAGCTGAGAGGATGGCGACGAAAGACACGACCAACTTTTGAATGAGGCCTTGTAGATCTAATATGAGTGGAGATTCAGCAACTGGGTTGATTAGTTCTCGCCTAAAATTTGTTCAGAAACTAATTTTGGTGGACTGATCAGTGAAAGTTTCGGAGGTAATAGAACAAAACCCGGGAGCCATGCTCAAACCCCATTGGCTCACAGAAGCCGGAACTTGTGCTCAAACCCCATTGGCTCACAGAACTCGTAGCCTCAGGAGGGTGGCTCCTCCCATTTAAACAGAGCGTTTAAATGGATTTAGAGGTATGTCAGAATGGCTCTATTGCATTATCCGAGTGGTATTTTCAGCAAACAACTTGTTTTGGGGACCTCAGAGATCTACACCGATCAACCACAACATTAAAACCAGTGACAGGTGAAGTGAATAACATGGATCATTTGGTTCCAATGGCACCTGTTAAGGGGTCACAACACACAGTGCATCACAGCTTGATGTGTATGGAGCTGTGTAGCCACAGAGCGCTCAGAGTGTCCATGCTGACCCCTGTCCACCACTGAAAGCTCCTACAATGAGGACGTGAGCGTCAGAACTGGACCATGGAGCAATGGAAGAAGGTGGCCTGGTCTGATGAATCATGTTTTCTTCTACATCATGTGGACGGGGTTAGGGTCCGATCTGATGGAACAAAAAGCCTGATCCATGGAGGCCCAACCTCACAACTTCTGCTACTAACGTCTTGGTGCCAGATACCACAGGAGGACTTGTGGAGTCCATGCCTCCACGGGTCACAGCTGTTTTGGTGGCACATGGGGGAGCTACACAATATTAGTTGTTATAAGTGGTGGTTTTAATGTTGTTGCTGATCGGTGTATATTAACTTGTGTAAAAAGGAGCAAAATAGGTCCACTTTTAATTTTGAACATCACCATTTCACAAGATCATGTAAGATCATGTACAATTATTACAATAATGTTTTATCTTTAGTAAAGTCAAGAATGGAATCTTTGACAGAATCATATCTAACAATAAAAATCTTCTCAGATTGGGGTCCCAGAGACAAAATCCTATTGAATTGTCAATTGGGTGTGTAGCCTAATGCGTATCAAATTGAGGGTCCTTAATATTGAAAAGGTTGAGAAGCACTGATCCAGAGTAAAGATCATGTAGATAGTCCTCATATATTGGTAATTTAGATTTTTGTTTCTTATACCCATACGATGACTAAAATACGTCCAATCATCAGCCTGGCATTTCAGGTCGGGTTAGAGAGTCCCCCCCCCCCCCTAACGAACCCGGGGCTTTTATCAATGACTCTGTGTATCCAGCAAGGTCCTCTTTAGGAAAGCCACTGTTTAACTCGCAATTGACCCCTGAACTCTCACAGCCCAGAGGTGTCATACGGAACCACCCAGGCACACCTGAACTCATAAAAAGATCCTATATCCCCCTCGCGTCTGAACAAATGTTATTTTTACTTCCCTCAGCGTGTGTAGAGGTAGATGCTGTGTTGAAATGTTCCGACTGCTTACTGCAGGAGACTGTTCTTTCATGTTGGAGGCATGAAAAATTGTTTAACTTCAAAGCGAGAAGTGAATATGTGTTACTGGCTGCGGGCTGAAGGGTCCTTCACATGATTGAAATGAGGTCCTCTCATCCCATGATTTGGGATGTTTTTTTTTTTTCCCCCACACAGGCCAATAACAATTTGCTGTTGAGTAAGTGAATAATGAATTTAAAAATGAAAGATGTTTTTCAAACCAGCTGAACGCCAATTGAAGCTGTTTGCTTGTCAGAGCAACAAACCATTTTTTTGCTCTCAAGGACAGGACTCTTGCTCGCTTGTTGGCACTCTGGGCGCACGAGTGGCATCCCACTGGTTTGATGCAGTCAGCAATGTGCTTCTGCACAATAGCGCAAATCTAACATTTTAGTTTTCTGTTGAACGGAGCAGTTCATTTTCTTAGACTACTCTTAATTTAAGTTATTGAACATACTAAATAGAACAGCTAAAAAAAGTCTTGTATTGAATGATCACTAGGGTAGCAAGCACAATTATTGTTTTTTTTTTTTAATGTCCTTAGTCACTGCCTTTTATAAATGCCATGAAGCGAATGTAAAAGGCGTTGGAGCCTTTTTATTCAGGACATTTTAATATTTAACAGTCATCTGTATATTGGTGCTGCAAGAAAACTACTTGTTTATGTGTGCGCGTGTGTGCATGTCTGCCCGCACACTTTATTCCTTTTTATCGGATTGTTTTAGTCGACAGTGTGTATCATTTCCACACCGTTTCTATGAGCTGTCCTCAGCTTCTCCCACTAATTTGAATGAGGGAAGATCATCTGGCACGTGGACTCTCCTACGCAATCCCCGACGCAACGCTTTTCCTTTTTTATTTATTTATTTTTTCCCCTCATCACCGCTACACGTGCAGCCAGGGGGCTTACAGGGTGTAGTCATATCTGAAATAGGATTTTCTCCCCCCCCGACCGCACGCACTAATGAAATCAACTGGGTAGCCTATATATTCTGTTAATACTCACACACACACTACCGGCCTCACACCAAATTGTAATCCCCTTTCCCGTTTAATTGTTGTTTTTGGGTTAATGTAGAATAGGAAGCAAATGAAATGCCATCGCCGGGGTTTGACTGAAGGTCACGGCAGGAATTAGTAAGCTGTCCATCAGCTGGACACAAGCTCTCTGCGCTGGCCGGGAATATTAATATTTTGCTTGCTCATGCGCTACTTTCCATGGCTTTAAAGCTTTATGGTATTAACCATAATATCTCTCTGCCCCTTGACCTCTCCAGCGACGGGTATTTGGAGTTCAAGGAATGCAAATTATTTTTATTATTATTTTACTGTTTGTGACCCACTCATCCACATTTCTGATGAGATGCTCCGAGATTAAAGTCGAGCTCAAAATCTGTTTTTGTGTCGTGACCTGAACACAAATGCACACAATTGTGCATTTGATAAGAGTTCAGGGGACGAACCGCGAGCAGCTTTTTTTTTTTACTGCGTATTGCAAAGCCTTTCGTTTTCTGGTTTAAACTCGGCTCTTGTTGTGCTCCGCCCAAGGCTGCTCTGGAGGCAAACGAGCAGCTACTGCGGCACCATCACTCTTTCTAACCCGCTCTGTAGTTTTAACGAAGCATTATTCCAAACACGACTGAACAGTTGGTTGATGTGCTTGACGATTCTCCCATTTGACCGACCCAACCGGCTTCGGTAGTTCTCGGGGTGATACCTTGAGATCAAAAGTGATGCAGAGATTTAGCAAAAATCATGCTGAGGCCTGTTGCCAAGTCAAATCTGTTGTATTTATTTAAATGACAACTTTGTCTCTTGGCTGCTTTCTTAAACCTGGCTTTGTGCAGTACTTCCACAGTTCACATGTGTGTGTGTTTCCTCCGGTGCCCTGCCCGCTTTAAGAAATGCTATTGTTTGCTCTGAGCTCCAGATTAAGACTTTTACATTTCTCAACACCCGCTTTATGTCATGATTGTGATTTTGTCTTTTTTTTTTTTTTTTGCCTACATTTTAACTGTCTGGCCGGCTGCAGACTGACATGGACTGAGGTTCTATGAAGCTGAGGTGCTCCAGGGTGGGACATGTGCTTCTTGTAATCCAAATCAAAGCCGTGTCTTGAATTCTGATCTCGAAAACCTGCCGCCGGAAGTTCCCTCCCTGTGGGAAGATGTTCAATGGGTGGGCAGGGTGAGTGGGACAAGGAGCTGTATGGGGGCTTAACATGCAGCATTTGGGACCGTGGCAGCTCCGCCTGCCACACACCACCCGAGTGGCGTATTCAGGGCCCTGCGGCACAGAGACACAGACGATGGGGTTTAGAAAACACAAGTTTCTTGTAGAGAGTGGGCTAGTTGGGACAAGCCTGGAGCAGATGGACAGCATGTCATGACCAGGGTTCCTCGCGTGCGTGCGTGTGTGTGACCTGTTGGATCTAACGATGTGTTTTCATTTTTGGAACGCAGTAACAGTTTTTTGCATCTGATTTCTGGCAGTGAATAAATTGATTACTGTAAAAAAACAGTGTTTTCACTGTAATTGAAACTGAAAATTTTTATATTTGTATTGCCACCAAGTACCCAATGGTGACTCGTAATTGGTCCAAATGACATTTGGTGGATCCCTGTGTGTCTGTGGTACAGACTTGAACACGCTCTTTTATTGTCTACCACGTGTATAGGCATGCCCAGGTAAACCTGCTCAGTATATTATTGTACCCGAGCGTGCGTTAAGCTGCCAAACAGGTGGCAGGGTGTGTGCATGTGCATGTGAGTTTGTACAATACACTACACACACATAAAATAATGGTGACTTAACCTACGTCATCCTTTAGGAACCAAGAGTAGTCTAGAAAACCAATTAGCCCTGAAGAGGCGGCAGATTCCATTACCCCTGTTCCGCTCCCTAACGTTCCATCTCCTCAATTCGGCAGAAGGCCTCGGTACCAAATGAAAGCCTTTCCGTCTGCTGCGTCAGCACCAGATTCTTCCAGACCCCAAACTATTGTGGACCCATCAGCCGCTATCCAGAAATGCTGCCCTGCATATGGAGGGGTTTCCTTCCATCTGTTTGATGGATTGCCCGTCGGATACAAGTGGAAAATCAGAACAGCTGAAGCGGAGTAGCTGGCTGGTAATGGACAATATGTCTTGGAGCAGGAAGGAGGGTCATGCTCAGTATACCAGGGCGGTGGTATGTGGGTGTGTAGATCCTCTGTGGGATAAATGTCGTGCATGCGTTTGCATGCGTGCATTTGTGTGTGCATGTGTCCCTGTGGAGTAGACAGAGGCAGCTGCCTGAGCAGGGAGGTTCCGTGGGAATATCTTTTTGGCCGCTTTGACGAGAGAGATGTATACACAAATTTACACGACGCCAGCATGACTAGGATTGTCAGGGATGCCGCCCGTCACGACGAAACCAAACAGAGTGTTGATAAAGAAAAAGACGCTTTGCCATTGCATCTCTGCCGTTCTTGCAGTGCTCTGAAACTTGAGGGTTTTTATGTTTGGGTTTTCTCTCTCTCAGTAAAGTTAGGGTTTTTCCTATAAAATCACTTGTGAAACAGTTGCAAATGTCATTTTTATAACCAAGTGGAGGGGAAATGATCCAAAGTCTCTCTCCCCCACTATTAATTTTAAAAGATTGCCTCATACCATGACACACACACACACACACACACACACACACACACACACACACACACACACACACACACACACACACACACACGCGCACAGAAAGAGAGGGATGGTAAATTCTTTGACTTTAACTAGGAGTATAAATCCCTACATGTTCCAGACAGGCTCTCGGTGGACCTGCATGCTTTTGTTTTTCCTTGACATCCACCGTGCGCAGGGTCTTGTATAAGACCACCCCTAGTGTCAATGTAAACTGAGCGTCTCCTCCCTCTAACCCCCTTTACCCTTCCTCTGTGTTATCTCTCTCTCCTCTGCTCCCAACCATCACTACCTCTCCCTTCCACCCGTGTGTGTGTGTGTGTGTGTGTGTGTGTGTGTGTGTGTGTGTGTGTGTGTGTGTGTGTGTGTGTGTGTGTGTGTGTGTGTGTGTGTGTGTGTGTGTGTGTGTGTGTGTGTGTGTGTGCACCCACTGTGTGCCAATAGCCAGCGTCATCCCATCATAACCGCAAAGGGAGGGCAGACGCAATGCAATGGTTGGTTTGGCTTGGTTTTCCTAAATAATATTTTTAATTAAAAAGCGCCCGTTTTTTTTTTTGTTAGTTTTTTTTTACATATAAGTAACACCAGCATTGCTACCAGATCTTGGTAGGTTATGTTTACACCTAACCTTCCAATGAATATAGCAGAGATTGGTATTCCACTGATTTTTTTCCTATTATCGGATTACCACGTAAATAGACAAGACACTCACATGCTGATACACACACACACACACACACACACACACACACACACACACACACACACACACACACAATACTCTTCAGGATTATGTTAGATTTAGGGATTATGGTCAATGTTTATTTTGGGGATAAAATTAATGGATTATCTTCAACACATCAGTTGTGGACCCTTTGAGGATTTCATTGTGTGTGTGTGTGTGTGTGTGTGTGTGTGTGTGTTTTTATGCTTATGTGTGTATCAATTAGCTTGCACAAGGTATCACACAGTTTGTTCACTTTCTTCATTAAATTCGAGCGACAGCATCTCTGGAATGTATGAGTGTGGCTCACCAGTTGAGAAACCGCGGACAGCTAGTGCGAGTGGGCAAATCGATAGACCCTCTCCCCCCCGTTTCTGGCACCAATGGTCCGTTCCTAGATGGATAATAGAGCATTAATCGATGCTGTTTCCTCCTTGGCAGAGTCCACCGTGGATGTCAGCGGGGGGTGCGTGTTACCAGGCTTAACCCCTGGTCTCCACTGGTCCTCAGCCAGATTAGCCGGCCAGCTCTTACCTCCGCTGGCTCACAGCCGGCCCAGCGCAAAGTCTCATAGCTCTCCCACTTTATGGACACACACACACACACACACACACACACACACACACAGGTTACATCTTCTTTCACACGCCAGCCGATCCTGTCGCAATAACAGTGCCTGGGAACAAAGGTGTGATGGAATATTAACATGCATGTCTTATTGTATCACCCACTCATTTTCCCGCCAAACCCTCACCGGGTAGGAGTGACGAGCCCGAAGTGCTTGACGGACCGGCTCCTTTGACCACGTTTGCATTTTTTTTCCAATGAATTTCTTTATTTTTTATTTTTTTGTTTTGTTAAGATTCCACCTCAAGATTCGGGGGCCTATTCTTCTTCCATGTCACTGTTTGTGTTGCCCGACGCAGACAAACGTCGTGCCTTATCTCTGCCAGACATACTTAGGGCTGTAAGTCACGCTTTGTGCTGCGCTCATGGAGACAGTGGCTCCTTGTGCTAAATTAACCGACAGAATGTGACTTTCGTTTACCTGTGGAGCCAGAGCGCCCGCACTCCGATTATAACCCTGATCGTCATCTGCGGCACATATTAATGGACGTAACCAGCGAGCGGATGGTTCAGGCTTTTCAGGCCGTGGCTTGGGAGGAGACTTTGAATGGAGGTGACTGGAAATGCTACAGCCAGGAACAGGTCACCATCACACGTTGAGCCTTTTATTCAGTCGTAGGTGTACAGAGGCGACGCACCGGCGGTCCGGTGAAGAGGCAGGTCGTGGCAGGTGTGTGACGTTTGCTGTGGAGATTTAATATTTGAACTGAGGCTTCAGGGCGTGTGGGGGAGTCCAAAGTCTTTGCAAACAGTCGCTACTCCCAGTATATTTGGGAAACGTTTGATTCTCTGAGTTTGGATTTTGCAGGAACGGGGAATTTGTTGGATTACACCAAATACCCAGTCATGCAATTAAGGGATCGAATTTTGTCACAGGTAAAGGTACCAAGGACTAAGAATGGAGAAGCTGAAGCCATATTACGTGTGTGGAAAAGCTGTTGGAAATATTCTGTCCCGGCCATAGTGAGAATTCAAGGCTGATAACACTGGAAGTCTCCCGTTTGTCCTTTTGACGTCACCTACTTTTATATGAAGTTTGAATGGTGAATAGATACTGGCAGTTTGAAGATACATCACGTACTAAATGCATGTGGCAAATAAATCTCTTGAATGCTGAATCTTGAAATTTAAAACAAAAACCATCCCGTCCACTCACCAACAATATTTTGCCAAACTCAAAAGCCATGAATCATTTCTTCACTGATACTGTCCTCTCTTTCCCTGTGGGTACAATAGCCGACAAAGAGCCACTGTAATGACTGAATTGAAGAGCAAATTGAAAACAAAATGGTACTGGGCTACTCCATCATGTTGATTGGACAATCCCCTGCTTTCAGCCCCCCACAGCTCCACACACAGCACTGTTGTAAACGTTAATCAGCAACCCAGCACGACACACAGAAAAGGGGTGATAAGACCCTGCAGATGGCATTGCATTGCGAGTCTCACATTTGGAGTCGATGGTGAGACACTGCTCGCGCTTCCCCCTTCGTTTCCGTTCCAGCCGCACAGTCGCTCAAGGTTTCTTGAGTTCCATTTCTCTCTCTCTCTCTCTCTCTCTCTCTCTCTCTCTCTCTCATTCCTCTCTTCCCACACCCATTATCCCCCTCTCCTTTCTTCTGATAAGTGTTGTGCTGTTGTCTGGTGTGACGGCCACAGCCTCTGTAAACCGAATTCTTGTAGCGGGAAGGATGAAAGGAGCCAGGAACTGAAGTGGTCCTGGGAACGCTGCGTCCCCAGGCCATCTGCAGCATCCTCCCCAGATCCTCCTCCCCCCGCTTTCTCATGGTGGCTCGTGGGGAATCTCTGCGAATGTGTGTTTGCAACCGTTTCCTTTGGCCTTTGACCCTTTGCCGGCCTTGGTAACGCTTAGTTGGGGTCAACAGTGTAGCCAGACTATCTTAAAAGGAATAAAAAGTTCTGTGTCCTGCTTGTAGCTTGATTGATCAGTCGTTTTTCTGTGCGTCTTGTTGCAGGAAACCTTGGCATTCCTGTGGTTAATCCGTATACTGTACCGGGCACAGCCTTACTGTCTATGACCATTTGGTTATTTTTCCTGAGCGCTGTGACTCCCTCTCTTTCCAATCAGCCGTCTCTTTTACCCCCTAATTTGAGAAAATGATGGCCCGTCATTATACAGATTGTCTGTCAGAGTGTGTGTGTGTGTGTGTGTGTGTGTGTGTGTGTGTGTGTGTGTGTGTGTGTGTGTGTGTGTGTGTGTGTGTGTGTGTGTGTGTGTGTGTGTGTGTGTGTGTGTGTGTGTGTGTGTGTCTTCTAACTATCAGTGGTTCACCTCTGGCGGTTTTCCACCTACAGTAAAAGCTACGCCTAGGCCTCAGCCTCTCCTCCCCGAGGGGGAGGGCACAGCGCTGGGTGGGTCCCTGTCACTCGGTCCTGGAGATGGTGCTTTTAGCGTATTTTCTGTGAATATCTATGAGGTAGTGGAGTTAAGCGTCTGACTCGTGTGGGTGTGTGCCTGCAAGTTCAAGCAGATAAGACAATGTAGAGTGTGGATAAATGAGATTGCCTAAATTAAGCCAAAAGTTGATCCGTCACATTGAGGCCTGAGCAGAGGGACAACAGCCTTCTGCTCATGACGCAACTCCAAATTCTCTTTCCTATAAATCAGCTGACTTCCCCGTGGAGAAACACGTTTTGTTTTTTTCAGTTCTTCCCTCCCTCACTAACTCGCCAAGAAAGTAGACAATATCCATGAGAGATTTATTGATGCATCCAGAACCCTGCGAGACTTTTAACAGAGACATCTATAGATGCTGCGCATACAGGTGTCCATATGCCGACATATCATTATTATTATGATTATTATTATGATTATTATTATTGATAATAATAATCATAATAATAATAATAATTAATATTATTATTGTGAAGATGCTAGGTATTAATTTTGACTTCTCCTGCATCAGTCGAGGCCTCTGCGAAACTGATGAAAAGCATCCAGCTGACTCATGCACAGAGGCTGAACAAAGCTGAAGTCAAGAGGATACAAAGAATTTGGGGTGGAACGGATCACAAAACTCGCGGTTCGAATCGTATCATCGTTTTGAGTCACGGATCGCATCATTTTTCGGCTCGGCAAAAAAAAAAAAAAAAGAGGCTGAAAAATATAACTTCGCTTTCCATTTATTCTGTAAAACACATAAAGCAAGGAACTTTGGCCCATGGTCTTCAATGAAAACAACATCCAAGTGGTCCAATATTTAAATAAAATCTTAAAATACATAAAATATTCAGTACTCAATTGTAATTTAACAATTGAAGTGCAATATGGGGCACCTTTTTCCTTTAAACATGGCAGTGAATGGAAATCAATATGATCAAGTCTGTATCATGTTCAGTTGCTCACGTTTATAACAAACTCAGTTTCATGAAAATCCGTTCAGGATTAGGAGGGTCACAGTCGATTTTGTAGAGAAGTTTGCTTCTCTCGATACGCATCGTATGTTCCTATGTTGTTTGCTCGCGGATCTTGACCGCTCCGACATGGCGGATGAAGTGGCCGCAACGCAGCACCGCCTTCCGAGCATTGCTTCAGAGTAAAACACAGCGGCCTCTGTCCCGTCTCTTCTTTTCACTGCAACTCTGCATCCAGATTTAGCGAACGATTACATTAAAAAGTAGCAGCGGCAGTAAAACTGTCGTTCACCGCGGTGGTTAGATTTCGCGGCTGTCATTTTCCGGTAAATCCTCCGGTGAAGTATTGACAGCAAATCCCGTCGACATCCCATTGTACCGCTCTCGTGGCAAAGCAACCAGCTGATACAATATTGTGTTCAATAAAATCACGTCTTTGTAAACAAACATATGGATCACTGTGGTCTATTGTCTGAAATGGCATCACGTTTAAGAAGTCATGTTCATTACACTCTTGTTAAAAGCTCGATTTGGCTTGCGTCTTGTGGGTGGAATTACAATGAGTCATTTTTATCTTCTTTTTCTCATCAGTCGTTAGTACATTAAATGAATTATTTGGGGGATGACTGTGACGTTTGTTGCGTTTTGGAGGAGGCGGGGCAGCGGAGGGGACGCGGTGAAGGCGTCTTTGTTACTCCTGAATGAAGCGCACAGAAGATCCTAGTGTTTGGCGGAGGTTGTTTTTGGTGTGAGGAGGCGGTTTGTTTGGGCAAGTGTGTGTGTTTTAATGTGAGGGGTCTTCATTAAACGTGTGTGTGTGTGTGTGTGTGTGTGTGTGTGTGTGTGTGTGTGTGTGTGTGTGTGTGTGTGTGTGTGTGTGTGTGTGTGTGTGTGTGTGTGTGTGTGTGTGTGTGTGTGTGTGTGTGCGCGCCTCGGGGGCATAGAACTAACGCAGATTTGACAAAGGCTTGAATTCATGTCGCATTTTGTGAAGCGCGTGACACACATTGTGGATTTTGTGCCGTGAAACTTGACTTGACTTGGGCTTTGGGGTTTTTTTTATCGGGAGAAGGTTGCATTTGTTTGTCACTGATCTGATATACACAGAAATATTGGTTCACCCCCCCCACCTCTTCTCTTCCACACACACACACACACACACACACACACACACAGTCGTCATTTTCATCATCGTTTAGTCTTCCTGTCTTTGCTCTCTCTTTTTTCTCTCTGGATCTAACTTCCATTTCTGTGCTGGTTTGCACGTGCGCACACACACACACACACACACACACGCACATGCAGCTGGCGGCTTATCAAGGAGGGCTTTTGACAGACAGACGGAGAGACAGCCAGACAGGAGGCCTTCACCACATGAGACAAAGAGAAAGGGCACCGGTGGACTGAGCGAGGGAACGGGGTGCGGAGGGGAGAGACATCTCACTCGTCTCGCTCTCGCTCTAGATGTGCATGACCACGAAAAAGAACCCTCACTGTGTAGAAATACATTTAATAAGAAGAGCAGAGGAACCATAAAAACCCTATTGATTTCAGTATTTCACCAAATACAGTATATTCGATAGCCTATTGCGAAAATATTTCCCCTCGCAACCTCCCCTGAGACGATGATCAATATTAAACACGTAATTCGGACAAATCGCTAATTATCACAAAAAAAAAGATCAATAAAAAAATGTCCAAATTTGAGTTGTTATGAATCCCCAGAAGTCATTCGGAGGGCAGGCTGGGCCACAGCGCGGTCTTTCTACAGCTGTCCGCAGGTCAGTGGAATTTATATGTACACAAAGCATCCTTCATTTCAAGCGACCAGCTGTATGACACTGCTGCACCTGTTATCTCCGAATTGTTGTGAGGCTTTCTTAATCGGCCACTGACCATTTTTGTCTGCCCTTCAGAACAAAGACCGAGATGAAAAAAAGAGGGCGGCGGTTGACGTCGGGTGGAGCTGATGGAGGGATAGAATGGACGTGTAAAGGGTTGCAGACAGTGTGCGGATCGCACAGAGATAGCAGACAAAGAGGAAGCTGGTCACTTGAAATAACAAAAACTGTGTACTGATGATGCCTGTTGCCATGGTAATTGGGGTTACTGGATTGTTGCCATGGAGCTAACTACTTGGAATTCTGGGAGGGGGCATTGTGATGGGTGCGTGTGTACGTGTGTGCTTGCGCATGCGCGGTCGATATTTGAGGACGGGGGATGATGAAAGCACATTCATTTCAAAAAAACAAAACGTACAGTACGTTCAAGTCCTTTATACTGTATGTTTGTCTGGAGAGAGGGAGTCAAAACAACAATGTCTCGATTTGTTCAGTTTCACTCGTGATGACACGGTGCCATATGGTCGCCATGTGCGGTGACAAGTAAACCCATTAAATCTACGACTAAATTGTTATTTTTTGAACCAAATTTTCAGTTATTTTCAACATTGTTTTTATTTTTTATTACTTTGGGTTGAAATTGAGTTACCTACCTGTTGTGTGAGCCGCATCACCCCAGGCTGACCGGGCGCGGCTGAATATGATGTTCTGGTCTCCAGGCAACCAGTGAGCGTTTTGACGAGACCTTGTGTTCAGTAGGTTTCTGGGTCAATGTGCTGCGTCGCTATTTGTCTGAAATATGGGCATGTCTGATTCAGTCAGTGGTTTCATTTGTGCGCGTGCACGTGAGCCGATCCCTTTTTTTCTGCACTCACCTGACGTAGTTTGAGGACGGGGTTATTTACAACGGCAGCCGGAATTATAGGAACACGAGAGCAATGTGTGTCCTCGAGCACACACGGAAGCGCGGACAAAGAGGCTGACCAAAAGACGTGCATGTAGCTTAATATCCTCTGTTTACCTCATTCCTTCGTCATCTTTCTTTTCAGATCACCAGGGCTGGATACTATTATAAAGTGTTAGAAAATGATGCCAATAATGCCGCCCTTTTTTCTGTACCACTTTTCTTCTTTTCATATTGAAAACACTGAGTTAAAGGTCACAAGTAATTTGGTTGATACCCTCCCATACGTCCTGAACTTTTGATTCCCGGGCTCTACGCATGAGCTTGAAATTCCTCATTATGGCTGGATTCTGTCCAGGCTACGTGGCATTTGCACCGCAGCCTGTTGCGAAATGGGTTTTAAACCAATTTCCGCCGCGTGGGTATTTTTCTGCTGTTTGACGAGAGGAGCCGCATAAACACGTCGCGGGGTCAGGAGCTGGCACTACGTACAGATTAGGAAGTGCAATGACTCCGGGCAGAGTTAATCTTAGATTTGTCCAGGACTCATTGCTTTTTAATTAAGAGTGTGTTGTCATAGCTGAACACACACACACACACACACACACACACACACACACACACACACACACACACACTTGTCATTAATCACCAATATGACCTGTAATGATCGTGTATTTTTGCAAAAACTACTTGACAAGCTCTGAGGCCATCTCGGGTTTATATCTGTTCACACACACCTTTTTATTTGGAGACTCCTTCTCCCTTTGTATACCGCGTGTGCCAAAAATACTCAAGATAATGTACAGTGTGTTTGTTGGCACGATGGGACATTGGGTTTTGCCCTGCGTCCTTGTAGTCTTAGATGTGGAGCGCGTGATGCCGGGTGACAGATCTGGTCTGGAAGACTTGGGGGGGTCGGACATGTCTCTGGGCTAGAAGTGTGTGTGTGTGTGTGTGTGTGTGTGTGTGTGTGTGTGTGTGTGTGTGTGTGTGTGTGTGTGTGTGTGTGTGTGTGTGTGTGTGTGTGTGTGTGTGTGTGTGTGTGTGTGTGTGTGTGTGTGTGTGTTATTCAGCTGTATAACTGTGCGTCTATCCGCTATTATAGGACTAATGCATTATTGCACGCGGAGGTAGATACACACACACACACACACACACACAATTTTTTTTTAAAGGGGGATAGCCCTGCAAGGTTCACGAGGTTCTGTAGTACACACCCGCATGGGGCTAAGAATAGACACCGTGGACGGTCATCGGGGCTGATGGGAGTGCACATGGAGCTGCTGCATGTGTGGATTCCCCCCCCACATCAGTGACGTTGACTCCTGCTCCTACGAGTCCCAGCGGGTCCCAGCGAGGGCTCATCATTGGAGACACACTCGCCCGCGCGTGTGCGAGACACGCAGGGTAAGCCACGCCTGTCGTCCAGGAACACTTCGGGAGGCCTGTTTGCCCGGAAGTTACCTATAGTTTTCTTTACTGCTGCAAGACACACAAACACACACACACGTATGCTTGAAAGAGCTCGCGACACCCGAAAGGCCCCTGCTTAGCTAACCTCACACTCACCGTCAGTCTCTCTCTCCTCTCTTTACACTTCCCCTTCTTCTTCTTCCCCCTTTTCCCTCTGGCCCCGGCATGCTTGTGTTTTTTGTTTACTGGGGCGGATGAGTCATGAGTTGACTGCCTCTTTTCAACATTCTCACAAGCCCGTGGAAGATCGGCCTGTGGAAGAATTGTTTAGAGGAATCGATGACCAACCAGATGTTGGCCGCCGTCATTCAGATTTTATTTTATTTTCCAAATGATCAGAGGCTTTGTGTAACCAGTGTACGGACGATAGGGTTAAACAGTTTTTAGCAGAATTTAAAGTAATATCAAAATGGGGATTAAGGAAAATATGCCCTGTACAATGATTTTTAAATCCCGTTCTGCCTTACTAGCTCGTTACCGTACGTTGCTTTGCTCCTTTTCGTTGTACATTTCCGTACCATGCCACTGTTTATATTTATCTGTGGAGACTTTGCACTTTGTACCCGTGATGTGCTGTGATGCTGTAATTCTTGATCTACGTAAACAATATGCGGAAGAAAAAAAAAAAAACGAAAGGAGGAAACAATTTCTAGGTTTGAGCTTTTGCTTGTGCACCTCCAGCGCTGCTTTGCTGAGCTGTTAGAAAGGAATTCTGGGAATGTCCACCAGGTGCCTGCGCTGCTGATTGACGTCCCGGTCCTTGCCCCGGCTCACCGCCTGTCTGTTTATCTCCCGAGGTATAAGCAGCGGGGGGCGGGGGGGTCACGACCTTTATAAACCGACCCATCCGGCTGGGGCTGTTGCTCAACGGGCGATGCGGTCATTGTTTCCGGGCTCCTTTTTTCAGCCGGAGTCCTCCTCCCGCCGCGCTGTCGCGCTCTTATCCTTGTTTTTGTGTTTGTGTTTTAATTCCGTCGGTTGTCTTTCCAGCCGGCGTGTCAGTAATAGAAATGTTTGAACGCTGGAGGTAGGGCTGAAATTGTAGGGTTTGATAGGGAGCTGGTGAGATCATCATCCCCCAGGGTTCTGAGTGGACGTGCTCCAGCACAAGCGGGGCGTGGCGCCGTTCCCCGCCGAGAGCTCAAGACGAGCCGAAGAAAATCACTTCTCGAATTACTGTGTGTGTGTGTGTGTGTGTGTGTGTGTGTGTGTGTGTGTGTGCGTGTGTGTGTGTGCGCAGAGGTCCTTATGTACACACGGTCCAACGCCCTAACACCAATTCAGTTACCATAGCAACTGCGACATTGGCAGAAAAAGACCCTAAGGTGCACCCCACCCCGTTCAATATGACTTTGGTAACCTTTGTATCGCTGTTGCCTCCGGTTCTGGCTGCTGGCTTTCTGAATATGCTAAGTGAGCGTCCATGTCTCTGCATGCCGTCATCCATTGATTTTTCTCCGCGAGGCCGAGGCCACTAATCTTCCACAGTGATGCCGATGTCGATCTGCTCATCAGTTTTAATGGTCAAATCTTCAGGACCCGAGATGTGTAATGGCTGATTGCGGTTTAATTAGCTTTTAGAGTACAGGGAGTCACCCGTGCAGTTAAACAAAGACAAATGCCCTGGTGTTGAAATTCACATTGACTTGACTTGTCTCGTCGGAGTCCTTGCTCACAATAGTTTATCCCCTTCATTGTCATTATTGATTCTCTTCCTTTTCCTTGTTTTTTTTTGTTTTTTTAACCTTTCACTTCGCATCTTCACTCTCGACTCCTTTTCTCTTCTTGGTTTTTTAATTACCATAACAATCGCTTGAAACCAAAATCCTGTCATTTCCAGATTTGTTATTATTCACTGTGACATCGGGGTTTGCCGCCACGCCATGAATCTCGCCAAAACAAGGGGCCTCGGCCCTGCTCTGCCCGCCGCAGTAATGCTTTTTTATTTTAAACATATGGTTCCCGTTCTGGGATGCAGCTTTCTGTGGCCGTTTTTTGCGGCCGCCGCCGATCCCTGGCTCGTACGTCACAACTAACTGTCCCCGACTGTCTGTCTTTGTTTTGTGTCTGCAGGGCGGGCATTGATGAGGTGGAGACGGACGTGGTGGAGATCGAGGCGAAGCTCGACAAGGTACGTGAGGGTCTCTCTCTCTCTCTCTCTCTCTCTCTCTCTCTCTCTCTCTCTCTCTCGCAAACACGGATTATCTGAAAGTCGGAAGTCCTCGAGGTGACTTTGACCAAGGTGTCTAAGTTTGTGTGCCGTCAAATATTTAACATTAAAGCCCAGGCGAGCACACAGTAAACACACCGAGTGAACGCCTGTTGCATTAACCTTCAGAGCACCATGATGACCAAGCTGGTGAGTGCGCATCGAAGGGACCTCTCCACACGACGACCATCGCTGGATGGAACGAGAGTGTTTGGGAGTCATTCCCTGAAGTATTAGTGGAAATGAAGAGAGTTGAGGTGTATAGCGGGGAAATACTTTATTTGTCGCCATTTTTCATTTAATTTCACAAAGCAAATTATGAGGAATTCTCCATAGGGATCCAGTTCCATAATTCTGTTTGCCCCTGGTTGACCCGAGGACAAATGCGTCGCGTCCTTAGAGATAAGCTAATGGAGGAGAATTTACAGCATGAGGTAATGCTGTAATCGTCACCTTCTCCATGTCTAGCAGCTCGTGGCCATAAGCAGTTCCTCACTGTCTTCCATGTGATCCTCTCTCCACCTCTTTTTGAGAATGTGCCTCGTGTCTCAGAGGAATTTTGATCTTGCTAATAGTGCGTCGCCTCAAAGGCGTTTTCTGTCCTGACATGTATTCCAACAATTTCCACCTCCAGCGCTATGTTCATCTTGTGGTCCTTCACCGGATTGGCTACATGTCAGACTTTTATGTGGTGAATGAATTTGGGGCCGGCTCTTTAGTTTATTATGTGTATCTGCTATAGCTTGGAGTGGTGTTTCTTGATGCTTACGTCTTTTATTTGATTAAACGCAATGAGCCATGGGAGTGGATGTATTTACTATTGATGGTATTTATGGCCGCCTTCACTGTCTCACTTGCAGTCCATTACACCGCCGCATCCACCTCACGCCCTCTCACCCCGGCTTTATTTTTGTTCCAGTGCCTCCCGGCTTCCACCTTTGAACTTTGAACCCTCATCCTTGAAAGTCGGCCGCTGGGCCGGGAGGGAGGTCGCCATCAGTGCAATTGGTGGTGTTCAACAGGGGGACCCTCGCAACGCTCTTTTGGGAGGCGGGAGAAGTGCCCGGGGACCCTCGAGCACTGAGAGCACTTAGAGTAGAACATTTATGAGATTGGTGACAGCTGAAGCCGCTTTGTCTCGTGCATCTGACCTTGCCTTGTGCTGAGTTATGCCACTTTTAATGACACTCATATCCCCTCCTAAACCCCAGGGGTGGGTTGTTTTTTTTCCCGCCGAGCCTCATCGCCGTGGTCTCCTTCGATAATTGTGCCTTTTTATTCCCTGCGAGCCTGTCCGTTTACATAGTCATTATTTTCTAATGAGTCCTGTTTGGTTAAAGAAACAATGATGCTTGACAGTAAAGCTATTACTATCATGCCCCCTAGTTCCCCCTGCACTGTCATATATGAGTTTCTTTTTTCGGTTCGACCAGCAGTCAATCCAAACTGTAGCTACCGAGGCATGTTAAACAGTGGGGGTTTGTCGTAGGGGCGTGTGGTACCAGATGTGGCGTCCCGACTCTCGATGGATCCCTGTGGTTCATCCAGCCCATCTACCGACACCATCTTCCTCTAATGGCCGCGACTAGGGCCCGGGGTTTTTAGTGCTGTACGCGAGATCAGATTTCCCCACATCAGTCTTTGTGTTGGCAGATATGTTGTTCGTCATGTCTGGGTGCAGCATCGGGGAGAGGCGCGCTGCTGCTTTTCATTTTAAGTGGAATCAGATATGTGAACAATGGGAGAAAAAAATGTGTGTATAGAATTCAGAGCATGATGTACACTATGCATAGAATAGCATACACTATGCACTAGTACACTATGCATAGCGTGTGTGCGTGTGTCTGTGTGCGCCTGTGCAGATACACACCGCGACCACGGTTTTAAAAATGGCTGCACGTTCACATCCTTGGGAACTCTTCCACCAAGTGCAGATTTGCTGCACTATGTATTTTTGCAGATGACCTCCACCATTTCCACACACACATAGACACACACACACACACACAGACACACACTCACACTCACACACACCCACACCCCCCTACTCTGTCTCAGACTCTTTCCCTGGCCCCCAATCTGCCCGTATCTCTTGCTCGGCTGATCTTTAACAGACACACACACAGGGCCTTGCCAGAAATGGCCGTGCAGCGCTCTGCAGCTTCTCCGACCAACAAAATGAGGAGCGAGCCGTTGCCGGTTTAAATGATATTCAAATGAGCGTGCCCCATTACCGAGGAACTGAATTTGAATTTGCAACACAGATGTAACAATTTAGATGCGTAGCTTCTGGGTCGATTCCGAGATTAGTGATTTTATTCAGATGAGAAAACCTTAATACTCACCCCAGAATGCCAGTCCTCCCCCGTTCATCTCATTATTTCCAATTTGAGAGGTTGAACTGATCTGTAGTTAAAGTGTGTGTGTGTGTGTGTGTGTGTGTGTGTGTGTGTGTGTGTGTGTGTGTGTGTGTGTGTGTGTGTGTGTGTGTGTGTGTGTGTGTGTGTGTGTGTGTGTGTGTGTGTGTGTGTGTGTGTGTGCGTCTGCGCGCGAGCGATAATTCTTACTCTCGTTCTCTATATACTATTCAAGAATCTCGACTCTTATGAGCATATCATTTTCAAGTTCGCACGATATCTTGTTCAGTATTCTGTTGATTTTCCCCCAGTTGGTGAAGCTCTGCAGTGGGATGATAGAGGCTGGCAGGGCGTACGTCGGTGCCAACAAGCTCTTTGTCAACGGCATCAGGGACCTCTCCCAGCAGTGCAAGAAGGAGGAAAGGATTTCGGTGAGTTTGAGCGCTTCAAGACGCATCTTCCATCTTCCCGGCCTGATGGTTTCTTACCGTGGTGTCACACCTGTTAGGCCTTCCGCAGTGTATTTTCGTGTCTGTGCCGTGCGGCACCCTGGCTTTCAGGCGTATAAGCCGCAGTATTACTAGGAGGAAACGCAGAACTGATTAGGTGCTTCCCATGGCCCTGTGAGTCCGAATAACATCTGTTTGGAAGCAAGACACCAGCTCCGCTCAACTCGAATCCTCTGTTTAATAAAGCATGTTCTGGAGTCTCACAGATCCCACACAAGCAGGTTAGCCCCTCTCAAGATGACTGCTCATCTATCACAAACCACCAGCGCATTCCGGAAAGTTTTCCCACTTCAACAATAATGGCTGCGCTTGTATAAACAGTGTTGTCCAGACACAGAGCCGTCCAGCTGTTGTGTGCATGAGAGTTGTGGCCACATGCAGAGAGGACGTGTTTACGCTCACAGCTTACATGGCGGGAAGCAGAGAGATCTGAGATCTGCTTTATGGCTTTCTCTCACACATGAAATACTGGAATGTAGCTTAGGAATGTGCTTTCTGGTACAATTTCTAATTCTCACGGGGACAATTTGGAGGTTAAAATTGACGACAAAACATTTTGGGACAATATTCACTGATGCCATCAATCTGGACTTGTTTTTCAAGTGGATAAGAAAATACCAGGAAAGAAAAAGAAAATGACAGACTTGGCTTTCCAGTTAAGCATTTCAATCTTTTGTGCTGTTGGGATTTGAATTGTAGTACTTTGAAAAACCTGGAATACTGATGCCCCCAAATTGTTGGCTCTCTGGCTGTTCACTGGATATCCCTCCCAGATCCGCTGACAGACCAATATAATAAATAAAAATGAGTCATTTCAAACAGCACATGGTCTTCACACGCCATACACTCTGTAGGGCAGGTTCTACTTATTTTACTTAAGAAAGTTGGTTTCTTTCTTTGTATGTATAGTGTATAATCATCATTAGCATCTTGTCTGTCCAGATCCACATACTTGAATGTATATGCACACATGCTTACATGTGTAATGTGTTGTGTGTTTTTGTGTGTGTTTTGTGTCCGTAACATTGCAGGAATGCCTTGAGAAGTGTGGAGAAAGCCTACAAGAAATTGTCAACTACCACATGGTATGACACACACACACACACACACGGCCGATGCCATGGGTGAGGGGCTGGGGTGGAGTGAGTGTTCAGACCCGCCCAGATCCTCTTGGCATATTTTTCAGACATCAAGACCCTCTCGGGGCTTGTATTTCCCAACACACACACACACACACATCAGTCCGCGTGTGACCTCACCCTGTGACGAAGAACTGTCCGCAAGGGCCAGTGCACATACGTGCGTCTGATTCAAACCACATGCTGCACAAGATGTGTGTGGAAGATATAATGCACACTCACACTAGGGCTGCTGATATTCCTCTATAATCACATTCAAATGTGTATGCTTTATTATTGTTAATATTAGAATATATTCAACATTTTAATGCTTAAATTTAGTACGGGGGGGGGGGGTACGGACGGCTCCGCAGCTCCGATCAGAGCGATCTTTCCTTCAAACAAAGCAAGCAAAAACTCTAGGTGTGTTTGATTTACTCCGTTTCCTGCCGCTGCTCTGCCCAGATCGCAGATCGCTCTTTGAAAAAATCCCGCCCACGTTGTCGCGGTCCGGTGGCACAATGCCCTGCGGCCCGGCATGGTCCGTGAGCCGGTGGTTTGGAACCTCTGCGCTGGAGGACATTCCTTCGGTGGTGGTCACGTTTATTTCCCACTTTCATCACCACATCTGTGGAATCACTGGAAATTCCGGTGAAAGACGCACGCTCCCGTGGACACGCAGTGAAACGCCGGAGGAGGCGGAAACGCGCCGGTGCGCTCATGATCGTGCTCATGCTCATCTCCGCTGACATTACACACAGTTACCAGGAATATTTCTCTCTAGTGTTTTGTTCACTGTGCAACAAACTGGATGAACTTATATGGAACTTTATTGCTCATCACATGTGAATTGATTCAGTAACGTTAGCCCAAACATTTCTAATCAATTATTTGTTCATAAAAATAAATACACAATCGAAAGGCAATTTCAGCATTGCAATAGTGATACATATTTTTTAATATTTGAATTCTATTGGAATTTCTAAGTTTGTTCCTGCAGCCCTAACAAACACACACACACACACACACACACACTCCTTACGGGTCTGATTTCTCCCGATGACGACGTTTGACTGTGAAAATCTTCCGCCCTGATGAGGCCTTGAAGGTATCATGTCAGTGTGGACATGGATAGCAGCAATATCCAGTGTGTACAATGACGTAAATGACTCTGTAAAACAACAATTGAAATGGTCCAAACCACCCCTCCTGAAATTATACCACTCGTCCTTTTTTGTAAGTATTGAATCGGTTGAATTGGTTGAAAAACTTAGTACGTTGCAATGGAAGCACCGTACATCAGCAAATCTGTGGATCTATGGATCTGTAAAGGTGGCAATCCATCCGTCCCACTTTCTCCCACCTCCAATTTTCCCATCCGTTCATCCCCTTCCCATGTTTCCTGCTTCCTCCTCTTTCTTTCTTTCTTTCTTTCTTTCTTTCTTTCTTTCTTTCTTTCTTCATTTCTCTCTCTCTCTCTCCCTCGTCACTACCAGGGTCAGGCTGGTTTAACCCTGAGCTTATAAATCAAATCAAAAAGCTGCCGCATCAATCCGATGCAATTTTCTCCTCCCCTCTTTCCCTCCTTGGAGCTGCTGCACACTGCGATTTTCCTTCTATAAATGCCATGTTCTGATAACATGAGAATTTAATTGTGTCCGCTTTACGATTTAGTCAAACTGCAAAGGCTGTTTTTTCCCCCCCTTTAAACATTTCATTTTTCTCTTGCTCTCCTCTTCTTTCACCGCCTGCTGATGCCCTTTCTCGCTCTCCCCCTCAATTTACCTTTCACCATGGAAGCCCCTCTCCTTCCCTTTCACACCCTAGAATTACACTAATAGCTTGTCTGGTTGACGTCATGGAGGGAGGGACGAGCGTCGAGGGAGGGAGGGAGGGAGGGAATGGAGAGAGTAAGAGAGAAAAATCGGTCTGATAACTGAAGCCTCTTTCTGCATCATGAATAAATGGATTCACTTGCAGAAGTATTACTTACAGTAAAACCATGTATATTATATATTATTACAAAATGTTAAGTCTTAGTGGATTTGGGTTGAATGTTGATGAATTTAAATTCAGATATCTGTCAAACAAGTGCAATTTACCATGCACACCTGCAAAAGGTATGAATTTTGAAATATGACATTTAGTTTTTGTATAATGAAGACATTTAGCAGTCAGAGGGGGATGCTGTTAGATGATGATGATGATGATGATGATGTGGTGCAATCTTTCCAGATCTGCAGCCGAACCTCCATATGGATAAAGCTGTCTGGTTTAAGAACAACCACACTGTGGCCGCTCCGCCTGCCACACACGCCGACCGAGTGGCGGTTTCAGGGCCCTCGGACACAGAGACACGGGCAGAGATGTTGCAAACACGCCCGTTTATTGTAGAGAGGGGGCCAGGTGGAACAAGCCGGGAGCAGGTGGACACATGTCGTGACAGAGGCTCGATGTGTGTGTGTGATTTACCTGTCGCTCCCGGATCGCCACCCGGATTCCGGGCCCAATTATCTAGACGCAAGACAGGTGTGGCTGCTTAAACCACCCCTCACATACATAAATAAACACACACACACAGGCGCGCAAAGGCTCAGACAATCCAGATAATGTATATAAATTAACTGTGTTTGTCGGCGATTGCTATAGAAAGTCTAATCCGCTGGCCGCCTGTATCGACTTTTGGTGTGTGTGTGTGTGTGTGTGTGTGTGTGTGTGTGTGTGTGTGTGTGTGTGTGTGTGTGTGTGCGCGCGTGCGTGATTATCACAGGATCAGTCAGCTAATCCAAGCTTGTGCACTAGAATGTGTCTGTGTGTGCACGACGGCGCTTAACTGACCACACTTGGTGACCACGCTTCTTAGCATCCTTCTTAGGGCTTATGCTGACATCTACACCACACACACACACGGGCGCACACACAGGCACACACACCCAGGTCTGCCACAGTATGTGTGAAATCATGTTAAAGTGGCTGTCTGAACAGTATTTGCTGTGTGTGTGTGTGTGTGTGTGTGTGTGTGTGTGTGTGTGTGTGTGTGTGTGTGTGTGTGTGTGTGTGTGTGTGCGCGCGTGCATAGAAGAGAGGCCAGGTGGTGGATTCCATTTTGCAAAAAATGTTCATAGACAGCTTCTCAGACAAGATACTACATGTGTACACATACAGGTATTGCATGTGTTCCTCCAGCAAATATCCTCATTAACAAGCGTTGGCCCTTTCTCTCGCTCTCTCTCGCTCGCTCTCTTTTACTCTCACACGCCCTCTTTCTCTCTCACTCTCTCGCTCTCACTCTGTGCTATATTTGGGGTGGAGAACAGAAATGCTGATTCTGGTCTAGACAGAGAGCAGTTCTGCTCCTCACTGGGAGAGGAAAAGATGATTGGAACGAGGGTAACGCGGCATTGAGGAGGAAAGAGGGGAGGACGACGGGTCAGAAAGGGAGGAGGTGAAGAGCATTTTTGCCACATGGGTAGGCCACAGTTTGAGGGTAAAGGAATGCTGCAATCCCACAAGAGTTGACCCAAAGACATCTGAGTACCGCACGCATGCGCACGCATGCACACACACACACACACACACACACACACACACACACACACACACACACACACTCATTCACGGGTCCTTGGCTCTATACAGCATGTTGCTGTATGACCTTGGGACAGAGGCAACTCCAGATCTCATTCTCGTGCCCCCTGATCCCTCTGTCTTTTTACATTTTCCTTTCCTTTCCTTCGATTGCGTCGCCATATTATCCCTCCCTCCCATATCTCCTTTTTCCTTCCCTTCTCAAACCCACTAACACGTTCAACTCAGCAAGTATGAGGGAGAGTGTGTGCCATCTTGTGGTGGGATCTGGAACAACAAGCTTCGGCAAACAATGGAATATGCAAGGAAGGAGGATTATGCAAGGAAGCATGTGGATAATGAACCATTGTGTGTGTGTGTGTGTGTGTGTGTGTGTGTGTGTGTGTGTATTTCTCTCTCACCTGACAGATTTTGTTTGATCAAGCTCAGAGGTCTGTCAAGCAGCAGCTCCACACCTTCATTAAAGAGTGAGTATTTTTGTTGGCAGGTAACAGGAGGTGTGTGTGTGTGTCTGTCTGTCTGTCTGTCTGTCTGTCTGTCTGTCTGTCTGTCTGTCTGTCTGTCTGTCTGTCTGTCTGTCTGTCTGTCTGTCTGTCTGTCTGTCTGTCTGTCTGTCTGTCTGTCTGTCTGTGAGTGTGTGCGTGTGTGTTCTTTGCTTGAAATTTTTCGAAAGGTCTTGTTGTTTTATATCTATCTGAAATCAACCCTCGGGTGAAAATAAAAACGAAACATGTTAAAAATGACACATGACATATTATATCCATCAAATTTGATAAAATCTATTTCATAATTTTGTGGTTGCAAGCGTCTACAGTTGTCTCTGTTTAGGGGAACTAGACATACCGTATACCACATTCCAGAGATTGTTTAAGGTTTAGATATGTAAATATTGTCAGAGTGTGCATCTGTTATCTAAAATCTCTCTCTCTCTCTCTCTCTCAATCCCTCTTCCACCAGGGACGTCCGGAAATTCAAGGAGACGAAGAAGCAGTTTGACCGCGTGCGCGAGGACATGGAGTTGGCCCAGGTGAAGAACGCCCAGGCGCCAAGGAACAAGGTCCACGAGGCCGAGGAGGCCACGCAGGCCCTGATCCTGAGCCGTAAGGCCTTCAGGCACCTGGCGCTGGACTACGTGCTGCAGGTGTGTGAATGGAAATACAAAGCTGGTGTACCTCACCAGAGCCATCCTGGCTGCATCTGCAGGGCTCCATAGGCGGCTCCGATTTCCCCCCCTTATTCTCCCGGGAATTAGACCCAGACACGGGCTGTTCGTTAACAGACACTGTCTATGTCTCGCAGCAGAAAAAAATAAAAGGAGATTTGGTCGAAATGTGTTGAAGTCCTGAAGTCCGCGGCAGATCACTTTTCTTCGCCCTAAACCGCCATTGACTTCCTGCCGTCTCTGTTCCGTCAGATCAACGTGCTCCAGGCCAGGAAGAAGTTTGAAATCCTGGATGCGGTGAGTAGCCCGGGTTTTAATTCCGCCGCGGTCGTTGCGCTGCAGCGGGGGTGTGCGAGTCGGGAGATCGGCGTGTGAGCGTGACGACGGTACAGTACATCGTGGGCCGGGCGCCGTCGTGACGACGTGAATCTCTTCCAGATGCTGTCCTTCATGCACGCCCAGTACACGCTGTTCCAGCAAGGCTACCACATCCTGGACGAGATCGACCCCTACATGAAAAAACTGGCCGCCCAGGTGACAACAAACACTCACACAAACGCACTCTCCCCAGCACACACAGTGAGAGTGTGTGTGTGCGTGTGTGCGTGTGTGCGTGCGTGCGTGCATTGATATTATTTGTTTGTCGCCGTGACTCGCTGACCGCCTCCACGCCGCTTTGCGTTCCGGTGCAGCTGGACCAGCTGGTCATTGACTCGGCCGTGGAGAAGAGAGACATGGAGCACAAGCACGCCCTCATCCAGCAGAGGGTGAGAGCACGACGCCTCCTTCCTCCCCCCTTCCCCTCACCAGCTCCTCCTTCTCATCTTCTGTGGGCGACTTGCACGCACTATTTACTTCATTATCCTAGGAATAAGGAGTCTTCGTATCTCAAGCTGGAGGAGCTATTAAAACGACTCTTTACCCAGAGTTTTTTTTTTGTTTTATATAATAATAATAATAATAATAATAATAAAATACATATTTATTTTTCTAAATTAAGAAAGCTCAAAAGTTGGTTCGCATTGTTTCACTACTCCGATTGAAACTTGAAACACTGATATGTGTTTATTACATATCTTTTTGATTGTTATTTAGAAATAGGAATAAGCAGAAGTTTTTCATTTCATTTTTCCCTTCAAACTCTTGAATATGAACCATAATTATGGGTATTCCACGACATGCGTCCGTATTCTGAATCAAAATACGACGCATGGTTTACGATCCATTTACGATGTGAAGGGACTACATTCTAGCCGTCTGTGAAGAGCATGTTTTAGGATGTGGAACAATGTTTTTGTCTGAGAGGAAGCGTAAACGGGCTTCCTAGTCGACGGGACTCTAAATGCGGTCGCAGAGTAGTTGTTATGTTGACGTGTTTTACGCTTGCGAGAACATAATGAGTTCATCTGAGGAAGCAGCGGAACGCAATTATCTCCCAGTTATGAGAGATGACTTCCTAATTCACAAAGAGAAACTCGTGTGTGTGTGTGTGTGTGTGTGTGTGTGTGTGTGTGTGTGTGTGCGCGTGCGTATGTGCGTGGATTTCGGAGTGGTCTTCTCTTGGACAGGAACGTCTTAATTTTATCTTATTTTAGCAGCAAATTGGTTTTCCAAAATAGACTGAATTCCACGCCGCAGCGCGCCAACTTTCTCTTTGAGTTATGTTGTCTTAACAAAACACTTAACAACACACGCAAAAAAAGGGGAAAAATGGGCCGCCAGTATATTTAGAGCTGTTCAGCGTGTGGGTGTCTTTTTTTATCTCTCCGTGATCAAACCCCGCCGTGAAACGAGGACAACTCTTCCTCGCAGGGCTTTTGTTTTCGCTTTTAAGAACGCTCGATTTAATAAAAGCAACTCATGCCTTGTCCAGGTCCGCACAAAAATGTCATCTTACACACACACACACGCACACAAGCAACCAGTCATCCATGTGCTACCTAAAGAGATGCCGAATGTGCCAAATGTGCGCCTGGTGTGTTGCGGTGTGTGTGTGCTTTCATACATGGATGACATCAGATGTCGCACCTCCAGTTCGGACACCTCCCCGTTTCCACCTCCATTAAGCCGCTGCCAAGGCGCGGCGGCGTCCTGCAGCCGGATCCTCCCGCTGGACTAAAACGGACAACAAAAGAAACTGAATCGGACTGAACGGCATTGAATGACATGGAGCGAAATGTCCAAATGAGGATGTGACGTTGTCTTGACTCACACAGTGTGGTCACGCACAGACCTCATGCCCGTCTTCAGGGTCCAGCTAAAGGCGACCTATAACTGATTTTGGGTCCATGGTGATAATTTACAGGATTTCTCGTGAATCAACGCTGTTTTGTTGGGATGACTTGGCAAAAGAAAAAAAACAAGTCCCAATTTTTATCACTAAATGTGAAGGAATGATTGGAAATGAGATGGTGAAGGTGCCTCCTAATTTGTTGTCTCTCTCTCTCTTTCCCTCCCTCCCTCCATTCACTGCTTCCGCCTTTTGCCTCCAGACACTGATGCAGGTGAGTTTTCGCCATTATTTTTGTCGAAGATGAGGGGCAGAATTCAAGTAGAGGATTTATCTTTTTTTTTTTTTAAGATAAGTTTGAATTACCTGGTTGAGTTTTAAGAATGCTCATGCTCTGACATCACGTGTGCACATATTGGGATTTTTATCTTAATCAGTCGCCGTAAGTATATCCCCACTGTAGACCCATGTTTCACTGGAGAAAAAAAAGAAAGAGTACGTCAAGATTTCCCCAGCATAAAATCAGCAAAGGCCAAGTTTAAAATCCTGTTCAAACAGACAGTCCTGATAGATGTTATACTTGGTTGGTTGCGTGTATTCGTGGCTCGGGGCCGAGGCCGTTCAGCGACCTCAACACCGGAGCCTCCTGTGCAACACAAAAGCCAAGATGGTCGAACATCCGACGGAGCCCCATAAAGAGTGTGTGTGTGTGTGTGTGTGTGTGTGTGTGTGTGTGTGTGTGTGTGTGTGTGTGTGTGTGTGTGTGTGTGTGTGTGTGTGTGTGTGTGTGTGTGTGTGTGTGTGTGTGTGTGTGTGTGTGTGTGTGTGTGTGTGTTGCATGTGGTTGGCGGCTGTATGGAGCAGATTGGGTGATTGTCTGATCCGCTGGGGGAAAGTTTTATGGACGTCACATTGTGATGGCTGCCACCGATCAATAGACATTCCGGAGCTGCGTTGGTGTTTATGGGCTTGTGTGTGTGTGTGTGTGAGACTGTGGAGTGTGTGTGTGTGTGTGTGTGTGTGTGTGTGTGTGAGACTGTGGCGTGTGTGTGGGATTGTTTGCTATTGCGATGGTGCGCAATGTTTCACACGCAGTGGTGTCCATTAAATGACTCTGACTCGACGTCTTTCCTCCCCCCCCCCCCCCAGCCCTCGCAACCAGCGACCAACTTTTGCGTCTCACCGTGTCCGTCAGGCGCCACATCAGGTTTCCATCCGTTGTTTCGTTTTTTTTCTCCTCCGCCCACGACGCGGTCTCTCTTTCGGGGGGAACAAAAATGTCCCCCGACTAACGCTCCCTATGTCGGCGGACGTGGCTCCAATTAGTCTGATCTTAAAAAGAGCGTTTGTGAAAGTAGGAGTTTCATGCTTTTTATGGTCCGGTGGATTTATTGTGATTATTATTATTCACGGTGATGTTTTTGTTTTGTCTGATTGATCAATCGGTTTAATTTAAATGACGCTTGTCGTTGTTTTTTTGTTTTTTTTTTGTCCTCTCTTCTCACCCTGAAAGGCGGCGCTAGGTCAACCAGATTGCGCTTTTTGGGATTTTTTTTCCCAGACTCTCTGGACGCGGCCCTTTCAGCGCCGGGCACCAGGTGACCGGGAGTTTGCGAGAGGTCAAGGGGTTTGGAGGAGATTCAGCAGATCTGGCTGTTAAGAGCCCCGCCCGCCCCTCTCTCAATTCTCGGGAAGCACCGGCCAAATTCAACAGATGGCATCATGGCACACATGGAGCGGAGGGCAAGACACGGGGCGGGATTCTGTTGATCAAAAAAAAAAAAAAAAAAAAAAAAAATTCTAGTCAATGTTTTTTGCAATATGATATGAGAGGGGCTGTGAGTGGGGGAGGGTTTACCGCTGAAAGGATTTTCTACATCCACTTTCTTCGCCCTCTTCTTTGGGCTGCTCCCGTTAGGGGTCGCCACAGCGGATCATCTGCCTCCAATATCTTATGTTCTGCGCATCTTCCTCCCTGACACCAACCGCCTGCGTGTCCTCCCTCACCACATCCATCAAGCTTCTCTTTGGCTTCCTCTTTTCCTCTTGCCTGGCAGCTCCATCCTCAGCCTCCTTCTCCCAACGTAACTCTCATCCCTCCTACACGCGTGTGCAAACCATCTCAGTCTGGCCTCTCTCACTTTCCCACCAAACTGTCCGACCTGAGCCGTCCCTCGAATGCACTCGTTCTTAATCCTGTCCGTCCTTGTCACTCCCAATGAAAACCTCAACATCCTCAACTCTGCCACCTCCAGTTCAGCCACCTGCCTTTTTGTTGGTGCCACCGCCTCTGAACCGGACAACATGGCCGGTCTCACATCCACTGTCTGTCCCAAATAACAATTTTGCGACAAAGTTCCTGCACAAACTAAAATGTTTTTATACTTTGGTCATGATGTTAACTCCACTCCTGATGTTATTTACGGCAAATACGGTTTGGTACATTTTGTACATTAAGTCCCGCGTGGGGGGGGATTTCCGAACTGCGAAGGAGCAAAAAGAAAGAAAGTTGGGGTAAAGAAAAATGGGCACGCGGGCATCAGGAGAATGGAGAGGCGACGTTGCCGCGGGACATTTTCGGAACTGAAGTGAGCGCAGATTACTTCCCGGCTCCCCTTTGAAATGCAACCCATTTTTGGAACATCGCTCATCCCGTATGCTAATGTGGCGGCGCAGAACGCAAAGCTGTGGGGCTGTGGTGAACGGTGAATTATACATGTTTAACTCCATTCTCTATTAATAGGCAATTAGGTCTGCGGCAGCCGCCCTGATAAGTGAGCGCGTGTCCTGTGGCAGCGATTATGGGATGGATTGGAGGTGGGTGTGGCACGTGGCACGAGGGGTTGGCGTCACAGTTACAGCTCCGACGGTCAAATAATAACCGTCCTATCTGTTAAAAAAAAACCACGGATGTATTACCGTGGTGAATACCGTCAGACCTGCACGACTGCATAGAACAGAGGAGAGGTGGGGAGGTGGAACCGTCGGCGCAAAATCGTCACAAAAGGCCAAAGCGAGGGTTCAAGGGGGAGAAATTTGGGATTTGTTTGATAAGCTGTCGCCTGTTTGTTCCGTTTGTCATGACACGGACATGAAGATTGTTGTGCTCTTCTGTTTTTACCGTCGTGTCTTTCGGTCGAATCTACGATAATTCACATTTTTCTCTCGCTCTCTCTCTCTCTCTCTCTCTCTCTCTCTCTCTCTCTCTCTCTCTCTCTCTCTCTCTCTCTCTCTCTCTCGCTCGCTCCCCACCACACATCTGCCGCTCCCTCTCCGCTTTCTATTCTTTTGAGGCTTTTCATTCCCTTTTATGTGTCTCGGACTTCATTGTGGCTCCCGCGTCGAGAGCAGCCGCGGTTCTTTCCCTCTGCCGGTTCTTTCCACCGCTGCTCCGCCGTGTGGTTGGCACAATTTCCGTCTGGAAGGGAAAGGGCGGGGGGGGAACGCCGTGCAGAGCAACCGTCACAACTTTGTGTCGTTATAGGATGTAAGTGATGTTTGGATTGCGCTGAGATGCATTCATCCCCAGTGAGAGATGGTTTTCGGTTCAAGCGTGACTTTGGGACTTTGGCTGCCCGAGGCGCCAGAAATAGGACCAGATAATATAATTGTCTGGCGCTGCGTGCGTTTGTAGGCGCCACACCCGTACTCCTGGGAAGAATTCTTTCACACTTCTGGGTGATTGAAGGTGGGAAAGAGGGGCTTGGGGCGTGTGTCGTATAACGTCGGCTTGATTAAGCAGGAATGGTTCGCGGACCCCCGGACAGATGGAGGGCTGGCTCTTCCAAGTGGGAGGATGGAACCTCGCCTGGGGCGTCGCCTCCGGAGCAGCCCCGGGTGCTGCAGGGCAGAGGGCGCCTTAAATCGTGGGGAGGAGCAGGGGGTTAGGGGGGTTGGGGGGGTTGGGGTGGGCCGGGGTGGGGTCTCCTGCAGCTTTCGCTGCCCGGTTGTGGAACAGTGCTGCCGGGTTAAGAGCGAGTCAGTGAGATGGATCGTTATGGGATGTATTATGATATCTTCGTCTTTGTATGACGCACAGTAAATTGTTGGGAACAGTTCCGATGTATGATAAGCCACCAATACATAATAATTATTATAATATAATTATCATTATGATATTGTGATTAATTACAAATAATTGCGATTAACGATTGAATTGTCTTTTTTCGTCTCACGCCACCATCATAGTAGATTGTAATCGCTTCATAAGATATGACAACATTGGAATATAAACTTTAATTCCAGTTTATTAACAGTTAATTCCACCTCAGCCCAAAGGATGGAAATACATATTTCTCATGTGATTTATTTGTTATTTGTCGTATCTCTAGCATCGGTTTAAAACTCATCTGAGATTTGGGCGGAGATGTAGGATTGTGGAATCTTAACAATTTTACAAAATGATTAAATTCGGGGATTATGACAAATACACTACACAGCTACTGCCATGAATAAATACACACTTTATAGCCCTTGTTGTAGTTGTTGTTGTTGTTGTTGTTTAACAGTTTGTGGTAAAATCAAAACACAAACAGTGTCAGGGTTTCATTTTTTTGATATAATATCAACAAAACTACATTTTAATCATTTTTATTTTTGTTTATATTTGTGACGGGCAAAGCGGACGATCACGTGTGGGTCGGTCAGCGAGCTACGGCGTGTTGACGTCCTGCAGGGGGAGGCACGCGGCGCTGCGCACAAGCCGCTCGCACCGCTCCGAGGTTCCGGGGCTGAGGGTTCAGGTTGAGGGTTCAGGTTGAGGGGTTCAGGTTGAGGGTTCAGGTTGAGGGGTTCAGGTTGAGGGGTTCAGGTTGAGGGGTTCAGGTTGAGGGGTTCAGATTGAGGGGTTCAGGTTGAGGGTTCAGGTTGAGGGTTCAGGTTGAGGGGTTCAGGTTGAGGGGTTCAGGTTGAGGGGTTCAGGTTGAGGGTTCAGGTTGAGGGGTTCAGGTTGAGGGGTTCAGGTTGAGGGGTTCAGATTGAGGGGTTCAGGTTGAGGGTTTCAGGTTGAGGGGTTCAGGTTGAGGGGTTCAGGTTGAGGGTTCAGGTTGAGGGTTCAGGTTGAGGGGTTCAGGTTGAGGGTTCAGGTTGAGGGGTTCAGGTTGAGGGTTCAGGTTGAGGGGTTCAGGTTGAGGGGTTCAGGTTGAGGGTTCAGGTTGAGGGTTCAGGTTGAGGGGTTCGGGCGCTGAGGTTCCGGAACGTTCCGGAGGCTTCGGATGTGGTTCTGCGGGCGTTAAACTTTCTCCACTCGCTGGTTTCAGTCGAGCTGGACTGATCCGGGAGCTGCGTTCGGCGGTGACATGCTGCTGGAATCTACTCTGGTGAAGATGAAGATTTTGGGCAGGTTTGACTACACACTGGTGAGGAGGAGGCGGCGTAGGGACGTCCCTGTTTATTGGCTCTTAATAAGTATATTATTCATTTAAATAATTTTCTATTCTCGATTTGTTATTTTGTTTTTCTGTCGGTCACTGAGGAATATGACAATCTGAATTCAGTGGGTTAGGGTTTGTGTGTCTGACTGAAGATGGGCAATTTCTACTTAAAATCCCATAACATGGTGTGTGTATGTGTGTGTGACTGTGTGACTGTGTGTGAGTGACTGTATGACTGACTGTGTGTGTGAGACTGTGTGTTTGTGTGTGTGTGTGTGTGAGTAACTGTATGACTGACTGTGTGTGTGTGACTGTGTGACTGTGTGTGAGTGACTGTATGACTGACTGTGTGTGTGAGTGACTGTATGACTGACTGTGTGTGTGTGTGTGTGTGTGTGTGTGTGTGTGTGTGTGTGTGTGTGCGTGTGTGTGAGTGAGTAACTGTATGACTGACTGTGTGACTGACTGACTGTGTGTGTGACTGTGTTACTGTGTGAGTGACTGTATGACTGACCGTGCGTGCGCGTGACTTTGTGTGTGACTGTGTATATATGTGTGTGTGTGTGTGATTGTGTGACTGTGTGTGTGTGTGTGTTTGTGCGCGCGGCCACCTGTGTTATTTCCGTTCTGGAGTGGCTTTGTGTGAACTCCTTCCAAATGGGGTTCAAGATTCTTTGTTTGGTGTTTTGTTCTGTTGGAGGGCGAACTGGGTCACCTGCCAGATTCCAAATGGTTCCACTGCCCCGATGACTGTGTGTGTGTGTGTGTGTGTGTGTGTGTGTGTGTGTGTGTGTGTGTGTGTGTGTGTGTGTGTGTGCGTGTGCGTGTGTGTGTGCGCCACATGCCGGCTGGTAGCCCCACTGCCTGAAATCCAAGACTCCCGTTGCAGTAGTGAAACTTAAGCCCGAGCTCACATTTTAATCAGTGCAGCGACGTGTCCACGGGGGCAGGTGGCCCGGTGATTACCAGTCCCTTCCACCTCCCACCTCATTTAGACGACAACAGAGGAAAGGGCTTGAGAGAGCGGAGGCTTAAGCTGACGGGGACGGATTTCGGGGAAAAACTTGTTGAGGCTGCGCCGGTGAAACGAGTCGGAGTCCGGATGTAGGAGGTTGAACCAGCGGTATTTTGAGAAACGTGATCCAGAGTTTGATTTTATTACAAAGGTCATGACTGAAAGGTTTTAAAGATTCAATTTCAGTGAACTCCAGACCCCGGATGTGTGTGTATGTACATGTATGTATGTATGTATGTATATGTGATGTGTGTGTGTGTGTGTGTGTGTGTGTGTGTGTGTGTGTGTGTGTGTGTGTGTGTGTGTGTGTGTGTGTGTGTGTGTGTGTGTGTGTGTGTGTGTGTGTGTGTGTGTATATATACTGCATACTCGGCTAGTGGCTTCATCAGAGTGGATGCTACTGGTCCTATTTTTGCAGACGCACCGACAGGAGCCAATGAGGCGTCAGATAACATACAAACCGTGAGCCGACTCAGACGGGGAGGACGAGCGGGACCCGTTCGCGATAATGGTCTTGTGTTTTTGTTTCTGTTTTTGTTCCCCCCGCAGGACTTCTCTTACGATGACGCCAAGGTGGAGTTCAACGTGGACGCCCCCAACGGCGTGGTGATGGAGGGCTACCTTTTCAAGAGGGCCAGCAACGCTTTCAAGACCTGGAACAGGTGAGGGAGCGACGGACAGACAAGTCTCAGCATGTGCGAAAGAGAACTGCAACCGTTCAGCAGTAGAATGAAATGTAGGCGCAGCTTTACTAATACAAAATAAACAACCGGACCAGACCGAAATACCCGATGATGGTAGTAATAGTGTAAATAAGTAAACTTTGTTGTATAATTACTTCAGCAGATTAGTAATTTTTCCTCATTTAAATTTAAATCAAGTGCTAGTTTTCTGGATGTCCAACACTAAAGCTCTTTCCTTCCAAGGCGGTGGTTTTCCATTCAAAACAGCCAGCTGGTGTACCAAAAGAAACTCAAGGTACAGTTTGATTTAGTATCAATCTTGATATAGCAGCTGGTGGAAATGTTTTTTTTTTTTTGTGTGTGTACATTTCTTATGATTGTTATGTTAGAAGGGTTAAACGTCTGTAGACTCGTATCAGTCTCTCATTTGAAACAAAACACAGAAATTCAAATCCAGATTGACCCGCTCATTGATGGTGTGTTGCGTCCGTCCTGAAAGTGGGGCCTGTTCATCAGCTGGAGGTTGACTTAAATTGAGTCAAAATTCTGCAGAGCCGTGACTAACTGACACCCTGCTCTCAGGACTCGTTGACGGTGGTGGTGGAAGACCTGAGGTTGTGTTCCGTCAAGCTCTGTGAAGACAATGAGAGAAGGTTCTGCTTCGAGGTCGTTTCACCGACAAAGTAAGTCTGTAGCTCGCCCACGGAGGCGTCTGCGTTTCTTTATTTTATTTTTTTTATCATACAGCTCGCGCCACAGTTTTTCTAAACATATTAATTTATTGGCCTCGCTACATGTGGCACCACAACGGTTTTGACATTAATTGGCTGCGACGCCCCTGTAGGAGCTGCATGATGCAGGCGGAGTCGGAGAAGCTGCGTCAGGCGTGGATCCAGGCCGTCCAGGCAAGCATCGCCTCGGCGTATAGGGAGATCTCCGACAACCACTACTACATAGAGGTACGCGGCTGTACCCCCCGGAACAGCACCAATACTCTTGCCTGCCGTCTCAGCCGTAAACGAAACGATCGTTAGCTCTCACGTATGCAGATCAATCAGAAAATGGAAGCCGTGGAATCGCTGGATCCTTAATCGTACCTCCCTCTCCCCCTCGTCAGAGCTTGGACCGCACGGCGTCGCCCTCCACCAGCAGCATCGACTCTGCCAGCGAGCCCAGGGAGAGGGGGTCGCGGGCGGGAGGGGAGACCCTCCTCCAAAGGCTGCAAAGCCTGCCGGGCAACGAGCTGTGCAGCGACTGCAGACAGACGGCCCCCTGCTGGGCCTCCATCAACCTGGGGGTGCTGCTCTGCATCGAGTGCTCAGGGATCCATAGGTAGCGGCTTTTGACACTAATCCCACGCCATCGGGTTTCCAAAAAACATCTCCGGCAGGGGCCGCGGCAGAACGCGCGACACTGTGCCTGTGAAAGCCGTCGGTTTGTTTTTGAATGACAAAGTCGCTTGTGGTCCGGTGGGGGGGGGCCGTTGCATGAATGGGGCAAAGGGAGAGCGAGCAGATAAAGAGAGGGAGGGACGCAGCAGAGATATATTCCAAACATCCTTTTAGTTAGCACTAGTTGTGCGTTTTTTTTCCCACCACCTGCATCAGTTATATTACCTCTCCCTCTGAGCCACTAAATGTGACACATGGTGAGATGGAAAGGCTATAAAAGTCTGAGAGAAAGAGGAAGATTGACAACAGGAAGCCCAGGAGGGACGTCACAAGCACACACCGGTGTTCCCTCGGTTCTGCCGATGTTGAATGGTTCACGGACCTGTCAAGGTTCAAGGAGGGACGTTTGACGCTAGAAAGCGCATGTTAATCTCACCGTGCCGCCGGAGAATGTTTTACATTACATTTAGCAGACGCTTTTATCCAAAGCGAATGTGGCTGACTGATGCCTCTCCTGACGGAGGGTTTTAGCCCCACTGCCTCCAGGCTGTAGCTGTTTGGGAAACAGTGAGAGAGCGTGTTTACACCGGACAGTTCCCACGTTCATCTCTGTGTGAGTGTAAACCAGGGCACTGCTGGCAAACAGCATGCAGAGCAGATCTAATGTGAGATTAAGAACAGAAAACACACAGACACACACACACACAAACATTGTTACTGGAATGGAAGCCGACTGCTGACACCATGTCTACTGATACATCTCATAATCTGATCAAAGACACTTCTACCTTCACACAAGAGCAAATCTCTTATTGTGCTTACTGTGAGATGCTTTCAAAACGTATGTGTACACTTGGGCGGTGGCGCACACACACACACACACACACACACACACACACACACACACACACTCGCACACTCGCACAGTAGTTCAACCTTTACATGTGTGCCTGCTGACATTAAACTCAAACATCTCAACAAACAGGTAGTTTATGAAGCAATGCTCCTCCATAATTATGATTGTTTAATTTTTATTTATCTTTATTTAACCAGGCAAGTCGTTGAGAAAAAAAATTGTATGCACAACGTAACCTACAAGGGCATATATTTCTGATTGTCCCGATTGAATAACAGGATAAAGTTCAAGTTGCCATTGGTAAAATGTGTTGTATTCATGAAGGCATATTAATTATTCTCTTTAATAATTTCCTCTCATCGCACCTTCTCTCAGGAGTCTTGGAGTCCACTGCTCCAAGGTGCGTTCGCTAACGCTGGACTCATGGGAACCAGAACTACTCAAGGTGGGTCTCCAGCCCACTCTCCCCCAGAACACCTGGTTTTTGACGGAGCTCTTTTTCTGACACCCGTTGAGACACGTCATGAGCACATCCAATCAAGTTTTCCTTTCTCTCTCCTCTGTAGTATGTCTCTGTCACGCCCTCCACTTTCTCCGGGGGCTTTCATTCAAAATTTGTACTTCCTTCTTCCCACCTCCTCCAGTTGATGTGTGAGCTGGGAAACACTGTGATCAACCAGATCTATGAGGGCGCCTGCGAGGAGCTGGGAACCAAGAAACCAGGACCCTCCAGTTCAAGGTCAGCCGTACAGTTGGGTTAGGAGCTGCCAATCAAATCCAATAAAATAAATGCCGATTCGTTGACAAACACCACTCGTCCATCCCACCTAAATCCCCCAGGCAAGAGAAGGAAGCCTGGATCAAGGCCAAATATGTGGAGCGGCGCTTTCTGAAGAAGATGAGCGGCAGTGAGGCGTTGGTGGAGGGCGAGACCAAGTCCCGGCCCTGGAAGGTGAAGAAGTGCCAACGACGTAACAGCTCCATCCGGGCGCCCAACAAGGCCCGCAGGAAATACCACCGCTACGAGCCCGGCAGCGCCTCGCCCGCCAACCTCTCCGCGGGTGAGTTCCACGGTTCGCCCTCGACCGGATCCATCACATTCGTGCTACGCTTAAGTTTTAGATTACTGCCGTGTGACGTGATGGCAGCTATAGTTAACTGTTGAGATTTATAGTTATTAGGGATGTTAAAATGTGTCAATAAACGACCGGCTGACCGCCGGGTTCTCAGTGTCCACAGTAAAAAGTCATATTTATTTATTTATTTATATGTTCTAAAAACTTCATTGTTTACAGCATATTCAAAAGGTTCACAATAAAGGAGTTTCGCAGAATTCCGAGGCGGCCTATGATAGAGATTTATTTATTTATCTATTTCTTTTTTTTGTGTGTGCCTGTGATGTCAACTGCCTCCTGTCCTATCCCATAATGCACATCGCACATATGAGCCTGAAGCGAAATGAGGTTTCATTTCAGACGCCGCTTTGTCATCGTGTATATGTCAGACTGCCATCACGTGTGGGTAAAGCCAGGCAGTTCTCTAGTGTTTTTATATCTGAATATCTAGTGCATCACCCTTCATTTATTTATTTATTTCGGCCTACATTCACAAAGGCACGCGACCAAATGCATTGTTGAATCGACAAAATGGTTTCATTTTCAGACATCACGTGAAAACAACTCATTTAGTTATTTTAATAATAACCAGTAGTGTCGCCTACAGGCCTCGACCAAAACATATTAAAGAAAGAATCTTGAGCATCCGTCTCTGCTCCGCAATAAAAAGGATGCGGTGCCGCGGTGGTTAAGCGTGGAAAAAGCAAATTTATATCTGATGGGAAAATAAAAAGGCCTATCTGGGAAAATAAGGTTACAGAAGACACACTTAGTAGTGAATTAAGCCATATAACATATATTATGTACCTTGTCTGTTTTTTAATCTGATAGGTGTACATCAGAATCTTAAAAAAAAAAAAAACGCACACAAAAACAACGACTAATCGGTAAATGCCTCCGACACGTCGACTCGCAAAAAAAACGGTGTCGTTAACATCCCTAATAGTTCTATAGTATATTAAAGTCTTTACGGGGCAAAAAACATACGCCCTGACCTCCACTTCCTCCCGCCACAGCAGCGGCAGCGGCGGCAGCAAAGTTCCGCCGGGACTCCCTGTTCTGTCCGGACGAGCTGGACTCTCTCTTTTCCTACTTCGACACCGGCTCCGGCCCTCGCAGTAAGTCCGAGACGCAGTCAGGTAATCCTGGTCCCTGCTCATCTGAATGTGCACCGCTTGACTGACTCAGCCACTCAATCCACTTGTCTAAATGTGAAATGCACGATCTTTGGTTATGAGGCGCGATTCGTTTTGATGTCATTATTCCTTTCCTGCCCGCCGATCCTGGTATCTGTCCTTCGTCTCATCCCACCGTGTATTTGTGCATGTCTGATATGATACCGACGTTGAGTGTCTGCGGTGGCCCCGGCCCCGGCGACGCATGTGTCTAGTACGCACGGTGTAATGATTAACGTGTCCGTGGCTTGGCGCTGTTTGGCCCCGCAGGTCTGAGCAGCGACAGTGGCCTGGGAGGAAGCACCGACGGCAGCAGCGACATCCTGGTGTTTGGCTCAGTGGTGGACAGCGTCACAGAGGAGGGTGAGTGTGCTTCACCGTTGTCCGAATAACGGTACTTCTTGGCATCGGTGATGAACACCTCCTGCTGCCGCTCTTTCTCTTTCTCCGTTTATTTATTTTCCATGTCCTCCATTCCGCTTTCCACCCTCAGAGGAGGAGTCCGAGGAGTCCTCCAGCGGCGAGGTGGAGGTCGAACAGGAAGTGCCTTCGGACCCCGAGGACCCGAGGGAGCTCCACCCCGGCGCTCTCCTCCAGCGCTCCTCTGGCCTCCATAACCTGCCGCTCATGGCCGAGGCCCTGGCGCACGGTGCTGACGTGCACGCCGCCAGCGAGGAGGAGGGGCGGACGCCGCTCATCCAGGCCGTGGTCGGGGTGAGTGTTGAGCACGTGGAACACATCAGAAACCAAATTGGACATGACCGTTTAAACGCAGATAGAAGCGCAGGAAAGCTCACGCAGGGGAAAAATGAAACTGACTGAAAATACAAATCAAATAGAGTAGAATGTGGTTTTATGAAGTGAAAACATTAAAAAGTAGAAGAAGGGGATGTTGAATTTGAACAACCCGTTAAACATCATTTATCTCACATTTGCATTCAGTGATTTAGTTAAATAAGATGATTTTATTTAGAGGGACTTATTCACCAAGTGCATATCACGGATTAGCCACAATATTAAAACCACCACTAATATTGTGTAGCTCCCCCTTATGCCACCAAAACAGCTCTGACTCCACCAGTCCTCTGAAGGTGTCCTGTGGTATCTGGAACCAAGACGTTAGCAGCAGATCCTTTAAGTCCTGGAAGTTGTGAGGTGTGGCCCCCATGGTTCTGGTTTGTTGTTCCAGCACATCCCACAGATGCTCCCTCGGACCGGACCATGACCCCGCCCATCCACATGATGTAGAAGAAAATGTGATTCATCAGACCAGGCCACCTTCTTCCTTCTTCCATACGCATCAAGCTGTGATGCACTGTGTGTTGTGACACCTTTCTATCATAGCAGCATTCACTTTTTCACCAATTAGTGCTACAGTAGCTCTTGTGTGGGGTTGAACCAGACGGGCTGGACTTCACTCCCTACGAGCATCAATGAGCCTTGGGCGCCCATGACCCTGTCATCGGTTCACCAGTCGTCCTTCCTTGGAGCACTTGTAGTAGGTAGTAACCACTGCATACCAGGAACACCCCACAAGACCTGTGGTTTTGGAGATGCTCTGACCCAGTCGTCCAGCATCACATTGTGCTCCTTGTCAAAGTGGCTCAGATCCTTACGCTGCTTCAACACATCAACTTCAACAACTGACTGTTGACTTGCTGCCTGGTATATCCCACCTCTTGACAGGTGTCATTGGAACAAGACGGTCAATGTTATTCACTTCACCTGTCACTGGTTTAATATTGTAGCTGATCAGTGTATTCATTGCCATCAGTAACAACAAGTGTCATCAGCACAGTGACAGAGTTGGACAGAAGATGTTTTTGGTCTCTGTTCTTTCTTCATCCCTCCTCTCTCTGGTTTTCCTTCTCAGGGCTCTCTGATAGCGTGTGAGTTCCTGCTGCAGAACGGAGCTGATGTGAACCAGAGGGACATGCGAGGGCGGGGTCCACTGCACCACGCCACCAACCTGGGACACACCGGGTATGTTCACACCGCACCGTTCACACCACACTGAAGCCCTTTGACAGTTCTTTGGGCCAAATGAACTCATTTATTTATCCTGTGTGTGCGTTGTGCCGCGCCCATATGATACTGATAGTACCGGTGATGAAACTAATCATCTGGCTTGCCCTCTTCCATCTCTTCCTCTGTCACTTTGTCCTCCCATCCCTCCGGTGCGGTGCAGGCAGGTGTGTTTGTTCCTGAAGAGAGGAGCTTCACAGTCCGAGGTGGATGAGCAGGGTCACGACCCCCTGAGTATCGCCGTGCAGGCCGCCAACGCAGACATCGTCACTTTGTGAGTATCTTTATACTATCTCTTCAGGCTGTTCTGGGCTTCATTAATGAGCAGTACTCTGTTTGGCATTCATAAAAAATGGCCAAATCAGGCCTGAGAACAGCCCAGTACAACTTATCACAAAGTCATCAAAAGTGGCCCCATTGAGCACCTCTATTGGTTAAGTGTGTTTACATAGAGAAGATAAGAGACAAATTTCACGCATGCAAGTGCCATGTGACCCAAGCCACTTTAAGAAACATTTCTGTCTCTACACAAATGTATTTCACGTCCTCTTCCATCACTAGGCATCCCATCTTGTTTCCCTTACCGTCTGTTAACATCACCGTCTTCACATCTCCTATTATTCCAGTTCCTTTCCTCCGACGCATATTAACTAAGTCCCCTCTCAACATCCCTCGCTCTCCTCATCTGTATTCCGTTGTGTCTTCTGTCCAGGTTGCGTCTGGCGCGGATGAACGAGGAGATGCGGGAGGCGGAGGCGCCCTTGGGCCAGCCAGGTCAATACCCCAGCAGCAGTCCCACTGAGCAGCAGTATAGAAAGTGCATTCAGGAGTTCATTTGCCTCACCATAGAGGAGTGCTAGGGGGCGCTGTAGCCTACAGTCCCAAAATGCATTCCCCGCCGAGACTGACGACGGTTTAGATGGAGTTGCCTCTGGCGCGGATCCACACTCTGCCGAGCCGGTTCCAGATCCGTGGCCCAGAGGCAACCTCGCAAGGACGGGGCGTCTCATGAAAGAGGGGCATACCACTTTCTTATCTTAGGGGTGCATCTCTTCGTAGCATGACTTGTTATGGACTGTTCTAACTCTATTGACAACGTAACTGCCACCTCCGTTTTTTCTTAACGCCGACTACATTTCCGCTTTGCCAACGCTTCATGTCACTGATATACCATATACCAGTTAAAAATCTCACACGCGCACACAGTAGAATTATTGCTGTTTGGGGCCAGGATGTCTTTCTGTTGGTTTCCTCCAGCAGTATAATGTCACGTTAATGTCTAACCTCTCTGGGGCGCTCTCTGTTGACTCTCTGCTGCTCATAGCCGTCACCTTTGGGAACTCCCGCCACATTTAACTGCGTCACTCGCATCCAGACCCCACATGCGGCTCCGTCTCCTATTAAACAGAGATGTAGATGTTTTTAGGACTTTCACGGTCGATCTTCAAACTGTGTGACGTGGCATGAGGTGAAAAAATGATTCCGGCGTTTACTGTGTAAATAGAGAGGAGGAGGAGGAGGAGGAGGAGGAGGAGGAGGAGGAGGAGGAGGAGGAGGGGTGGGAAGTTTTAAATGAAAAACTGTGATAACGTTGAAGGGCATTTGGGGCGACGGGGGCCCCATGCCTGCTTTGTAAGATACCGATCATGTGCGTGATGAAAGAGTGAGTGAGAGTAGACGAGTGCGTGCGTGAAGGAATACTGAGAGACAGAGTCGAAAGCTATGATATTAGGATACACCTTTTTACAAAACAAATTGTGCACTTTTCCCACCTACAGTATTATCATTTTGTTTCGTCTTCTATCTATGAGTGTTTGTTTGTTTTATGTTGTGTCTTGTCAGCTGGAGGTATTCTGTTGTCTTTTTTTGTTTATTTAATGTTGGTCTGCCCAGAGGACTAGTTGCAATGCCTTCTAGAATGCAGTTACACCTTCCTTTTCTTGTCAAAACCCACACATTACTTCAGCAGTACTTAAAAACATATATTTAGCCAACACCATGTAGCCCAACGCTTAAAAACACCAGGTTGTTTTTTTTGACCCCTTTAAAACATCCTTATCAGATTACAACCAATTGGTGTAATCATGGTGTGAATTACTTAACACACCATGTTGCGGGAGTTAATAACCGATTTAAATATTATTGTTTCGGGATACTCTGGGCTTTATCTCAACCTTATTTGGAGGCGTTTGATCATTGGTGATAATGGCAAGTACATAAAAGAATGTCCCAAGTACTACAGGGGTTTAGTGTCGCGGCAGAGTAATAAGAAGACGGGCACTGCGTCTCTAATCGCATACCACATGCTACACATGTGCCCTGTCGTCCAAGCGTACTTTGAGTATGTGAGCTGCACCGCTTATTTTCAGCCTTTTGAGGGTTAATGGCCCTGCCGCTTTGAAGTGGTTGTGGTCACAGTGAAGTAGTGCTATCCCTTTTTCACTGTTTGAGCGTACGGTTGGTTGCCTACTGACTTGGCAAACTAAATAGTCTGCTGGTTTGCCATTTCAGACGCAGCATGGAGCTACATGTTCCACCAAACAGTTGCCTCCGCTCTGGCGTTGTGCCGTGTGTGACCTCTTCTCCATTTTGCCATTAAAGCAACACTATGTACATTTTTTACCTTAAAATAACAGCTTCAAAATCATTTAGATGATACTGACTTGTAATATGGAGAACGGAACCTCTTTCATTCCCACCTACCCCCGAAACGCAGATTTTTGCACTATGTAACTTCTGCGCTCGAGTCCGAAACCCGGGGAAAGTGCGTTACGCTTTATGGCACGACGTCACTTCCTTAATGTTTGGCCTGGGGTTTCTGTTAGCTGTTAATTACCGTTTTTTGCCTGGTAAAATTTATAGAAAAATACAATAAAAAACGATGAATTATAAACTTGCCGGTCAAAATGTCATGTTCAAGTTCAAGAGATGTTTACAGTGGTAATAATGCTCACACAAAACGTAGCCTCTCCACCTCCCCGTCGGCGGCGGTGAGACGGACCAGCGGTGCACTCGGCACCCGACTGCACCGCTGGTCCGGCGAGCTGTGTTTGTGACATAGACTGTTATTGAAACGTTACCGCGAAGGATCAAATTTGTCCGGTAAAATTATTTGTTTTTGGACACCCGACCGAGTTTCGCAGGTGGTGTAAAAGGAACTGTAGGGGCGCCATACCTAAATTTACACAGTGCTGCTTTAATTCCCATTCACATCACTAAAGCTGTTTTGAGACGGATGAGCACGCTAAGGACATTTTTTATTTTTTTTTCAGAAAGGCAATCTGGTGATTAGGATGTAGTTGAAGGGGTCTGTTTACTGGTTATGTTTGGCTATCTCTGCTGACCACTACTTATATCCCGCACATTTTGCCAGAATATCTTTTTTGCGAATGCAAACATAATCTACATTCCAAGCATGATCAATTGTTTTTCTATGCTTTCATCATGTGGTGCGGTCCTGTACAAAGCATGAGCCACACTGATATCTGTGGTGTCGGCCATCTATTCCTAGGCCAGGGCTTTTCTTTGTTGCTTGTCTTTAACTTCGACCTTTGTACCGCACTTGACTGAGCGAGCCAAAAATGTGAGGACTTTTTCACCCAAGTACAAGCCCGTTCGTTCGTCACAGGTGTCACTGAGTTGGCGGCGTGTTGGCATAGTTGGCATAGTTGGCATATACGTTCTTAGCGCCCTCTGCCAAAGCCCTCGAAAAGGAACGCGTCTGGCATCGATGAGTTATTTCACCTTTTCTTTTTTTTCTTTTTTTACATTCCAATGTTCGGCGTAGATACAGCATTAGTCTTATCAAGCTTTGTGACGTAACAAGAGTAGTAGAAACACTGTTGATGTCCTCAAATGTTCAGGTGAAGGAAGCAGACGTGCGACTTGTGGCTTGATTTCGATAGAGCGCGGGTGGAATTCTGCGGAAGCTCGGCGCTCGGCGAGTAGATTCAATCGAAGGCGTGACGGGACGTTGACCGCGACCAAGCGGTTCAGGGCGCGCGTCCTCAGCTCAAGTATTAGATGTTGTGTCCGTTGGTGTGTGTATAAACATAGGAGTGGTAAAGGGCGCTTTTAGGAACAAAAACGCTGTAAATAACATGCTCGTAGATATGAACTCAAACTCTCGCCGCCTGCCTCTCAGCATTCAACCCTGGATTCTGACTGTCTGATCTGTTTTTCAATATGTCTTTATATTTCCTTGGAAAGCAAGCTTCCTGTCACACTACAGAACTGTTGTTTAGCTCTGTACATGTTGGAATAACTTTGGAATACTCTCTTCCCTGTCTGTAAAAACACTAAAGGGGGGGGGGGAAGCTAAAAGCAGAAAATAAAAGGAGGAACCTCTTGAAGAACTAACCCTGCTTCTCGCTTGTGCTCTGATTTCCGTCTCCTGTCTCGTCTCGTAACGAAGGCCTTCTTTCAACGTGATGGTGGTGTTTCCTAGTCGTCGTAGACAAAAGTTACATTTTCTGGTTTTCATTGATGATGAATTGTTAATAACTAAGAATGTTGATCATTTGTGGAAGCATTGCCCAAAATGTTGGGAGAATGTCGGGGGGGCTTGGTGTCTCTTGGGGAAGCACTTGGCTTATTCAAAGCAGCTCCGGGCTGAAAATATAAAACACGTCCACAAACGTCTTGGGGCGTCAAAGCTCCTCACTTTCAGGAAAGCACAACAAATAATGTCAATACAACATATAATGTACACTGTGCTGCTATCGGAGCTCTATTAAATTGAAAGACCGAATTTGTGCAACGATATACATTATTACGTTATATATACATATATATACATTACGTTATTTGTGCAAAATACTGCCTCACATTTTATTCTGCAGCCGCAGCAGCAGCAGCATGCCTGGAATAATTCAGTGTCTTGAATGTTACGAAACATCTTGAATGTTACGAAACATTTCCACATCCTCACGCGCGTCGCCACACCAGCACTGAAGTCTCGCGTCAGATATTTATGCACATCTCTACTCATTTAACCTCACACCGAGGGAGGAAGCCCGTGAAAGTCTAAATGGTGGAGGGAAAAAAAAAAAAAAAAAAAAAAAGTAACTGATTGTTGCTTGTGTTGCTACAGGGCCGACCACAAGCATGAGGAGGGTAAAACACAAGAATGTGCAGGAAAGAGTGAGTGAAGCATCTTGGGCCGCCTCACAGTGAAATACCACGAAATACTCCTTCTCTGGTGGACTGGCTTTACTCTTTTTTTCCCCCTGGCATTTTGTGTTTTTCACTCTTCCACACATACACTAAGCTTCACGCATCTAAACTTTGATTAACTTCATCTCTCGTGTTTTGAAATGGCCTCGGAAATTGCATCACCGGAACGGCAATGAGCTGCTTCTGAAATATATGAAGGTACACCCCCGAGCGTTTCGGAAATGAATGTGATGTAGAGGACAAAATGTGTGCAGCGTTCCGATGGCTCTGGAGCCGCTACACCCTCGCTGCCGTCCGCAGAAGACCTCAAATAAAAAGTGAAACGGGACAGGATGCTCGCAACTCTTTACCAAACAGTTCCTCTTTTTCTGTTCTGGAACTACCTGTTCTGCTATTTCAAATAAATATGTAGTAAACCTTTGACTACAACCTAAACAAAATGTATAGGCTAATATAATATAATATAGTATAATATATAACTGAATGGTCTGCGGTAGTGCCAGAAGAAGTGTGGTATGGTTAAGAGCTGAAAGCCACGTGCCGCAGAATGAAACTGAGGAACGCTGAGGATTTAAACAGGTTCACATGCCACTCTTTCAACAGAGCCAAAACTCTACAAAGGTCGTGCTGTTTTTGCCTTTTTTCCTTCCCTTCCTTTCTGACTGAATCAGGTTTTTGTCCTCTCTGCTTTGAAAAATAAAAGGTAAAAGCTAATTATTTAATTGCCGAGAGACACAAAAACCTGCACGTCCTGCAACTACTACGGGACTTGATGAGGTTCAGAAAGGTTCCAGGTTCAGAAAGGAAAAAAAAAAAAAAAAAAAGTCCAGCCATGTTTTTGCTCCAGACATATGTCTGGAGCAAAAACATGGCTGGACTTTTTTTTTTTTACTGATCCGGCTCATTCCTCTGTCAGCTAATGAGCGCAGTTGACTCAAAATCCCGGAGTGGATTGTATTGAATTTTTTATCTTTCTGAGCCCGGATCTTTCTGAGCACCTCTGAAATGAATTGGACCAAAACCCCCCTGTTGTGGTGACTCCGTTATGCCCCTGTTTCAGGTGACATCGCCCATGTTGACGTCTTTCGCGAGTTTTCTGTCCTTGCGTCTCTCCAGCCCGAGAAGCTGAGGAGGAGAAGCGCACGGTTCAGCCGCTGCCGGAGGACGCCGTCGCCACCCAACGCCTCGTCAGCCGGCGGCTCTTTTGTCACGTGATCGGAACTGACGCGTGCTGCTCGTGTCGAATGCTGTACCGCTGAGGAGCGGGGTCCAATGCCGGAGCGCCGGCGGTGTCTCCGACGATGCCGACCTCATAAAACTCGGGGACGTGGGAGGAACGTTGCTTCTCTCGCAAGAAACAACGTCGCTGTGTCTTCGTTGGGTGACGAGGGGCCGACGCCTTCGTTGTGAATTTACATACCAGGTCACTTCCACCTCCGTGATGGAGGCGAGAACTGGAGCAGTTATGAGGTCAACTAACGCGGTTTCTATCATTTAGTTGTAGGGTGTGCACTCATGTCACTAACAAACATAAGCTTATCGTGATTTAGGCGTGTGCCGAGTGTCTGTGGTACTATGACAAAGCTTTATTACGTAGTTTGGGTCTAATCTGCCGAAAGGGGTGTTTCTACAATGGGTGTCCTTGTAGGGAAATTAAGTTTGAATTCAACTTAATTTCTTGTCTATTCTAACATTTTACACTGGGTTGAAATGAATGTTTTGCATTGAAACTCAAGCAGCATGGTGCATCCCAGATGTTGCCATCCCGAGTCGTATTCTGTTTGATGCCCCAAACAAGTGACACAGTCAATGTCAGTGCTATTCCTACCATTAGGCACGATATAGTACATCTATTATTTGAAAAAGTAATGCACAACTCCAAGTTAAATAAATCAACGTTTCTTTAGTTGATCGAATGATAAACTTTGTGAAAGACTGTGATGGTTTTGTTTCCTTCTTTTGTGATTAAAAAAAAAAAAAAAAAAAAAAAAAAATCAAACCCATAGATATAGAACCAGTTTTTTTACAGGAACACTTGATTATTATGTGCGTGTTATGGTACGACTGCCCAGTGAAGGTGGTGAAATGTTTTTCTGCAGGAAATATTTTGTTTCGTAAATAAAGAGGCACAAGCAACGCCGAGCTGGATTTTCTTTTGGTGCACTAGGAGAGCAGAATGAGCTGACGTGAGGTAGCAAGTGAAATGAGGAAGGAGAGGAAAACTCAGGTTTGAAGCGGTTAAAAAAGAAAGAAGACACCTCCTCACTGAAGATTAGGAAGCTGTGATCCCGGGGAAACGGCCGAGGCGGCGCTCACTTTCTATTCCGGTCCGTAGGCCTCATTCGCTTCGGAGGACGCCCTTTCTGTGGAAAAAGCCTTAGAATATAGAAAGAAGAAAGAAAGAAGAAACAGTCTTTATTCATCACGCAACACACCACACTACAACACATGCTTGCACACACACACATGCACATGCTTTGATGGTGGCCGGTGAAATGGATCCTCTGCTTTTGACCCAATATAATCCTAAAACTAAAATATAAGTATAAAATCAAATCTTCCTGTTATTGATGACTATTTCAGAGGTGTGTGTGTGTGTGTGAGTGTCAGATGTAAAAATGGATGTTTGATTCTGCTTTTTAACAGCTCTGGGCAAAGCTCCAGGTCCAGATGGATTAACAGTCTTTTTTTTTAAAATATGTTTTATAAGGAGTTTTGCGATCATTTAAAATATCTCTTATTTAAATGCATTGATGGAATGGTACGGAGGAAGGTCAACCTTGAGGGAGCGGGTTTTAATTACACTCCTTCCGAAGCCTGGAAGGATAAAAAGATTCCTGGATGTAGAGGCATCGCTCTTCTGAATGTAGATTAGATGTAGAGCGTCACTCCTGTTCCGACCGGAGAACGAAAAGGAATCAGAGTTCACCAGCCAAACCATGTCAGGATTTAGGGAAAGACAGAGCAAGGTCCTGGATGTAATACAACGTGGGGATACGTTCGAGGATGGTGGCTTGATTGAATCTGTATACTTTTATAAAGCCTCTGATATGGTGCAGAACCCATTTAATTTTTCAAACTTTTAGACGTATGTGTTTGCGAACATTTTGAGATAATTCAAAAAAATCTGTAATTATATATATATATATATATATATATATATATATATATATATATATATATATATATATATAGATTCTGTTTCCTCACCTAAAGGCCTCTGCCCACATACAGCAGCAAAACTCTTATCTGTTCTTCTTAAAAACACTTATGATAATATTAAAGTGGTAATCTGTTTTCTTTACAATTGTTTTGTCAAAATAAAATGAAATAAAAAAATAAATAAATCCCATTTTTAATGACATAATGATCTCACACATTTCTAAGAGGCTTATTTAATGCCTATTTATTTTGTGTATAACAATGAAATGTGGGAGGTAAAATTTCATGATAATGAATATTTATGTGTGTCAGTTCTAAAACTCACCACTGTCTTTGTTTTAAATCTTTCTACACAAAAATATATTTGTTTATTTTGATGTTTTTATTTTCACTATTCACCGTTCGAAAGATCGTATTTATTTATAATAATAAAAAATATAAATTATATATATATATAGAGAGAGAGAGAGAGAGAGAGAGAGAGAGAGAGAGAGAGAGAGAGAGAGAGAGAGAGAGAGAGAGAGAGAGAGAGAGAGAATATTCATATAAGAATATATATATATATATAAATACATATAAATATGAATAAATCTTCCTCTTCCTCTTCTTTTCGGCCGCTCCCATTATACATAATAGAAATAAAAACATCATCGTTATTGTTTTGAGACCGGAAGTGATTTGCTGCTTCCGGCTGAGTGCTGCCGCAGCTAACCCCAGCCAGGTCGGTGTCATCGGGCTGATCCCTTCCGGATTTACGAAGGAAAGCAGCGGCTTTGCAGCGGGTGTCGCCTTGGAAATCTGCTTCCATCGGGGTCTCCAGAGAGGTTTGTCCGGACCAAACACGTTTCATGTGCTTTTGGCGGCTGTCGCTGGTTGTGGAAGTGTACACCGCTGTGGCCTAGCTGGCTGGCTGGCTAGCTGGCTGGCTAGCTGGCTAGCCGCCGTAGCTTGCCGTGGTGCGCTAGCGGTTGAGTGTTGAGCTCCGTAATCCTCCTGTGGTGTCACGGGTGTTGAACTGGGCGGACGGAGCGTGTCCCGCAGCGACACAACCCTTCGTTTCACTACACGGTGACATGAACAGCTTCACGGTGAGAAACGAGTGTCAGCTCGCTGGGCTGATGAGGTTCGGTTTGCCTTGTGTTTGTTTCTAGTACGAACGATGTGAAACATGTATACAAATATAAAAGTTTTGGTTTGTTTATATCGATTTTGTTTCCCATGAAATAAAAACATTTGTGTACAAGTGTTTAAAACCAGCTGTTTACAACCCATTAGGAGGCAGCGGGTGTTGAGGAAGCAGGTGGGGCTGCAGCCAGCCGGTAGACACCCGGTGCATGACGGGACGTGGGGGTCAGCGGGTCCCCACTCCTGTGTCCTTTTGAGCGTCATGTTGGCACAATATGTGAATGGATGGGATGTGTCAGTACACGCCATTTACAGTAAGCGGGTGTGTTGGCATAACCGCATACTTACTATTCTGCTTATTATGGGATCCAGCCCGCACAGGGAAATTCTCTTGAAATTGGCAATCTAAAACTATGTGTCATAGAAGAACGACAGAAGCCGCAAATCCAGTTTACGGCTTGTTAGAGCTGGCGTGTCACAAACATCTCATGGTCCAAAAATTTGACGGACGCGGTCCAAGGCATTCAATGCCAAAATATGTCCGACCTGGGTAAAACGATCTGGAACACAACGACATAATCTACGAGCACGGTTGGGGTGTTGTTTAAACCGGTATGTCGCAAACATTTCGTAGTTGAAGATTCATCCAAATCGATCCAAATACGGAGCAGATATTAGTATAAAACTGAACAACTTTGACCCGAAATATTCAGCAGGTCGTGCTTGACCGACATGCCACTATTTGTAACCAAAATGAAGGAGATGAGATTTACAGTAACATGCTTTATGATGTCATCATACTATTTACTATAAATGTGGAGGTTCTGATTTTAGAATGTACATTCACACCCTGTCCAGTGTGCGGCCTAGACTCTGTCGCCGTGTAGTGGTTCGACATTACAAACTATGTGTTTACGTGTATATTTATGTACTTTCTTACCTGGAAGATGCCTGTGGATCTGTTTGATTGATATTCTATTTCTTTGGTCCCCATTACTTTTCCGGATTCATGAAAAAAACAAAACACGAAAAACAGTGATCCGCAAAAACCCGTGACCACATTGAGTCCACTTGAACGTACGACTGAGTGATGAGTTCAAGATCCAGTGAGGCGTCAGGGGGAAAAAAAAGAAGCCGTGCAATGCTAATTACTCAAAGAAACACAACATTTTTCGTGTTTCATGGAAACATTACTCATTGAAAGTGTAGTTAGAGGGAAAAAAGTCACCACTAAAATTCCTGTGTGGCACACTGCGTCACCCAGGAATAATCATAATTCTTAAACACCGTTCTTCAGAAATATTTTACCTGAACGCCTGAAGAGAAACATGCAGACGTAAGGCCATGTTGATTGTTATCTTTGTGACTTGTGATGCATTTCACGGAAACCAAAAAAACCTATGTCGATAAAAGGAATAAACTGTGAACCCTGTGTATTTCTGCCTGCAGATATATTTATTGTTAATATTACTGTTTATTATTTATTGTATTATTACTATTAACTCCCACAGTTATCAAGTAAGAGACGTGGAATATATACAAAAGGTCTTGATTGGGAGTTGTGGGCTCTTAGTTTGTGGAAGGCTCCGCCCAACTGATCAACTTTTTGTGATCAGTTGGGTTTGCCCTAGAGATTTGTCCGGGGGAAAAATAAGAAATATATCTGTTTGCGCAAACCCAGTCGCCATGGGAACACATAAATGTAAACGCTAGGGGAGTTTCCCATGTAGCCCTGCCCACCATCATATGTCTTTGTGATGTCACAACTCTCCCGCTATAGAGCTGAGTGTTTAGGGGCTCTCCTTGACACGGCAAGGGGGGAGGACTTCCTGCAGGTTTACCGCCGTCAGTCACGCACGCAGAAGAGGAAGGGCGCGGTAATGCAACATTACAATTGGCTGTGAGCTGCTGTTAAATCACAAGAAGAACAGGCTGGTATCAGTTTCAGAGAAGAACAAGTTGCCATCAGTGTCCTACACTCTCCTACACTATCTCCTAGCACGTGCATACAAACTAGAATGGCCACACAGGGCCTGCACACTTTTACCAGGAATTGTCTCTCTCTGGTTGAAGTTGCTGAATGCAAAGAGTTGATTTGTGTCTCTGTTGTGAACTGTCTCTTAGATGAACAGCAACGGGAACAAGAGAGCTCCAACCACAGCCACTCAGCGCCTGAAGCAGGATTACCTCAGAATAAAGAAAGACCCCGTGCCTTACATCTGTGCAGAGCCGCTCCCCTCCAACATCCTGGAATGGTATGTACGCTCTCCCCTCCTGGTGAAGCTGGAGAGGCTGTTGTGTCGTCTCTCGGGCCCTGGATTCAGGCCCGAAAACCCGAAGGTTTTCTTTTCCACTCTTTACCTTTTTGTATAATGACTACCCTGAACTGACTTTCTTCTTCTTCTTCTTCTTCTTCTTCTTCTTCTTCTTCTTCTTCTTAGTGTTAGTGTTAGTGTTATGTGTATGGTTACATGAGGCTGTATTAACACACAGCACCTCATATTAAAAGGGCAAAAAATATACAAGAATCCATTACATTTAAAAGTATTCCAATGCAAATTGTGCCTTTCCCCCGTTTACCTACTTAGCCCCCCTTTACTCCTCCGTGACGGTCTTGCCCGTTCCAATATGGCGGCTACGTTGACATAGGATTGTTTTGGTTTTGAACCGGATACAGGCCGAAGGACGTATCTGTGGTTTTTAATCCTCTTCCGGTGATTTGTTTGTCTGGCGCTGCACGAATACAACTACAACTCCCAGTAGCGGAGCATATTATATCTTATTTTTGGGGACCAACACAGCTGAATGGCTGATTCAGTCACTGATGGTTTGATCATTAAATCTTTTACAAAGTAAATTCAGCTGCCGGTTTGAACCTCATTTGCAAAATTGAGAAAAATGCCAAGAAATGGGCCAGGAATGGGGATGAGGAGGGGGCGTGGCTTAGCGTGCCACTAAAAGTACTAATCTACGTCAGCATCCTCCCAGCACGCTTTGTGCTGATTTCAACCAGTAGATCATGTTCTGAGCCACATTTACTATTTGTAATGCTGATTTGATCACATGTGTAAAGAAACATTAGCGTTATGACAAGGGCTGGGCTCATATGATCATGAGACTATCTTCTATTGTTGTCTGATAACGATAACTCATGGCGCTTCGCTTTATTAGTCTTGCTAACATATTTCAATGAAAAGGAGCACTTGGCTTGACAGTCGTTCTAATTGCTAACAAGAATGTTTCATTTTCCACAGGCATTATGTTGTAAGAGGTCCAGAGAAAACACCCTACGAAGGTAATGTAACGCCAGGCTTACTCCATGCTGTTTTTTTTTTATCGCGCTTCTTATCTTTGAGGATGCTTGGGAAGTGGTGCTGATGATTTGTTTGCCAAAACAAGCAGCCCCCAGATAACCCCCGCTTTACTGTTGTGTTTACTGATCCGTACTGTGCATACTGGTCTACACGTTGTCAGTCTGATCTCTAGTGATGAGGTCTCATCACTCGCTAATCTCTGGTCCACAGGAGGCTATTATCACGGAAAGCTTATATTCCCACGAGAATTCCCCTTTAAGCCTCCTAGCATCTACATGATAACACCCAACGGCCGATTCAAGTGCAACACAAGGTGAGGATATTGTGATTCTTCCTTTAGAGCTTTTAAATATTCCTAATTACTTGTTTGTTTTTGTTGGTTATGTGAATGTTGTTTGAGGTTGTTGTGTTAATCGGACTGCCTCTGATCCCTCTGGGGTGTAACGCTTCCTTCCTTTTTGGTGCAGGTTATGCCTCTCCATCACAGACTTCCACCCAGACACGTGGAACCCTGCCTGGTCGGTGTCCACCATCCTCACCGGTCTGCTCAGCTTCATGGTGGAGAAAGGTCCCACCCTGGGCAGCATCGAGACCTCCGACTACACGGTGTGTGAACTTCACAACACACACACACCGTCATACGCGTTTCTTTTCCCTTGTATCTGGTGTGAATTTAGTTTTGTTCTTATTGTTTTAGAAAAGACAATTGTCAGCCCAAAGTTTGGCCTTCAACCTCAAGGATAAAGTCTTCTGTGAACTCTTTCCTGATGTAGTCGACGTAAGTATACAGCATGTGATTATCTGAGTGTGTGTGAGTGTGTGAGTGTGTGAGTGAGTGAGTGATGCCCCCGAACTGAATGGTTATGGAATACCGTATATGGGCAAACGTGATTGGTTAGAGGTGAAAGGTCAGCTTTAGATAATCCAAACCAATTGGCTCTCCGCTGCAACTTGCCGAACGAAATGAACAGATCTGCAGGTAAAAGGAAAAATTATGGCGATCGTCATTGGTTTATCACCAGCACCAATTAGAATTGTGCTTAGAGTGCATTATTTTCACCAGACATTATGATCGGAGAGATTTTCCCGGTCAAAAACCGACAATGACCGGATAACGGAAATGCTGATATGCCTATATGTTGCCGCTGTCTCTGTCACTCTCTTTTGGAGTCTTGTCTTTTCACACACACACACACACAGGTTTACCATGTTTTTGTTTTTCTTACGGCATTTTGTTGTTGTTTTTTTTATTTATAATTTTTTTTTGCTACCGATACATATCACTCCCCTTCATTTTGGTTTTGCATGTGTAGCGATCACTTCAAAACAAACTTGCACAAGTCACAGCAGACAAGTGGGGCCCATTTGGGGGGTTGTGGTCGTTCCAACAATAATGGGGGTGGGTTGGAATTCTATATGTTGAGACCTGCCTCGCCAATACATAGATTCTTGTTTGATTAACTGTTTAACATTTTATATTGTTCGTTTTAAGGAATGTTTATTGAACACTTGCTGTAGCCCTTTGCAGTTTATTCACTTTATGTGCTGTTTCAGTTTGTTTATTTATTATTATAGTCTAGTAGACTGATTTATTTAGAATGATGTCGTTGCGGCTAAATAAATATTTTTGGTATATGTAATAATAAAACTATTTATTCTGTTCTTTATCCGTGTTTTTTCTTGCTAAATATTCACAAAGAGCCGATGAGAACTATCAGTAGGAGTCGTAGTATCGATCAAATCCTAAGGAAACCCATCCCTCGTGTCATACTCCAGCCTCGTCCTTGTCCGGTCACAATGTATCCGAACCTTCTTCCCTGTTTTCATCCAGGAGATGAAGCAGAAGCAGAAGGCTCAGGAGGAGCTGAGCACCCGCATGCAGCCCCTACCCCTCCCCGACGTGGTTCCCGACGGCGACCCGCAACACGCCCACTACGGCCTCCCCGCCCTCAACGGGGGGCCCGCCCCCCTGGGGGCCGCCAACCCGGCCCCCGGCCTGCAGCAGGCCAATCGCAACCACGGACTGCTGGGCGGGGCCCTGGCCAACCTGTTTGTCATCGTAGGTTTTGCGGCGTTCGCCTACACGGTGAAGTACGTGCTGAGGAGCATAGCGCAGGAGTGAGGAGCTGCAGCTGGCTGGCGAACTACACCTTTTAAAAACACACTAGTTGGGGGGGTGGGGTTTAAAATCCTCAGCCATCCCCCCACCCTCCTCTGCCACCACCGCTACTGCTTCCACCACTACAGACTTTGAAAGATGGAATATCAAAGCAACCCACCCAGGAAGGTTGGGTGGGGAGTGGACTGGACCGGCAGTGGATTGGACTGAGCGATATCACGGCTTGAGATCCACTCTGTGGTTTATCAACAATAGCAGGGTTTGCTTGGCTCATGGGTTCAAGAAAGAGAAGAATTTAAGCCTTAATAAATTTCCTTGTTGCAGCCATGTTCATCTTGTCAGGTCATTTGAAGGACATCCCACCGCGTCTGCGTTCTAACCTTTTCTTTGTGTCTTTGTTGCTTATTTCAGACATTGGTTATGTCAAAAAGTCTCAAGTTGAGTGTGTCACACCATAACATATGCAGCAAAAGCAGTTGGTTCATTAAACCAAGGTAACAGTTTATTAGTGAAGTAACAACTTCCTCCAGATAAATTGTCTGGTGTGTATTTTAAGTGAAGAAATGTCAGAATAAAACTTCTGCATCCGATCCCTGATCCTTCACCTGTGCGGGATCACTTTGGTACATTAGGAGTATTTGTATTTGTGGTGTATTACATTCTGGCAAAGTTCACCGGAGTTCTGATAGCAGCTAAAAATACCTTTGTGGTACTCGGTTTGCTCAGCATTTATAGAAGTAGATATACATAATGAGTACATGACTCAATCTCTTCCTTCCGAGGAATGTGTTTTCATCGGACAGAAGTCGTTTCAATGTGGGTGTTTCAAAAAGCTTATATGCAAGACCCCGGCACAGGTGTTGGTGGTGCTTCACGTATTTGACAAATCAAATTTGCCCAGAAAGATTAGTGGCGCTCTGGCACCAGTTGGTGAGCAACAAGTCACAGCTAGTCAATCACATACTCGCATGACTCCTGATTCATTATTCACTTTGCATATTAAAAGCCCCGAACTTGGGTATTCTTCCAGCAACCCTCTTCCAGCAACCCATGAGCCAAACTGCCGCCCCTGTCTGTCCATGCAGAAGGAATTTGTGACCAATACCTTTTTAATTGGCTTAGCTGACCAGTATAGCGACGGCTCTATAGATTTGAATAAAGACACAACCATGTTCTATATTTTTGATTTGATCACTTTTCTTTGACCTTTTTTCTTTTTAATTTATAATCGTCGCCTTGGTTAGTCTGTTGTTGTCCAATAAAAATGTTTGCTAAGCAAGGCAGTGACAGAGATGATAGCAACACACAGGCTTAGGGCCCGGGCTCTCGTAACTGCTCCTAATTTACTGTCGTGCGTTGCATTTATTACAAATGGTTCTACTGTGCACCGATCATCACAGGAGTGGAAACGGCCTGAAAACAAACACTCGCTGTTCTGTTGTACATGAGTGTTTTCGTGTGATTATACACCAAATTTCAATGCTTCACTTATCTTTGTGTGAAATTGTATGTTTTCATAGTAAATACAAATAAATTTACCTGCTTGGCAGGACATTTTATGAATGTATCTTTTTGATTGGGCGCCATTTTCCAATCGAGTGTATTACGAAATAGTGCTCGCTGCAGTTGGTGGCTTCTGGGCAAACCAGAATTCTGCAGAAGCAAGGGTGGCTTGAGCAGTTCCTTGCAGCATTTTATCTACATTCCCCCTCCCAACAGGAACAGACTCGCTGTAGTTTCTAGCATTAGTCGAATTGTTTCGACTACAGAGGAAGGCGACGGATCTCAGTAAGTAATTGTTCTATTTTTGTTGTGCTTTACTTATGAACTCATCTTATTTCACTTTTTTTCTGCAATCCCTGTCCCAATAAAACAACTTTTATACAATGTGTTAAAATAATGCTTCTGCGATTGTATAATTTTCCTTTTTCTACCGTGCTCTCGACAGTTCTTTTTAAACGGACCCGGATGCATCCAGACGCCCTGAGAAATCACAGAACCACGCGCTTCTTGCAGAGATCCTGCGGCCTGTTATTTTTATTATTTTTTTGCCTCCAAATGATCCTCAGAAGGCACCAGGAGCACACTGTGCATTTCGACCCATACTGGGCAGAGATCCAGGGCGCCCTGCAGAGCGAGCGCACCTCCTGGAACCCCGTGTCGGCGCCGCAGAAGAGCGGCTGCATCGTCTCCTGCCTGTGGGCGACGCAGACGTCTCGACCGCCGCCGGAGATTTTCGGCGATGTCGACTTTGATCAACTGTGCAAGTGGGATGTTTCCAACACAGGCTGTTATCTGCTGCCGCCTGGTTACTGCACGTGTGGTTGTACAGGGAGTAAAGTCGCACGGTGAGAATATGTCACGGACTAGCCCCCATTAACCAACATGGCTGTCTTCTCAGGACAAACACACCGTGTGTGTGCGTGGGGGGTGTTTTCACACTAGACCTCCTGGCCGCCTCGCCCGCCGGTCTTTGTTGCAGCGTCGCACTTTCACTCCTGATCAAAAACACCGACACGCAGACCCCACCTTTCCATTTCCTAATTACTATGTTGAGCTGCGAAGTTCTTTCCGGAGGTGGGGTTTCCTGAGGCGCCGTGAAGCACCATGCCCAACGTGTTAATCGTCGGGTGGGTTTCTTTCCTCACCGCGGTGCTACGTCCGAACTTAAGACAACGGTATGGACCGTGTTTCCAGGGAGTGACTAATCTAAGATGATTGGCAAACCTGTACATTTTGAATGAAAGGTTGGGGGGGGGGTGAAGATGTTGGGGGTGGTTCCGTGGACGACACTAGTACCTGGCCTTCCATCAGACGGATCATGGCTTTCTTTAGTGTTTATGTCTTAATAATATAATATCCCTACTCGTTCATTTGATTTCTTATTTTCTGATCAATAAGCTGTTGATGTTCCCCTCGACACGTTTATTACAAGGAACGTAGTTATGTTTATACAAGACACCCAAAATAAACACACTGCATTACCGTCCGGCTCCTGGTTATTTGTACACGTACCGACCCATGAATACAATGCACTATTCAATACACGCTAATGTCGAAATAAGGATCCGACCTAGTTGACGAAACAACAAATACAGCATTTGAAGAATTACCAGGGGAAACGCTATGACAACAACGGCGTTTCCTTCGTTAAGACTTGAGGAAAGTTCTGGAAAATGTAAAGAGAGTTGAGGTCACAGTAAGAGTGTGGCTGAGTGACAACATGGCGTTTAAAGTTCGCGCCGCGTTCAATTCGACCTTAATAAAGAGGGCCCCCTACACACGACGGACGCTTTTCGCTCTTATTCACATTAAACGTGACGCTCGCGTCGAACGACACGAAGGTCTCTGGATCTCATTTGAATGGACGTTCGCTCCAGTCCTCCGCTGCGGTTTCTATCCAGCGCCGCAACATGGCGACGCTGGCTAGTGCTAGCACGGGCCTGTGCGGGCGGAGGCGCCGGGTCCGTGTCGCGGCAAACACGGTTCGCCGCGATTGGTTTTCCCCGGCCCGGCTGACAGATGTCCACCTACCCGCTCCTCCGCCGGGGTTTGGGAGTTTGGGGGCGACCCGCATCGCCGCCGCGCTGCTCGGAGGTCGCTGTGGAACCTCAGGGACTCTAGAGGGAAATCGGCGTTTTCACGAAACGCTGCTGTTCCCTACAGCGACACCTCCGCCCCTAGCGGCAATGTACGGAACAGCAGCTAAACGACTTTATGATATGAAGTCATTTAGCAGCTGCAGCAAAAAAATATATGATTTTATTTATTTGAGTTATTTTTTAGGTATATATTGAATATGCATACATATTACAATATTCATATATATACACACACACACACCTCACTCATGCCGGTGGGGATTGTTTAAGTTCGATGTTCTTTTAATTTAATTCTTTATTTTATTTTTTCGCCATGAAAGTTTGTTTTTTGGGGGACCACCTGCCCCTACACCACGTACCCCAGTGCAAAGTATTTCAGTTTGTCTTTAAAAAGTTGTGGTTTGTGGCCATTTGTTTTGTCTTTGGAACGCTTGGGGAATGTTTGCGTCAACCCATTCTTGACAAACGGTGACAAAATAAAACCATGGCGGACTTAAGGTTATTTTATTGAAAAAAAAAACCAAACAAACAAACAAACAAACAAACAAAAAAAGACAGTGATAGTGGATTATTTGAGCTGAAACTGTTTCCCTGAATTAGTCTACCAGATAGCCTCTTGAGTATACCATGGAAAGATGAGATACAAACAGTTAAATAGTTTGACATTAATAATAGTATGGATGCAAACACAACAGGAAGGAATAACTAAAAAGCCTTTTTTTTTTTGGGCTCTGAATAACACACTTTGAGAATTAACTTATTCGACCACGGCCCGTGGCAGATTAAGTTGTTAAAGTGGTTAATTCGACTGTGTAGTTCCAACCACATTGAGTATTGCTACCAAATAAGACATTAAAATAAAATGTAAAAAAAAAATACAGTGCGCATGAAATTGTTAAGTACACAGACAACCCAACAATAATTACTACCCATACCGTATACAGTAGCATGTAGCGAGTCAAAAATATTAATATAGTCTACATTTCACCATACTAAATCCAAACAAGACCAAAGCCCAGTTGCAGATTTGCATGTATAATATCACGTCGTCCTACAGTATGTGACTGGATAAAGAAATTCATGGCATGATAAGAAAACTGTACAGTTTCAACTCTTTTTATTAATTTTTTTTTTTTCCAAACTAAATTACAATGCACACTAATATCAGAGTTCACTCTTTACTGTTATGAGACAGCACAAACTTGGTGAGGTGTGTGCACACTAAATGCTGATCAGAGCTGAAACTGCTACAGAGCTTCCCCAAAAAAAAATTAAAATAAAATATTGTACAACTTAGTTAGAAGTCTATAACCCAAAAAGAGAGTATTCCTTTACGGCTCTCTATTAATCATATTGCAGTCAGTTATAGGTTTTGTTTTTTTGTTTATTTTTTCCATGGCTAGTATTTTTGCTAGTTTCTACTCAAACACACAAAAAAATTAAATGATAAGAAATCTCATCGTTCTGTTATATAAATATTTGGAAAAGCTTGCTAACAAATCCATTTTTTATTCTGGCTACTGATCAGCAGGTTTGGGAGTAGCGGGGAGTTCGAAAAGATGTCTTGGGTTGGGGAGGGATACAACAAATTTTTTTTCCCCTTAAGTCCATTATCTTTACACATTAAAACGTGATTAATTTGTTCCTGAAGATGGACACGCCATTCATTACCATACTTATAACTTAATACATTCAGCACTCACAGTTGACAAAGTTAAAAGGATTCTATTGCATAACGACCTGACTGGCCCTGCCTAAACACTCACCACATTAAGAGTGAAATCACATGTGCATTTAAATTAAAATATTGAAAAAACAAACAAACGAAAAAAAACCCCCAAAAAAAAAAAAACCAAACAAACGCTTTTCCAGCGTGAGCAAAACCCATCGCAAAAGTTTTTCGTGGTCACTTTTGGGTGCCGAGAAAGTTTTTGTTTTTCTGCGAAAGCCTCCCCCCGCCTGACAAAACATAATTTATGCTTGATTAAAAGAAACACTTAATTGAGACACGGGTAGTGAGACAGCGAAACACATAAGCCAAAACACAGGGGAATAGTCGCCGGACTAGTGTGGGACACGTGAAACACAAAATGACCCAAAAACCTTTTTCAGCTAGTGCTCCGCTAGCCTCTGTGTGCAAGGCTTCTAGGTTCAGCCAAAGTGTCGTTGCAGCTCGTGGAAGGAGGAATCTCTCTTCACACACAGCCTCAGGATTAACAGAGGAAACATAACATTTACCACAATGCCTTATTCTACACTCTGAATAAGAGGAGGAGTAAAATATGGGTTAAACTAAAACATACTTCTCCAAAGATAGGTAAACCAATACAATACCAAATAATGCCAAACATTTTAAAAAACATACTAAAATTGTCCAAAATATCATGTAAAACTAGCCATAAGTAAAATGTTTCCTTATAGTGAAATGCAGCAATTAAATAAGTGACCCAACCCGCCCACTAGTCAATCTACCGATAATGTGGATTCAGGAGTTCCTTTGTGGTGGTGTGTGGAGGAAGTAGAATTAGTTTGGTGGTTAAAATGGCGCGCGCGCGGCGCCTTATAGGTAGGGGTACTGTGTGAGGCGCCTGGGGCTCAGCTGGTAGGCGGCGTACGCCTCGGCCCGGGGCGTCACGCTGACGTAGGGTGAACTGGCGGCGAACTGGTGCTGGTAGGCCGCCGGTAGGCCATGGAGCAGGCTGCCCACCGAATCCTTGTGAGCGACTGGATCTCTCCGGGAGGAGGCGGACGAGCCGTACGCCGCGTAGGCCGAGGGGGAGTGTCCGGGTGGAGCGCGCCCGCGGCCCAGCAGCTGCTCCATGGCCTGGGAGGCAGAGGAGAGGGCCGCCGAGGCCGGGTAGGTGTACAGGCTGGGGCCGGGGCCGGGGGCGGAGGCCAGGGCCGACACCTCCGGGAAGCTGAAGTGGGAGGCGGAGGTGGAGACGGTGGGGAAGGTCTGCTGGCGGCGCAGAGAGGAGACGCCGTGCGGAGCCCCCAGACGCTCCTGAGACGAGGAGACCACCGGCTGCACCTGGACGCACCAGAGCCACACTCAGACGGGAAACGCAAACAAAGCCTGCAAGGAAACTACACTCTGAAGGACTGAACAGCTTAATGGTGGCAAGGGAGAACAGTAATGCTCGTCACTCAGAACTGTGCGTGGATCTTAAAAAGGCCCGATGGTCTAACAAGGAACTTATAACGCAGATCAAAAAAATATAATAGAAAAGCGTATAATAATTCAGCTGCGAGTTGCTTTTCCTCTCCAGCGCAGAGCCTGCTACCCGGCAGTGATGTGGTTTTAACACCAGAGCCGCTCTTTGGATCTCACTTCCCAATGCAGAATCCAACCGTATCAGGGAAACACCGAAGCCCTACGGTGGCGGCAGGCCTCACCTGGCTGAGGTTCAGCGGGTGGGACTGGCTCGGCACGAGCCCCTGGCGCTCCAGGCTCTCCCTGGAGCTGCAGGGCTGCCGGTTGGACGATCGTTTAGGCTTCATGTAGTTCACTGGGTGGAAACAAAGCAAACATTCAAAATGTGAGCCACGCTGCTCTAATCAACACCATGACAGTATTTTAAATAGGAATTCAAAATCATGAGGAAAAAAAACACATCATGGCTGCGGCGGCTCACCAGTATCAAGTCGGGCGTGGGACGCCGCGCCCCGCTCAGACACCTGGGATTTGACGGAGGGAGCGACCACCGCCAGGGACTTGGGCTGGCGTGACGACACCACGCTGGCAGGGATGTAGGTGCGGGTCAGGGGGGTGAGGGGACTGGTGTTGGACGAGTCAGAGTCGTGCACGGTCACACAGCTGATCACGTTGGTCCTTTGGCTCAGACCCACACTGCGGCAAAGGACAACCGGGTCAGTGGCGCGCTTTGAAAATGAACTACTGGAAAGGCCTTTATATCTCGAAAGAAAACAAAAAGGTTGTATTTTGATATATATATATATATATATATATATATATATATATATATATATATATATATGTATGTGTGTGTGTGTGTGTGTGTGACTGTGTGACCGCTGTGTGTGTGTGTGTGTGTGTGTGTGTGTGTGCGCGCTGACCTGGCGGGATGGAACTTGCGCTCATCCTCCGTGTCCGTGTCACTGTGGATGGTGATGATGCTGACTGCCGGGCTGGGCGTGTCCGAGATGACGATGGGCTGGGACAAGACGGCGCTGCAGGCCGCCGGGCTAATGCCGCTAAACAACGAGGCGGCAGATATACCCCTTGCGAAACGAGAACAATATTCAGCTTTACCGCAAAGTTGTCCTGGCTCATCATTTCGAAACATGGCACTGCCGTCTCACCAGATTAAACCTAATCCGCTTTATCTTCAAAAAGTTAACCGAGAACCAAACGCCTCTTCCATCCTCCCTCCCCGCCTGGGCATCGGAGCTTTACCAACCTGTTCCTGCTCTCCCCACGTCTGGCTTTCACCTTCTTCCTCTCCTGCTGTGACCTGGCCTGAGTGCTGCTCCTGGTGGAGGCACAGGTTAAAGGAGTGACACAGCTGATCCACAGACTTTTTTTTATTTTTACTTTTTTTTTTTAAATTAAATACATCTATCATTCAGTGTGATCAGAGCAGTAAATAAAGTAGACGTGAGCTTGAAAAACAATAATGGCAAAAGGTTTAAACAAGACATTGAATAAGGCATTGAGAGTGAAGTCTTCGTCCCACCTCCAACTGTGTCCCTGCTGGGCGGCAGCGTCTGAGTGAAGCGGCTCCAGTGGAGATTTGAGAACGTTCTGGTGGTTTGAGTTGTGGATGGCCACGCCTGGGACCTGTTGCCATGACGATGGGATGAGAATCTGCTGGGTGCCGGTGGGCCAGGCCTGCTGAGGTGGAACACACACACACACGCACACACACACACACACACACACACACACACACACACACACACACACACACACACACACACACACACACACACACACACACACACACACACACACACACACACACACACACACACACACACACACACACACACACACACTTCAGTCTGATGGATCTGCCAAGTCCATCAAGCTCTTGTGAATATCAGGGTGAACGGTCTGAGACGGAGCCATGCTGAGACAAGGGCGAAGCTCAGAGAGCGACGGTGACCGGGGGGTCGCTCTCCTCTACAGGACGAGGCACAGAGCAGCCGTGAAGAAGCCAATCCCTTATTAGAGCAATATGTCTACAAGACTCCACCATGCAAAGCATCTGACCCTCACTCACTCCCTGGGGTCAAACCACCTGCTGACAAGCTGTATTTGGGAGAAGAAAAAAAAAAAAAAAAAGGACATGCCACCTATTCTGGGCTGAAACAGAAAAAGGAAGATCAAGGGGTGGATCAAGGGGGGCAGGGTTAGTGCTCGTGGACCGCGACCTCCTGCCCTGAAAGAAGGTGAGGACGGAACGGGAGCGGCAAGAAGCTGCAAGCAAAGCGCAGGCAGAGGCAGCGGCGCATGCCCTCCGTGCTCAGACCTACAGGGAAAGAATGAGTGTGAGCACAGTGGAAGGCAGTTTGCCGCTGGGTCCTCAAGGAGCCCCGTCCCGCAGAACGGCTGCTCCAACTCATGAACAACCACGGCGATAATCAAAGTCTTGAGAACACGAAGGTTTTGTTGAAGATGAGCAGAGCCTCAGCAAAGCTCTGCAGGAACGGGTTTCATTGAGAACTGGATAAAAAATAAAAAAATAAAACCACCACGTAAAGGTTGGGATGCCCAAACAAAGTACTGATCCTCCAAATTCCAAAATAAAGGGTTATTTAAAAGCAACTTTTTAGGCCTCTCGCAAGACACTGTGAGACTAAGGTGTTTTCATAACCTCTCATTTTCCAATGTTTTTTTTTTTGTTGTTTTTAAACCACACTATGTGTCTTGTATTGTTATAGTTTCAGTTAAATGGTTTGGGTTCACCAGGACCGTGAGGAGGGTGGAGAGCTGGTGAGGCAAGGGAAGGCAGGCGTCAGACGGAGATAAAGACTTGACAATAGAAACACTGGAGTGGTACAGGAGGGGAGGAAAAGGGCAAGGGGAAGGCTGCTGGATGGGGGTGGTAGAAAGATGACGCTGTTAGTGGTAGAGAAAGTAGGATGCATCTCTCCAGGGAGTTCTTTCTGGGTTTACCAGCACTGTGGCTGTATGCTCCAGGAGCGTAGGCCGACCCACCCCAGTCCCCAGCCCTAGGGGCATAGAGTACTGGGGGGCTATGCCTGCTGAAGGGGGGTGCAGTGTGGCCACCATCAGGGGTGTGCAGGAGCCCTGGGGGGGGGGGGGGGAGTAAAGGAAGGACAGGTTTAGGGTCCTACTCAGAATCACATCCACAGGGGAACATGCTTTCTCCGGCCAGCTGATCGAACCTGCGGACGGCACCGCCCTAGTGAGCTTCCTGTCCGATGAGGAAACACAAATACGGAAACACTGGAAGACTCCGTTGTCACACCTTCAACAAATCCAAGCAAAAGGGAATCCTCCAGACCAGACCCCCCCCTATAACCATAGCAACCCGGGTTGGAGGGTTGAGGTGGTTAACAGCTACACAAAGGTCTTCATTCGTGGCCTTGCAGGTAGGGTTAGGGGTTCTATTCATTAATTATAGTTAAATAATTCTATGTGTATGCATTTATAAACATCTGTATTCGCTCTCCCACCTAATTGAGGACGGTTACATTTTCCATCCAACCTGATTAACAGCATCCAAGCCGAAGTATATACACACGCCCTTTAAACTGTGTGGGGGCCGAGGAGAATAAAAAAATGTTTTTTATTCTAATGGCAATAACCAACTCAAGAGAGACTTGTAGTAAATGTTTGTTAAAATCCAAAATTCTTCTTCGTCTTTTCTGTTAACCAATGTACTTCACATTGTCCACGGTTTTCATGCAGAAAACTGTACCTTGTTGTAATTTGATAAACACAAATATAACACACCCAAGTCAGGCATGTGGGTGTGTTTATACCAGTAGGGGAAAACATTTACCATTATGATGGTATGTCGTGATTAAACCCCCGCCAAACAGCCTTTCAGAAATGCACACCTGTCACAGACTTACCTGTGCGAGCATGCTTGGCTGGATCTGCAATGACTGGGCAGACTGGTTCTGAGGTACAATGGGCACAGAGTTCTCCATCCGCACAGGGAAGCTGGAGCTCTTATTGGATGACTGTAGCCCTGGTAACCAAAAAACAAACACAAAAAAAAAAAAAAAAAAAAAAAACAGTGTCGAAGAAGGACAAAAAAAGCAGAAAAAAGCAAAAAACACTATCTATTTGTCTGGCAAATGGATCTTGTTGAGGTGCTGCTACTACCTTGGATGGTGGAGGGGGGACAGACTATGAGGGTCTGCTGGAAGGGTTCTGCTTGGCCACACAGCCCGGCAGGGCGAGCCTGGATGGGAACGCTCTGCTGCGTCAGCCCAGGAATGTTGATGGTGGCCTGCTGGTACAGAGCTGGCTGGTAGTTGAGCAGAGGAACCGTGCCCCCTGCTGAAGGCACCTGGTAGAACAGGAAAGAAGTAGTCTGCTGATTAGCAAACTCCTGAGAGCGTCACAATTATAACATAACCGCCTCATCGCATTGATTGCAGATAATTGAAATACTGTTGAAATAATTTGAAAAAAATTGTTCAGGATTCTCAAGTCATGAAAGTCCATCCAAATTTTATGGATTTTTTTTTTTTAACCAAACTTTGAAAGATGAATTTCCTCAAATGGTGGCCGAGGCTTTTATTCACCTCAAGTGCTGAGTGTACCAGGCCTTTATTTTTCAATAAAGGCTTTTCTATCTAATTCAGGGCCAGCGGCCGAGTGTTTTATTTCTATATTATTATTTATATTTTCATAGTTATATTTATTCATTTATTATTATTAATTATTATGTTGTTGGTTTGGCTCTGGACCCCTCTTACATGTACCTCTGCAGTGTTTCATTCTCATTGCTGTTGCCACTCTGAAACCTGAATTTCCCCCAGGGGGTAAATAAAGGTTTATCTTGTCTTAATTCCCTCTCTTTTTCTGATCCTCCCCTGTTTGCCCTGTTATTTTTGCTACTGCATTATGCTGTTAATAGGCTAATAACTCAACACTTTCCATATGCAACAACAGCCGGACGGATTAAAGGACGACAAAGCAAAGTCGATCAAAATGAATGAATCAAGGATTCTTCTACAACACAATATTTAAACAGTTGTGCCAAGTATTGAAACTATATATCTTTTAGATTTTACAATAGAAAACTTTGATTACAGTTCTATTGATTCGTTTCCATGATCTTTTCAGCCCTTAAGCCGTTTCAGTCCCACCGACACTTCCGGGTCTGGGCAGGAGCCCGGCGGGGCTTAGCCCACATCCCTGCCCGAACCCCGCTCCTCCACCCTGGGCGAAGAGTACCGGTTTATATTTGAGGAAATATGGTAGTTTGATTGAGGCAATTAACCATCTACCCACATTTTTTTCTTCTCATATTCTGTGTTTTTATTCCTCAGGTGAATGTGTATTATTACACTATGATAGTGGTATGTAATGACAAAAAATAAAAAGACAGTCAAATTGTTGATCGCAATTATTTGTCTGACAATTAAATCACTAACTAAATTCCATGATCGTGACAGCCCTAGCCACATCAAAAGTGGAATGTTTTTTGTGTGTGCGCGAGAGTGTGACGTGCCTGGTTGTGCTGGTTGAGTTGGCTGCTGAAAGTGACGGTGAGGTTGCCGGCCGCAGCACTGGGAACAGCGTTCGTTGAGTAAAGGGATTTGCCACTTTCGTAGGAGGAGCTCCGCCGCTTACAGATCTCCATATTCTGGAAGCACGACTTGACACTGAAAAGGGAAACATCATCATATGAGCAACTGGACACCAAGAAACCCTGCGCCAATGGTCTGCGAGTTGGCCCCTGTCAGCAAATTGCGCTGCGTGTACTCACTGAGAGCTGTGAGGGTAATCCATCAGGTGGCTCATAGTGACAAACGGGTGTCCTAAGGTTTTCGTGGGTGTGATCCTTTTGTCGGCGTCCAATCTGAGCATTCGCTTTAAGAGGTCTATAAACTCACGTCTATCAGCCTTCTCAGCCAACATGTCCGTCCCTTCCAGATGAGATGACAGGTTGACCTTGTAAACAAATAAATACAGTAATGTTTATTGTGTCCATGGGGCAAGATCGTCCCAGTCTGTGAATCATTCATATGAATATAATTTCATATAAAATAATAAAAAAAAAAAACAAAAAAAAAAACACAACCACAGGTCATAAGTATTTGCAAACAAAATAATAAAAATACCTGCATCATATCATCCAGACAGTTGAAGATATACTTCCTAGCCTCTTTGGACTTGATTCCCATCTCCACCTCATGCTCTGATGGAGTCTGTAAGACGGAGACTTTTGTGGTCAACTTGATACACCAAATTGACTGTTCTCAAAACAGACTTCAGCAAGACCGTTGGAACAATATGGTTGAGCTAAATGCGTTCATTACAATGGTGGTCACAATGAGATCATATAAAAATGTATCCTAAAATCTAAGAATTGAGTCATTTGGATTGATTTTGCAAAAGAAAACGCTTAATAAGTTTAAGCTTAAGCTTCATTGGGGGTATGCTGTTGGATCCAAGGGCACAAATCAGACTTGTTATGCCAATGCTTGTTTAAAGATGGCTAACGAAAGCTTGATAAACAGTTTAGAATGGCTAAAAGCTTTGGCATGATTCATTTAAGCTCCGTTAACATATGCTGATGTATGTACCTTGAGCCTCCAGAGTGGGTAGCTGGAGTCAGGGCCTCGGTTGAAGAAGCGACTGGTCTTAGTTCCGGCGCTCAGCAGATACTCTGCTGGGAGGCCCTGCGTCTGGGAGATGTAGCGGATCTGGAGGACAATATACACTTTTAGCAGGGTAAAATAAAAGTGACTGCGGAAGGGGGGCGTGGTTTGGCGTCTGCTATCGTGGGGGGTGGAGGAGGGAGTGGCTCAACCGGCAGCAGACACAGCTGTGGGTAGTTGAACTGGTTGAGAGGCTTTGAAACTGCCTTGGGTTCTCTTGCACTGTGTGTGTGTGTATGTGGGGTCCTGACCACAGCACATTAAAACACCTGAAAAGGTGTGTTTTGTGTTCCGGGGGTGCAGGAGCGCCTGTGAATTTCAATTGGGTTTCTTCTTGAGACCTTTTGTTTGATTTGAAGGACAATAAAGCCCGACTGTACTCGAACCCTCGTGACTGTTCCCCCAACCCGGCCCACACAAGACAGTCTTGTCACCAGTGACAGCACCCTCAAGCAGGTCATTGTGTAAACTGTGTTTAGGAACTGCATTACTTCAATCATGCATGTTTTTTGTTATGCTCTCAATTATTTTAATGTTTATATGTTATGAACACGTCTTTTAACCACCTTGAGCTGCTTTCACACTTTTTTGATGCACTGCAACCCTAAAATGATCCGGAGGAGCTGTATGGGTGAACCCAGATGTCCAAATAATTTGGATCGAACATTATCCGGACTTTACCCAGCCAGCACCATAGTACAAAGTCTGCCTAATGTTCGATTGAGCGGTATGTGTGAACAGAGCAGGTAATTGTCCGGAGCATTCATAGCGAGCGAGTGGGCGTATTGATGACGTCTCCATCATGCGCCAGATCCAGTGTGCGGATCTTCATGCACGGAGTGGCTTTTTCCTTTATATTCCTTTCCACTCTTCTGTTACATTACGTCCAAGTACATGGAGTTTCAACAGCAAAAAAGATAAGTCGGTAGTATCGGCCGCCATCTTGGGTGTGCTAAAACTCCGCAGCGTCATTTCGTCTCGTCCTGCCTCCTGCACGCTCTACCCAGGCTCCGCCCCTCGTCTAAACCAATCGGAGTATTTCCAGGTAGTGTAAACACGTCCGACACCTCCAATTGTGTGCTGCATGTGTTTGCTGCCAGCCAGCAAACTGGTACTGTGGGAGCCAACACATGGGCACCGGTCACGAGGACGTCCCACTTTAACATATGTGGATGTACTCAAGAATGATGCGGGAGCACAAAGCACCAACGAGCTGGCCAGATGTATGAGAACCGAGATGACTGGAAACAACGATGGAAGGCTCGTCTGAGGACGACCTATAGATGTGTGAAAGGGTAGCTCCATTCCTGATTATCCGGATATTGTCCGACGTTCATGTGTGAAAGCAGCTTTGGATTCACACAATACTCCACACGGGGAAGATTAAACATCTGTTGTTTTACAGTGGGGAAGGTCTGAGATATATTGGTACTAACCTGGTCATATTCAGAGGCCCCGGGGTAGAGAGGCCATCCCAGAAACAGCTCAGCTATCACACACCCCAAGGACCACATGTCGATGGCCTCACAGAAGGGTAGGCCCAGGATGATTTCTGGAGCCCTGAGGCAGTAAACGGGAAGAAGAACAAGAGACACAAAAACAACACAGTCAGCAAATCACTGAGACATATGCTTTAATAAACAAATTTGGCTTTAGCCATTGTGTGTCTTACCCAATTAAGGCATTGGCTCAGTAATAAATACTCCAATCTAGCTACATCTATATCAGTGTATAAACAATAATGAGTGTTTAATGAGGACCTCGAAATTATAACTTAAAAAAAAATAAACTGCATTTATAGATCATACAGAAACTGCTCTGGCCACCAACCTGTAGTATCTGGACTGTAGGTAGGTGGAGCAGACCGCCTTGGAGACATGGCTAGCAGAGCCAAAGTCGATGACCTTCACCCTGTACGGCTGCCTGAGGGGATCCACCAGCATGATGTTTTCTGGCTTCAGGTCCGCGTGGATCAGACCCAGGCTCTTCAGCTTCATCAAAGCTGTGGCCACCTGCCAACAAGCAACACACCACAATTACATGGCGTGTAAAACTACAATTGATACAACAAAGTGAACAATTTAATATTTATTTAAATTAAAATGAATATATTCCATATAAAGCCAACCTGTTGCAGGATGGGTCTTATGTGGCGCAGGGGAAGCGGGCTGAACTTGCTGTGCTTTAGGAAGTCATACAGGTTCTGCTCCAGCATTTCAAACACCAGGCAGGTGTGGCCCTTGTGTTGGAAGCACTCGTACGAACGCACAAAGTTGTACTCATCAGCATTCTCTGCACTCAGACGGTTGAGAATACCAACCTAGAAATAATAATCATAATAAATAAGAATAAAGGAAGAACAGGTTACTTGTCCCTAAACTACAGATATGTCTCACGTGTCCTTAGTAGTGCATACCTAGAAGTATGAGTGCACAGATACTGTGCTGGTAAAAAAAAAAAAAAAGTTGACCATTCCATTGGCATTCCATTTCTTAAAGTTGGTCACAATTTCATGTTCTATAGTATTTATTTGTATTTATTTTACACAAACCAGTTAATAAATTGTGAAAATAACAATCAGTCTTCAGTGTAAGTGATGTCACTATTATTGTCACTAGTACTGGCAGGTACCCTGAGGGAGTACCCAGTACTCTTCAAAAAGAAAACACCATTGGTGCATTTCCCTACATAGAGGTGTTGAGTTCAACAAGGTGAAAGAGGTTTGCATTAACACGGTGCAGCCAGACTACCTCAATTTGTCCTTGACGAGCGTACGATGGATGGTTCTTGAGGATCTTTATAGCCACTATCTCATTGGTGCCCCTCTTCCAGCACTTGGCGACTTGCCCGAAAGTGCCTCTTCCAAGAAACTCAAGCACTTCGTAGCTGCAGGACACGGAGCAGAGGATCTCATGTTGTACTAGCTGGTAATCTCCCTCGCCGTTGGAGCTGCTGCTCTTGGTGGTGGGTGCCGAGTGGGGAATGGACTGGCCGGTGCCCCCGCCTCCCCCGCCGCCTGTGCGGGTGGAGAAAGCGGCTGCGGGGGCTGAGAGCTCCTCTAATATCTGGACGCTGCCGCATCCACTGCCGCTGCCTTCGCTGGCTTCCTCCACCTTCCTCTTCTGGCCATGCCTGTGGCTCCTGGTGTCGGAGGAGGTCTCTGTGTGGGCGTGAGCATAAGAGGAGGAGGTCGTCTGCTCGCTGACGCGGCGGCTGGAGCCACGGGGAGCGCTGCCCGTGCTGTCGGCCGCCCGCACCACCACCTGCCCCCTGGAGCCAGGCGCGGCCGGTGGGAACACCAGGGACGACGCAAAGGGGGGGACGGCCATGGCCGGGGTAAAGGCGTACCCCGCCTGGCCGACAGCGAGAGAGCCGTAACCTTCAGTAGTGGACACATCCCAGAGGTTGCTCTCCACCTTTAGCTTCTTGACACGGCAAAAGGCACTGGAGGAGATGGAGGGAGGAGAAAAGACCTGCAGCTGGGAGCTCATGGCTGCCAGACAAAAGGTGATGGACGAAAAGAAGAAGAATGATCAACAAACTATTTGATAGTTCACTTTTGAATATATTTAGCACAGAAGCATATGAAAACGACATTTTTCGGAAAAACACCATAACGCCAGTATTGCAGAACAAACAATCACAACATTAACTAAGGCAGCATTTCTCAACCCTATGGCCTGTGAATAGCATAGTAGTAACAGGTCAAAGGTGATCACTGATCACCATGATGGTGGAATATTCATTCTGACAGATCCACAGGGAGGGATAGGGGAGTGCGTCGGGATTCATGCAGAAGTGACAGCAGCAAACTGTGCCCATGGCCAACGAAAACAATTTGGATAGGTTCAAATGGTTAAAAAAAACTAGGTTAAAATTATGAAAAAAATAATTCCATAAAAAAAACACATATCTAATTGTTGTTATATAGGTATAAATAGAGTTCCAATCCAAGCTGAAATGCAGGTCTGACTGCGGTGGAGGTCTCTACACAGAGAGAGAGAGAGAGAGAGAGAGAGAGAGAGAGAGAGAGAGCAGGACCAAAGCCATTTTCTCGGAGCAAGGTTGAAGACGGACGGACTGTTTATGGTTTATAGTCTGCATGGAGGGCAAAACAACATCGACGCGAGCCGATTTCAGGCTCCGAATGTAGATATTTTTGCATGGATTCTGAGACGGAAACACGCTCACACATCGATTTAAACGATAACGAAACCAATCTAACTGGCTGGCGCAGGTCACGGAAAACCACCGCGTCCGTGAGAAGGCCATTGATTTAACTAGTGAAATATATAAAAACAACAACATACAAGGCACCAATCTGTCCACCATTGTATTATATTATATTATATTATATAATCCAGCACGGTTCACCCTCTACGGCGCTGGGATTTTCCACACAGCGTCATCGTAAAGCTCCTTTCTCCACCAGATTGCCTAACCCGCTGGTTAAAATAGGCCAAAATAATAATAATAATGATGATAATAACGGCAGTAATAATAATAACAATGATAACAAGCAGAGCCGGCATAGAAACAGCGGGATAACTCACCGGGCCGAGTCTCGTCGTCGCGTCGAACAGCGTTTTAATCCTGGCTTTAAATCCACCGCAGCTCCGGGTTTTCAGCAGCTAATGGAGACTGCGAGAGGCCTTCATTGTTTCTATAAGAACACTCCGCCGCGAACTGTGTCGACGTTTTCCAAAGGAAACAGCAAAAGTGTCATTGTAGAGTAAAAGGGAGTTCCTCCGGGTTAAAAAGAGGTGATATGGTCGGTTACAGTGGGATAAATCCCACACTAAACGCGGCTGCCCTATGGCAGCGGACTCCACTTTTTCGCCGGAACGAACCACGTCCTTATCAGCTGCGGAGCGCACGGCATTTCCGGTAAGTACCGTAATAACGGCTTCGTGCGCATGCGCATACATATTTTAAAACGTGTTGGTGTTGCCCGACTATTAGATGAGTTTAGGAATTGGAGTTTCTCAAACAGATTATGGAAGAACACCGAGAAAATGAATATAAAGATAAATAAATACACAGATATATAGATAAAAAACTAAATAGATAGACCTATACATAAATATGTATATATATAGATCGATACATTAATTAATATATGGATAAATAAATAAATATATAGATCGATAAATTAATAAATGTATGGATAAATAAACAAATAGATCAATAATTAAATAAATATGTAGATTAATAAATATATTGATCTATAAATAAATTAATAAATATATAGATAAATAAATAAATAAATAGATCGAAAAATAAATACACAAACAAATAAATAAATAAATAAATAAATAGATAGACAGATAGACAGATAGATAGACAGATAGACAGATAGATAGATAGATAGATAGACAGACAGACAGATAGACAGACAGATAGATAGATAGATAGATAGATAGATAGACAGACAGACAGATAGACAGACAGATAGACAGACAGACAGATAGATAGATAGATAGATAGATAGATAGATAGATAGATAGACAGACAGATAGACAGATAGATAGACAGACAGATAGATAGATAGATAGATAGATAGATAGACAGACAGACAGACAGATAGATAGATAGATAGATAGATAGATAGACAGACAGACAGATAGATAGATAGATAGATAGATAGATAGATAGATAGATAGATAGATAGATAGATAGATAGATAGATAGATAGATAGATAGACAGACAGACAGACAGACAGACAGATAGATAGATAGATAGACAGACAGACAGATAGATAGATAGATAGATAGACAGATAGATAGATAGATAGATAGATAGATAGATAGACAGACAGACAGATAGATAGATAGATAGATAGATAGATAGATAGACAGACAGATAGATAGATAGATAGATAGATAGATAGATAGATAGATAGATAGATAGATAGACAGACAGATAGATAGATAGATAGACAAATAGATAGATAGATAGATAGACAGATAGATAGATAGATAGATAGATAGATAGATAGATAGATAGATAGATAGATAGATAGAAAATGAGGATAAAAAAATGATGCAAACATAAATCGTCACATTTTAGTACCAAATTGTATCTACCCAGTTTAGATTTTACACATTGGACACAAACAATTTACATAATTAACTAATCCAAAAAAAGTATTCATTCTCAGTAATCTATTACATTGTTATATCTTATAGGTTATATGTCCTTACTATAATATAATATCTGCTATAATTTCCATTTACTATATCTATATTATATACAATTATATATTTTTTCATATTATATATATATATATACAATACAATCTATATATACAATGATCTTTGAGCTGTTTTTATATAATTAAGGATATAAGAAGTTACCACCAGACAAAAAAATAAAACATCTAAAGTGCAAATTTTCTTTTTATTCTGATTTCATTTTACAGCAGAAATTATGTAAAGCATTCAGAAGACATTTTCCACATATAAGGGCAATTCAAAAACACTTTGCATGGCCTCAGCAACAAAATATTATTTTAAAAGCATCAGCTATCTAGTGATGCTTGTGCATGCACAATTGTAAAAAATAAAACAAATCAATAAAAACTAGCCTACAAAAAAGGGGGATGAGAGAGAGAGAGAGAGAGAGAGAGAGAGAGAGAGAGATGGAGAAATGTTGAATGGAGAGGTAGACAGCAACACAACGAGGAGAGCACAACAGCAGGCAAGGGGTGTGACGTAGCGCGGAATGAGAGAGAGAGCCTGGACAGGACGCAAGAAGAGGAAGGGAGGGAACAGGTTCTAGCCATAGAACTTATCTCTAAGGGTCTACCGTTGTGGCATGCAGTGTGGTGTGTGGCCATGCTCCTCTGAGAGCCGCCTCGTGTGGGATCACATCTCTTATCTCCGGGTCGACCTCCAAGGGCAGGAGGTCATCTCCCGGCATGTCTACCAGCCGTCTGGCATGGCGATGTCTTTTCATTGTATATCTCTATTTTATGTTCTAAAAACACCATTCTTTCCACAGTCACCATCCTCTGCGAATCGGAACTCGTTGTCATGGGTTTCTTTTTTTTTTTTCTCCTGTGCGTGCGTGCGTGCGGGGTCAGTGCGGCTGTGCGGCATCTGTACAACGTGTGAAAAAGGTGCATACCGGTGTCTCGGCGACGGGGAGCGGCGGCGTTTGGAATGCGAGGGAACGCGTACGCGAGGGGAGGAAGGCGGCGCGGGTGGGTCACAGGGCCGCCACCACGCCGGCGGCGTGAGCGGCCCCGGGGCCGGAGCGTCCGGCGCGAGGCCGTGGCTGCCCCCTCCGGACGCTCCAAATCAGAGGAGGGATGCAAAAACGCACGTAAGAGAGATGCTCCAATTGTGCTTCATCGGAAAAGGGGGGACGAGAATCCAGAAGAGTAAGAAAATCGGTTGGGTAAATATTCAGTACAAATTCTAGACAGTTGCCTTAAGAAGTCTCAGTACAAAAAACTCTCGAGCATTTACAAATATTAAAAGACGCTTTTTTTGGGCGAGTGAAATCGTCTCATCGCTAGAAAAATACAAGTTCACCAAATTTGTATTGATACATACGCTTAGAAAACAAATGCGCATCTTAGTTTGAGGTCGACGGATTACGTAAACAGAATTAGATTCGTCCGTTTAAAATTAGATTTGAAATAAGAATATTGGGAGTCGGGGCGAAAAAGATCTTACTTTTGATTATCAGTTGTCACAAATGTTGAGAATTTGTTTAAAGAATGAACGTGGAGAAGAACACAATTCAGAGCGTACTTGGATATATTATCCAAAACTGTTTGGTGGCTGATCAATTGGAGCATCTCTAACACACACTCTCACACACATTATCTCTCTCACACACACACAGGCGCACGCGCACACACACACACGTATACAAAGAATGCAAACACACAGACAAACACACACACACACACACACACACACACACACACACACACACACACACACAGGGGTGTGTCAGTTGAGCGTGACACACTCCGTTCTCCATCTCACTGTTCTTTAACCCTGAGATAATCTGAGGGAGAGTTTTAACTGTTCCCAAAGAAATAAGCACAGAGAGAGGAAAGTTTTTTTTTTTTGTTGTTGTTTTTTTTTCCGCGCAGGCGTGTGCGTGCGCGCGCGTGTGCGTGTGCGTGTGTGTGTACGTGTTCGTATGCATGCGCGTGTGTGTATGTGTACGTGTGTGTATGTGCATCCGTGGGAAAGAGTTGGTGACTGAAAGAGAGAGAAACACAAGAAGGGAAGATGGGTGTGACAGCTTCTTTTTGAAAGAAAACTTGTAGGTTACGCTTTATGTCGAATGTTGGAAGAACATTTTTGAGGCAAGATAAAGTAACAGGTTCATGCAGAACAACACACCTTTCGTTTAACAGTGACATCAGAACTTTGACTCTTGTGTCTATCACACACAGAAGCTCAATTCCATGTTTTTTTTTTTTTTGTACTAACACTGCAAAATGCACATACAAGTATGGGGCAAAACATGTTACCGTAATTACTGATTCCTGTCAATCAAAACCTTACATCATCAGGCCATAAGCGTTCATTCATACCACCGACAAATTAGAGTTTTTAAATTAGACTTGGATTATCAAGTTAAAACCTTTTTTTTTTTTTTTTTTTTCCTTGAGCAGAGTCTTCAACACACAATTTAGGAAAATAAACAGGTACCTGTTAACCCTTTAGAGGACATACAATAGATGGTTCCTGATATTATCTTGCACTTTTCTGTTAGTGAGCAGGCACTTTCTAAACAGAGCTGTCTAGAACTATAGAGTACAGGTCATACAATGGCAGTGGCATGAGGAGACTGGAGAAGAATAGAAAAACAAAAAAACAAAGTAAAGTGGGGGAGGAGGAGGGGGGGGGGGGAAAGACATTCCCTTCCATTTCAGATGGAAAGCTTTGGCTGGAGGCCAGGCTGGATCAGCTGTTTCTCTTTATTAGCCACTACGCTGCCGAAGGTCGACGCCGCGCCATCGCATGCAGCGCCCTCGTCCTGTCGCGGGCTGTCTCTCGTTTCATCAACAGAAAAAAAATATATATCATCGCTCGTCATCTTCGTCATCGTCTTCACCGTCATCTTCAAAGGCTTGACCTCTGTCTACAGTTGAACTATCACTAGATCTTCCCTACTCCTTAAGCACTTTGTACTGCCTCTGTGGATCTAAAATGTGCTGATATTTGGGGGTTTACTTTTCCCCAACATAACATATTTGTAGGCAAAATAGCATTCATAGTAGTTGGCACCACCGGCAAAAAGGGTTTAGTTTTTGCTAGCCAAAAAAAACAAAAGCACAAAGTGTAAATGTCTTGTTTGAAAGATAATTGTTTCAGCTAAGTTTGTTTTTCCCACTTATATTTCTAACATTAGGTTTTTCAATTGCATGCTTAACAAAATGTTCTTTTCAGTAACACTTATATTGGATACTCTTAAAGTGAAGCAGTTAAAATCCTCTCAGTCCATAGCCACTAACATGTTGTTTTTGCTGTTTCTTTGTCTTAAATCTCATGCACATGACTCAGTTTTGTACTATCTACATTATTTACAAGCAATACAGTCGTCATGTATACCCAGGTCTCTGTCTTAAGTACTTATAATGGGAGTAAAATAATTTATAATCTTAAATACAGTCCTCTTATGAAAAAGATTCAGGGTCTTCGTAAACCCTTTACCTCGTCAGTTTATATACAGGAATATGCAATAGTCCAAAATATGGATTTGATTGCCCACATGGGCTAATATGGGGACCAACGCCCTGTGTGGGGGCAGGTTTAGGACCCACGTCCTGTACAGAGCAAGCATAGAGACCTCCCAGAGTTAGGAAGAAGTCAAGGCAATGGCGTCTGACACTCTCCTCAAAACCGCACATAGGTTTTAGAGGTTCACGCATAGAACAAACTAACAGAGACAGTTTAACCATTGGAACATGTCACATTTTACCACACAGAGGGGGGAGAGGAGGGGGGGGGGTGTGGGGTTGGTCTCAAGCTTATCCATTCTTGAGCCAAAGAATCTGACCCATAAATAAATAACGATGTTTTTAAAAAAAGCACTCAGAAAAAAAGAAGTCATTTTTCCTTACACGGTTCACATTACACAGGGCAAGGATAAGTTGATGAGGACATAAGTGAGACACAACTACACATAGAAATACAAAAGAAACAACACTAAAGCAGTTTGGCAAGCATGCAGGAGCTCATAGCTCAAACACATGCATTGAATTCAACAAATACGGACACACCACATCAGGCGAGCAAAGTGCTGCCTATGGGAACAACTCCATACAAAGTCCATGTAACAAATTAAGACATCATTATTCAGACTCCAACCCATATCTGATAATGTCCCTCTTACATTCAAGTGCAGTTCTTCCGCTTTTTGATTGGGTGACTGATTAACAGGTTTGTAGGCCTGTGAGACTACGTGGTTGGTGGTTATGCGGCGAAACGACTTGCCGTGGTTGCTCTTCGGGGGCTATGGAGAGGAGGAGTAAGCGAAAAAACCTTGCATGCAAATGCATCATGGATGTGATATTTGGTTAATGTTTCTACCCTTCTTACATGGATCACCTTCCCGGAAACACAGCGCCGGAGGGGGGTTTTGCGCCGGCGCCGCGTGTCAATGTAGCCGTCGTCCCGGGCCAGTCAGATTCCTCTCCCTCGACCCGTCTCCACTGAACGTGGACGGGATCCCTATCTTCCCCCGCTCTCGCCGCTCTGACCGGCTGCGGCCATTACCCAAACCCATGAAGAGTGCAAAGATGCCGTGAGGTTAATGCGATGGCCTCCCAGTGGGGGACTGCGGAGGAGGATCGGAGGTGCTGCGGTGGGAGCCAGGGTCGCCGGGCTCCACCCAGCTGCCTGTCTGAGCTGCCATGATGGACACCTGTCTTGTCCTCAGTCTGTCTGGGAAGAGTCAGTTTCTTCTCTCGGAGAGCAAAATGGCCGAAAGAGGAAGAGGAGAGGAAGCGGGGGTGGGGGTTGGGGGCTCTCAAGGACAGAGGCGTTTCTGTATGCGTGTCCGTATGTTGATGGAGGATGGGGGTGGGGGGTGGGAGGGCAATAAACAAAAGAGGGTGGGGTGGGGGGTGGGGGTATAGGTAGGGGAGAGTGTTCCTCACAGGCTGAGGGGGCGTGGTGGGGGGCCGGGCAGCGAGCTCTCAGGACCCCTGGCCTTTCTCTGCTCTCTGACCCTGGAAGGAAAGGACAGTCTGCATGAGAGACACTCAGGAGGCCTAGTGTGTGTGTGTGTGTGTGTGTGTGTGTGTGTGTGTTAGGCTGTTGGCTCTTGCACATATACAATTTGCAAACAAAAAGGAAAGTTACACAGAATCCCACCTTGAGCTCTCTCTTTCGCTCTTTCTTACTCTCTCTCTCTCTCTCTCTCTCTCTCTCTCTCGCTCTCTCTCTCTAACTCTCTCACTCTCTCTCTAAATCGCTATCTCTCTCGCTCTCTCTCTCTCTCTCTCGCTCTCTCTCTTTCTCTCTCTCTCTGCTGGCTAAACCCCGGAAAGCAGGACAGCCACAGTAGAGGACAATGTTCACCAATTGGTCCTTCCTCTGGTGAGAGCCAGAGCGTGGGTGGATTTTAGGTTTGACAACCTGATGAGTGACGTTCAGGATTTTAAAGAACAGTGGTGCAACAGGGAGATCACCTGCTCAGTTTTGGATGGAAACGTAACCTTCAACTCTGTGTTTGCTTGATTATTTTGCTGTTGTGATATAATTGGTTGTTGTTGTTTTTTTTTTGTCCCCTTCGATGTTTTTTTTATTCTTTACTTTTTTTTTTTGTTTTTTTTTTTGTATTCTTTGTTCTTTGTTTATGTTGTATTATGGTTATTACAGTAAATACTACGTGAGTTCAATTAAAGTTGGAAAACTCAAAACTCTCTCCCTCCCACACATGCACATGCCTGCACACGCCTGCACACACACACACACACACATGCGCACAGAGAGTGAGAGAGACCTGTCCACATCCGCCAAGACAAAAGAGAGAGAGAGAGAGAGAAAGAGACCAGCAGGCTAAGCAAGCGGAGTCCCTTCGTGATGTCACTCCAAACATGCCCCCGAGAGTCACTCCTCTGTCCGGCAGACATGCACCTTTCTACAACTACCAACCGCCGAAGTAAAGCAACGAAAGATAGATAGATAGATAGATAGATAGATAGATAGATAGATAGATAGATAGATAGATAGATAGATAGATGGTCGATAGATAGATAGAAAGACAGACGGAGAGAGAAAGAGAGAGAGGATGGAAGATTATTTGGAATCTCCTATCTCTCCCTCCCTCAGCTGACATGCAGACAGGCATCAGCCACCAGGAGGGAAGAATGGAGAAAAAGAGAGAGAGAGCGATAGAGAGAGAGAGAGAGAGAGAGAGAGAGACACACACTTACCCGTTTCAGAAGCCTATGGTCCATCAAGGGGCTTCACAGGAACAGTAAAACAACATCAACTATTAGCGATCCAGAGCTGTGGGCAGTGTGTGTGTGTGCGTACTGTATTTAGGTTTGTTGTTTCATGTGCGTGTTTTGAGTGAGGTGATTACGACCGTATTGGAGTGGTTTTGGGTCTGTGTGTGTGTGTGTGTGCGTGTGCGTGTTCCTGTCTGCTCGATTGCGTGTGTGTGTTACTGTCTGCTCTATCATGCGTGTGTGGGTGTGTGTGTGCGTGCGCGTGTGTTACAGTCTGCTCGATTGCGTGCATGCGTGTGTGTGTGTGTGTGTGTGTGTGTGTGTGTGTGTGCGTGCGAGTGTGAGTAGAGCATAATACCTTACCTGTGGCGGCATCGGAGGAGAAAGCGTAGGATCTTGCGTGCCGCCTGGTTTTGTTTCTTGGTGAGGAGGCTGCTGTGGAACAGGACCCACAGTGAAACAGTGGGTCTACAACTACAACAAATTATACCCTGTTTATTTCTCCACTGAGGATGATTTAAAAACCAGAAGCTTTAATCAAAACTAGACTGCATAGAATTTAAAGTATATATTTTTTATTTTGTACAACGAGAATAGGAATAGATTACAAGATAGAATAAATGTGTCATGTCATTTTTATTTTTGTTAAAAATTCGATATTTTTTTATTTTACAGAAGTATAAAGTTACAATTGGTATTAAGATAGAAGAGATCTGCAGCAGTTTAAAACATTTCAAACCATGTATTGAGGCAGCAAACTATTTTTATTTGTATTCGAAAAAAATAAATATACGTAACGATCCTGTTTTTGTTATTATTATACTTCAAATTTGAGAATATTAAAGTGTTAATATAAGTGTTCTCCAAGAATAATTCTGAACACTTAAATGTAATATTGGTTTGGGTTTTTTATAAACCCAGCAATAAACCTAGAGGACGCCTCCGAGCGAGGGGCGTTCCCCATGAACGCCTCGTAACTTTCCCCTGCCCTCACCGCCGCAGACAGACAGCGTGCCTGTCTCGCCCAAGGGGGGCGCCGCCCGAAAGGGAGGGGGCTCACCCGGTGGCTGAGGGCGCACGTTATAACAGCGTTGACGTTTCATCACAATGTTCTGCTCTCGCTCGGACGGGGGAGCGGGGTGGGGGGCGGGGGCACGCCGCGGAGGTTCTGTCTGCAGGACCTGCGTAGAGTCTCTGTGGTTCTCATCTGCGGGGGGGCGTGGTTATCAGCGACTCTGGCCCTGTTTGCACCTGGTATTAACATGCGACTTGGGTGATCCGATCACAAGTGGACAGTTCTAATGCAGTTCCATCTGCTCCTCCAGATAGTGGTGCGCTGTGCTTGCCACGCGGGCTCCAGTGTTTTTATTTTAGATCTATTTGTTTTGTCAGCTTACTTTCTACTTGTGTGAGACAACATTTTTAACACAACTGGGTTGAGGGACCGTCCCCATCATTGCTTAATGGAAAGGGAGCGGTCTCCGGTCCACTGCGCGTTCCCGTGTCTCACAAATAAATAAATAAATTATTTGAGATCTATTTGTTTTCGTTAGTTTCCGCTTGCATGAAATGAACATTTTAAACCCAACTAAGGGGGCGGATTGCGTAATGGAGAGTTCTCACCATTTCGCAATCCACTATCCTGATCCGAGTGGAGGGAGGGAGTAGAGGGAGGGAGTGGAGGGAGGGAAAGGGAGTAGAGGGAGGGAGAGGAGGGAGGGAGGGAGTGGAGACACCCTCCACTCTCCTATTGTCTATCTGTCACATCAGCACAAAGAGGCGGGGCACAAATACCCACCGTGCTCACAGTTTTTATTTCTTCTTCCCGAACACAAATCTTTTTTTTTTTTGGTTATGATTTGGCTCCACCCCTAGTGTTTGTATGTGTGTGTGTGTGTGTGTGTGTGTGTGTGTGTGTGTGTGTGTGTGTGTGTGTCTGTGTTGGGGGGTACCTAAGGGAGTGTCTGTAGGAGCGGTAGTATTGCTGGATAAGGACAGCTGCTCTACGACTCTGCTGGAACTTCTTCTGCTCGTGGAAACTGCGGAAACGGCTCTGGATCAGGATGGCTGCCAGGGTCATCCTCTTATAAAGTGCATACTGAGGGAGAGGGAGAGGAGACGCCAGTGTTACGGCAAGAGTTGAGGCTCCGCCCCCAATCTTTGTATCCACCACAATGGAGCTCAGGGCAGCTGCGTGACTTTCTATCTGATCCTGGATCCTGTTTTAAACCAATGTTTAACCACGGCGAGAAGGAGGCTGCTCGCCCTGGCTTTGGCTTTGGGGTGAGATCAACCTTTCAATGGGCCTTTTCTCTCCATCTTCCCAAAGGATTCTATGTGAAATAGGCGATGGCGGTTGGGAGGAAAAACCCGTAGGGTGACGCTGATCTTACAGTGAAATTGCTGCACAACTGTCTGTGTAATCATATCATTGCATCCTGTTTTTAAGCTGATAGGATGACTTGGCATTCCTTTAGATTTTAAAAAAAGTGAGCAAACTCGAGGTAATCAATTCAGCGTGGTCATCAATAAGGAGATATAAACGGGCCCTTACCTGTTTGTATCTCTTACAACAGAGCTGGACCACTGCTGCAATCTCTTTGCGCTGATCCTGAATGGGACCCTGTGAACACGGACATCAGAGCCCATATCAATATCTCCCGTCCTGGGATGGAAAACATCTTATTTTATACAGCAAAACGTATTATTTTTGTTGTTATTTGGTCACAGTCATCTTCATGTCATCTTTTTTTTAAGGCAAAGCCTTTAGAGAGCATGTTTTATAACAAATGGATTTGTATATCCATTGCACTTGGGTGCATTCCTTCTGCATGATGCACAGAGCTGGAGCTCTAAAACAGTGTATAGGTCAAATACTTTGCAAGAATGCAGGTCGAATAGCTGTGTGTAGAGTGTAGGTATTGCGTTGTTTTTGTGAAGAGTGTGATGCGTTTAAAATGATGTAGGTCATCCTAGTGTTTTCAAGTCTGTGTGTTTCGAGTCTGATTGTTGAAGAAGAATGAATGTCTCTTTAGGTCCTTTACCTTGCGCTTTCTGAGGGAGTGCAGAGCATGCCTGATGGCCTCATACAGTTCTTTCTGCTCTGCCTCAGTCATGGCTAGACGAGAAGAGTCCGCCTTCAACCTCTCCTCCTTCATAGCTGCACAGAGCATGGAGGGCCAGTCAGAAGGAGAGCACAAGCCTTGTTTACCTAGGGGGCTTTCCTGATCCTCAGGCGCCAGGAAAAGGCTCGGTCTGGGGCAAGGAGTCTGGGGCTCAGAGCACAGAAACCTGAGGGAAACCCAGACAACATTAATCATTATCCATCAAAAAATGTACACATAAAGGGTAGAAAAAAAAAAAAAAGAGCAATACTATACTAATAATACAGAACAAGTTGAAATCGTTTTTGAACTCACCTCTCAACATCGCCAAGATAACCAGCTAGTAAGCTGATGTCACTGTTGATTCCCTCCATGGCGGTTTCTGGCTCTATAGTAAGTGTAGTATCCTGTTTCATTCTGCCAGGCGAGGCCTCCACGATATGATCAGCCAGCATCATTATATCTGTCTGCAACACACACATATACAGCAAGAAATGACACAAATATAGACATACACACAAACAGACATTGTGGACATATTATAAAACCAGTGTAAGCTACACCTGATTCCCCTCCCACCTGTAAGTCCTCTGCATTATCCTGATATGACACTAGTTCGGACTCCTCCCCTCTGTCTGACAACACTCTCTGGCGCAGGTGAATGGCCAATCTTTCTTTTCCCAGAATCCTCCTGGCCAGGCTGCGCCGTCCCAGGGCCTGTCTCAAACTCCACCTGGTGCCCAGCCCAGACCCCACTGTCCTGGCCTGCAGGTGGGGGAGTGGGGTGCTGGGGAGTTGAGGGCGATTGGGGCCAGAACTGTGGAGTGGGAGGGTCTGCAAGCTGGGGTTAAGGGGCTGAGAGGCCTGGGGTCTGGGTAGGACGGAGCTCAGGGTATTGGAAGTGGAGGTCAAGTTGGTCTGTTGCTGTTCCGTGTCTGGGTTGTGTTTGAGTCTTTTGGCAGCCGGGGGGCCATCCTGGTCTGCCATGTTGCCTTGTAAGCCCCTGTGTCCATTCTGACTCCAGCTCTGAGTTTGGCTGCCAGGCTGGCTCTCAGTCCTGGCCTTCCTCAGTTCTGGAGAGACAGAAAGGTATTCCTTCCCATCATATTGGCACATAAGAACCCACAAAATATCAACAAACTCTCTCTTCTTACAATAAACAAACCCTTCTAAGCCCCTTGTTTACAGCACTGTTTACCTGAATTAGGGTTAGCAGTCAGGGTGTCACTTAGTCCACCGGGCTGTGAATCCCCGCTCCACCTGTCCATCCACCCATCGGGAGGGTGGCCATGAGTGGGAGGAGCCTGTTGAAGCTGCTCCAACAGCTCGGCCAATCGAGTGTGTCCCCGGGAGCGAGCGATGCTGAGCGGCAGGCGGCCTAGCGAATCAGGTATACCCAGGGCTCGTGAGTCCCACTGGTAGAGCACCAACGCTGCCTCTGTATGGCCCAGAGCGCATGCCCACATCTGGGGAGGGGGAGAGAAGAACATAAGCAAAGGCATATGCACGAAAGTTTTTACATTTACACGTGTAGGTACAAATCAACAGTTGAACAAATCACTTACTAGTGGGGTGCAGGAGAAGTGATCGACATTGAGAGGGTCCACCTCCAGCTCGAGGTCTATACTGTCAGCATGCTTGGTGCTGTGGAAACCGACAAAAATGTTTGCTAAGATCTGTATCTACCTCTGTTTGCAACTGTTGGTGTGTACGTGTGCGTGTGTGTTTGTACCGCCAGCGGATGAGAGTCTGGATGAGTCCGGCGTAGCCCTGAGCCGCGGCCAGATGCAGTAAGGTCATTCCTCTGGAGTTCTTGCTGTGCACCAGCTGATTGGACGAAACCCAGCACGGCTGCGACATCATCTTCTCACACACCACAACAACACGACCCTCAAACGAACCCTGCTCGGGGGTGAGCTGGAGTGAACGCGCAGAATGGTAAAGTGAGGAGGGCAAGTTAAGCCTTTTAACTATGATGGTTTCCAGCAATTTTAACATTTCAATACAGATGAACTGTAAAAAGGATTTAAATATTTAATGGATTCTTTCTAGGGCAGAGTCTGGCCTTCAGCTACAGCACAGAGCTTATAATTAAAGAGCATTGTAAGATATTCAGGCAGGTCATCTTTGCTTTTTAGATGTTTTGAATTAGCACTTCAAGCAATCATTTCTTTCTTTCAGAGCCCCTCGAACAAACTGACTGATTAAATTTAGTCACAAAAGTCTTATTTTTTCCAAAAGAAAAACCAAAACTACAGTAAATGTGAAGAACATTTTGACATCAATATTCCCAGACGGTTTTAAGTCGAAGCGTCTGTCTGTGAATCGGTTCGTTGATTTGTTATTGAAGTGGAAGCGACACTTTCTTCTGCCTTACCTGAGATGGGTGATCGATGGCCCCTCCTCCTTCAACTCCTCCAACTTTGGTTGCCATGGTTTCCGAACCAGGATTCTGATTGGATATCTCAGCCATCCTCTGTTCCATCTGCTCCAGACGTTCCAAGATAGACATCCTGAATTGGGTATCTATGGAAACACGGAGGGGACACACAGAGCCGTGAGGCAGACCGACTGATAAACATCTCCCGCCTAGTTCACAAATTCAGAGTAGTGGCGATTCTGGTAGAAAAACACAACGAAAGCTGTGAGCCTTGACTGTTTGTCTCTTTCGCATTCAGACAGGGTTAATGTGCAGAGCATGTGTGTTTTTTTTCGTGTGTATGTATTGATGCACATGTTGTGTGTTTGTCATAAACTGGACGTCACTGTGTGTCGTTGCTCCGGGGATGCTGCAGTGCTGCTGCAGTGCACATTATGTCATCCCACCTGCTGCTCTCACACTTTTCGTCCCTCTCTTTTCTCTCTCCTCCTATTTCACTCCACTTCTTTCTCCCTGCCCAGTTTGCAGCACGTTTCCTGAGAGGAGGGTGCAGCAACAATATGGTGACATCAGGGCTCCTCCCATTTGAAACAGCCAATGAAAAAGGCACACAGATGACGTTATGCTCCTGGATAGGAGTTGAAGCTCTACACCCCATAACATTATCTAGAACTTTATTTCCCCTACTATTGTATTTATTCTGGGAGACTCTTGAAAATGTGATCATCTACATGTTGCTGTAGATTTTGCAGTTCATTCTTTGTTATAGTTTCGGTGAATACGATTATTACATTACATTTAGCAGACGCTTTTATCCAAAGCGACTTACAATTGTTCAAACACCGACGGACGCAGCCATCAGGAGCAATTAGGGGTTAAGTGTCTTGCTCAAGGACACTACAGCATGCTAGCAGGAGGAGCCTGGGATCGAACCAGCAACCTTTGGATCACTAGACCACCAGCTCTACCTCCTGAGCTACCATCCCCTACGATTATGGCTCTGTTTTATTTTTTTTGGGGGGGGCATAGCATTTGTAAAAGAGAGTTGTTTCGCTGTGAAACATAATTATTGTTTGTAGGAAAAAAATCATTTTGGGAAATCAATATGTATGTTCTGTAAGATAAAACATAATGTTGTTACTAATTAATATTTTTTAAATATAGAAAATATCGAAAAAAACGCAATGATGTTGGAAGGTTTTGACCCAATATGTGAATAGTAAGTTAAATAATAAAAACACAGTAAGCCTGGGTCAAGAAAGCACTGCTTGACACATTACAGTGCTTATAATATAAGCCCTGGAAGTTCGAAAAAATATCCATAACATTTATTTTAGTTTCCTTACCATTATTCTGCAACTTAATAATCTGCTATAAATATAAATATGAACCCAACTATAAATGTTATACAACTCTAATACACACACACACACACACACACACACATACACACACACACACACACACACACACGGCAGAGAAAGGCTATCTGTGCTGTAGTTTGGAGCAGATTCCAGCAGCTTTCTCCAGAGTCCAGATATGGTTCTGGCTAAACACCTTGTCTTTTGGGGGGATCTTGACAGAAACTTTCCAAAACTTGCAGCACAATGCAGACTTTGCATTTGACACGGCAGTGCACACTGCTTGTCAGCCCAGACAACAACAACAACAACAACAACAACAATAAAGACACCGGAGCTGTCCACTCGTGCTGGTGCTGAAACCGAACGCGCTCCAAACAGTAAAGTAACTGACGACGGCCTTTCGGGGTCTTTGTTTGAGCAATCGAGCATTATAGTGTCTCCCCCCCCCCCCAATTTATTATCTTAAATCGACATAGAACTGAGGAAACAGTGCCCTATCGGCATGTGTCGGGGAAAGACAATAAACAAAAAAAAACAACAACAACAAAAAAAAAACATTTTATCCGAGAGAGTAAAACTGCAAAGCGTGGCCCAAACGCGGCCGAGACAATAGGCGACACGGTGCAGCAGCCGATCTGCCGCCGAACGGGCTCATTCGACGGCTTTAGAATGGAAAAGGACTACGAACCAGGACCGACAGCACGGGGGGTTCCGACGCTCTCCCTCTCTCCCTCTCTCCCTTCTGCTCTTCGGTTCAACCGTTTTGTCGATTGTGAGACGCGTGCATTCCTACACCGGGCGATCAAAACACAACTCGGCGGGGAGAGAGGGGGAGGGAGAGAGAGGAAGGGAGGGAGAGGGGGGGGGGGGGAGTGCGGGAAGAGAGGGGGCGAGAGGAAAGGAGGGAGAGAGAGAGAGAGCGAGAGAGAGAGAGGGAGAGAGAGAGAGAGAGAGGGAGAGAGAGAGAGAGAGAGAGAGAGAGAGAGAGGAGAGGGAAGGAGAGAGAGAGAGAGAGAGAGAGGGAGAGAGAGGGAGAGAGAGAGAGAGAGAGAGAGAGAGAGAGAGGGGAGAGAGAGAGAGAGAGAGAGAGAGAGAGAGAGGGAGAGAGAGAGAGAGAGAGAGAGAGAGAGGGAGAGAGAGAGAGAGAGAGAGAGGGAGGGTCGCAGCGCGTCTGGCGGCGCCGCGCTTCAAATCCGCCAGACGCGGAGCTGCGGCAGAGCGGCTCGCGGCTGCGACCCGAGAAACGCGCGGCGCGTCCCGATGCGCCTCGGGACCGCGGGACGCACGAGGAGCGGACTTTTTCCTTTTCTTGCGCGCGGACCGGGGGCGACCCGCTCTCACGGTCGCGGTCGCGGCCGCCGCGGCTCAAAACGCCGCGAACCATTGAGGGCAGCGGCGGCCCACAGCGCCGCCGCTGCCGCAAGCCGCCCGTGTCTGCGCGGTCGCCTTGCCGCATTGCGCAACGCAGAGACGGGGGCGATCAGACTAAGATCGGAGCCTGTGATCAGAGCCAAGGGGGCTCCCGACAGGGTTCCCCCTCAAAGGCTTCTCGGTTCTGTCGCCCCTTGCATTGCTCCAAAAACCACCTGTGAGGTTCAGTACTCCATGAACCTATTTCCTTTTAAAGCCCTTTGGAAATCCTTGACATTATTTCAATCCTGTAGCAGCAGAAACAGAGGAGGAAATGAAACTCGGTTCGCCCCGAGTTTCAAGGGACACAACACAACGCTTGAAGGAACAGATTTGTGTTCCTGTATCCCCAATGGAACAGTGTGAAACGTGTTTCCAGGGGCTGGAAATCGCAACGGCGCCAAAACGATGAAGATACATGAGAACCCGAGGAAAGGCAAGAGGTCATCCAGTCAACCAGCAGCTGGAGACTTGAAACACAATCTCAAAACATACAGACGGAGGAAAGACAGAAAAAAGCCCAGCTCAAAATGTGTGCGCACTCACACACACACACACACACACACACACACACACACACACACACACACACACACACACACACACACACACACACACACACACACTACTCCGCTGTGTGTGAAGGGATCTGACAGCGGTATAATGGTTCAGACAAGCTTTTTTGTTTTGTTTTCAATTAAATTTAATGTACCATGCAACATACACCACCTGTCCACAGTGTCTAACACCATCCAAACACACAGAGATTTCCCATCTCACTCATGGTTCATACTCTTATTTATATCTTTATTTATAAATGTATTATTATTATTATTATTATTAATATTATTATATAGTTAATATCATGATTAATGATGGTTTAACAGATGGTTCTTTCATATTACTTCAAAGTGGGGTCCCAGAATTCCTGAAACACCAAAAAAATGTTCAACAATCGGGTTTACTGTCGTCATCGCAAAGTTTTAATACCTCTGACCGTTTGCCTTTTTTTTTTCTCGGTCAATTCAGGTGGTGGGGATATTTTTTTATTATCCCTGGGCGCTGTTCTTTTTTCTGAATGTTCATCCATATCGACAGTTTACGGGCCACAGCTAGCAACGCCGCTTTTTCAAATTCACCATGGCTGCCTTTCACTCCTTGAGGGTGCCAGTGCATTCTTACTGGGAAAGGCGGACCCCGCCGCTAATAATGGAAACAGCACATAGTATACGACCACAGATAATACAAAAACTGAATTTGTGTTTGCTGTTTCTTAAGCGTGCCAGCTAAAAAGAAAAACATAAAATATGGGATTTTTTAAAACAAAATAATCTTAAGAATTACAACTGTAAAGACTCACTTTCACAAGACAGACAGACACACGCACACACAAAGACACACACAAAGACACACACACACACACACACACACACACAGGCAAGCACAAAAGCATGTACACGCACGTACGTGCACACACACACAAACACGCAGGAAGCCCTTACCGTCCAGGGACAACCAGTCATGCTGTGAAGAAGGCAGCGCAGGAAGGTCCCGAGCCTTGTATTCAAACACCACAGATGAAGAGATTACCTCACCGCCCATGGTCACCTGCAGCATCACCAGGCCCGTGTCATGGGCTGCAAAACGAGTAAGAGGAAAGATGTGAGCGACCACCTGAATGCAATTCTGTGTGTATGTGTGAGAAGAAGAGAGAGAGGCGACGCTAAGGGGAACAAAAACAAGAGATAAAAAGAAAAAGAGATTCTATATCCGCAGTGCAGGTGTTCCTGGTGCCACACTCATTCAAGAATGTACATATTGCTTGTAACAGCATATAAACAAAGTACATACTTTGTGTGTGTGTGTGTGTGTGTGTGTGTGTGTGTGTTTAGTTGTGATGTGAATGTCATGTGCATAACCACGGCCACTCATGCGCGGCTCAGGCATGGATTGCGTGCCAGTGTGGGGGGCCTGCAGCGTTACCTGGGCAGTAGCAGCGCAGCACCCCAGGCTGGATAAGGGCAGCGGGGACACTGATATGGTCAAACAGGCAGCTGTACTCACTGCTGGACTCCAACCACGGACCTGTGATCAGCACCTTCACCCCACCCTTCAACACAAACACACAGACAGTCTAACTCAGGCTTAACCACATGAGTCATGGCCATCATCCAGCGGGCTCCATCCAGGAGGCTGACTCATTAGCAAGGCGTACTCTCACCTCAGTGCTAGTTTAGGAACGTTTCTATTTTGTCAAAACAACCTAACAAAGTAGTGACCAGAGCCAAAGTTTTGACTCAGTGCATTGTCTCCAGTTGCCATGGTAACATTAATCGAGTCTGTCTGTGCTGTGTACTGTTGTGCAACAGGTTCAAATGACAAACAAAAGACTACTGCTTGGGTAGCACATAGGAGACTTTAGCCATATCCAGCGCTGACCAAGGAACCACACATTTTTTCCTTGAAATTTAGAAACCTAACTGGGATGTAACCTATGCACTCTAATATATTTGTTTAATGTGACCTTAAAATTGCTACCGAGCAAGCATGCAAACAAATAAGACTGATCCAAGATTCAGGCAAGAAAACATACAGTTTGCATATGGTATAAGAGCAAATTCATTTCAAAGGCAGGTAGGCAGACATTACATGAAGCTGCAAGAGCAATCTCCAAAAGGAGGGAACACGAGGGAGGTTCAGTGTTTATGCTTGTGTGTGTGTGTGTGTGTGTGTGTGTGTGTGTGTGTGTGTGTGTGTGTGTGTGTGTGTGTGTGTGTGTGTGTGTGTGTGTGTGTGTGTTTAAAATTACACTTTTTATATCCATGTTAGGGAAAACCCAGGAATTTGCTGAACATTAAAAATTGAAGGCTGAATGATGCTGGGCTTGCTAACCTCTGGATACGACCACTCCGGAGAATAGTCTGTCACCCCAAACAGCCTCCCGGTGTCCTGGAGCAGTCCCATAGCACCCTGCTCCACCTCCGAGCCCTGCAGCGGGGCCGACCCTGTGCCCTGCTCCTCTCCCCCTGCCCCTTCCTGAGGCATCAACACCCCGGTGACAGCCGCCCCCACTCCTCCCCCGGACCCCTCCACCGCAATGAAGTCATTGATGAGGTCAGAGAACTGGCTTCCAAATGACGCCTCAAAGCCCTCCAGGCTTATGGCCCCTCCTGCCCCGGCCGTTGCAGCCGAAACTCCCCCTCCCTGCTGGGGCAGGGAAGCGCTGTAGAGCCCCCCATCGATACCTGTGCCGGCAGCTATCGACTGAGGACTGGCCACCACTGAACCGTTGGCCCCCGATAAGCTCACACCATTACAAAGAATCTCATTTTCCACTCCTCCATCTCCTCCACCCCTACCTCCCTCTCCCCCTCTACTGTCATCTGTGGGCTGCAGGTAGTGCTCCCCATTTACGCCAGCGTAGGTCTCATGTGGATCCCCAGGCTTGAGTAATAGCTCTCCCCCTCCATCAGGTCCTTTGTCTAGGCCCCCAACCTCTCTGGGCCCCCTGCAGCCAGGCTGCTGCACAGTAGCATCCTGTGGCTTGAGGGTAAAAGGGGCCACCGCCGTTCCTTGCCCGTTCCTTCCACAGAGGGTCTGCTGGTCGGGGCTGGCTTGGTGGAGGTGTGAATGTGGATCGCCGTTGGTGACCGGAGAGTCTGTTTGCGCTGTGGACAGGCCTAGGTAAGCCTGGGCCTCACCAGTTTCTGGGCCCGCCTCGGGGCCGTTGGTCTGGGACTGGGAGGGCTGGTTGGCCTGGGGCGAGGTCTGAAGAAAGAGGGTGGGGGAGGGGTGGTGCGCTGTCTGGGTCAGGTTCTGGACACAGGCTGATGACATGACGGCGCTGAAGTCCATCTGCTCCAGCGTGGTGCTGGGGCTGAGGCCCGTCCCCTCGCCCACGTAGCCGCTCTGCGTCGCTAACGGCTGCTCCAGGCTCGCGGCTTCCGTCTTGATGTTGTTGACGAGGGTCGGGTTGTAGACGTAGCCGTTGGAGGAGCAGTGGAGCCCCCCATCGTCGCCGTTGCAGCCCTCCGTCTTACCCCCTCCACCCCCATAGGTTTGGCCCTGTTTGGGATTGTTGAGGAAGCAGTCGGGGTCGAAGGTCATGGTGGTCTCAGGCGGGTTGACTCCTCCCCCAGAGTCCAGGGAGCTGGACAGAACCAGCTCCCCTCCCTCCCCTAATCCCACCCCACCAGCAAACGACGCAAACCTCTGGTTTTCGGGTGTGACAGCAAGCAGGATTCCGGCGGTAGCGCTGTCGTGGGTGGAGGCCAGGAGGTGCGTGTGGCCGGCAGAGTAAACTGAATCCCCAGTCAGCGTGGTGACCTCGGACATGAAAACGGCTGTGCTCTGTGACAGGCCGGCACCCATGGCGAGGGCAGGGCTGTCGGCCATGTCGCTGGTTATTGACAGCGGGGAGCTCTGGGTGGTGTCGGGTACCTCCACCTGGTTGGTGGAGGTGGAGGTGGAGGAGGAGACCTCCATGCTGCTCTGGGGGAGGAGGGAGGGCTTTGCTATCCTGCCGTTCCTCCTCTCCCCTCCCCCCCCTCGGCCCCTGGCCACCGCAGGACTGGCTTCTGTCTGACCCTCCGACACATCGCTGTTCTGGACCTCTGAGCCGTCTGCCGTGCCCGTCCTCGCTCCCGTCCCAGGTGTTGCCCCCGCGCCCGCCGCCGTCCCTGTCTCCTGCTTGGATGAGATGATGCGCTGCTTCACGCTCGAGCACTTCTGGTGTAGGCTGCTCCCCGCACCTGTGGCACATTAATTGGGATTTAATTTCAAACGCACGTCCAAGGTACTAGCGTTGACGGTGTTGACAGAGGTGTCGTAATTCTGCAAATGAGGTTTACGTCATGTTTTGTACAGTATAAAATGGCGCCCCCTTGTGTTGTATACCGGTGAAAAACAAGTGTATAAATATTGTAATGTCACCCCGGAGCTAAAATCACTCAAAAATTAAATATGGATATGAAAAATGTAAAAAGGCAGCATCTGGACGCAATGTTTTTTATTTTTGAGGTTGGAACCATAAACTGCTCTACATTCATTTTTCTCGGCAAGTTCACTGTATACCTACGTGGTGGGTGAATTGTCAAGAATGGTAAGAGGGTGATGCAGAAGATGGAGAAGAGGGAACATCTTAAAAGTAGAAGGAGAGATGAGGTAGGACTTGAATCACAATGCACTTAGGGGGCAGCTGCAGCTGTGCTTATTTACCCTTCCAATCAGATCAAAAGATACACTATTAGAGTGTGTGTTTGTCTTTTTTGTGTGTTGTTTATGTGTGTGTGTGTGTGTGTGTGTGTGTGTGTGTGTGTGTGTGTGTGTGTGTGTGTGTGTGTGTGTGTGTGTGTGTGTGTGTGTGTGTGTGCGTGTGTGTCTGTCTGTGCATGTGTGCGTGCATGCAGTGTGGGCATGGGTGCTGTGGTTATCTACTCTTTCTGATGCACATTCATGAATAATGCATGTGTAGTATTTTGGGCACCTCTCTGTCTTCTCTCTCTTTCCTCCATTTCTCTTTTTTTTGGCTGCAGTCTGACAGCCTCTAGATGGCAGCATGGCGCTGATCACTTGGGCCATTTTCATTAACATTCTGTTTACTGCTTGGCTTGTGGTGACGTGTGTGGTTTAAAGAAAAAAAGAATTATATATATAAACAGCCGCATAATTTACTTTAAACCACAAGTCTCTGTCGAAGTTGTATTACTCGACATATATATCGACAAAAGAGATGCAATTGCCTTTGTTTTTATAAGATTAGCCGGTTTAATTTTCTCCAGTGATACCGAGAGATTTCTACACACTACACACATCTTCCATATAATCTTGTCTACCGTAATCCCGTTGTTCTTTGTCGCAAACCGATAAAGCATGGCACAGCTCCAGATTGAGAGAAATTCTGCTTCAAGGTTATTATCAAAGACTGGAGGCTTGTCGCAGGCTCATAAAACCTTTGCGTTTCCTTCTCACAATTGTGGGCTGTAAAAAAAAAAAAAAAAAAAAAAGAAATAGTACAGATAAAAAAAATTCTTCAACTGTAACGGTTCACTTTTAACTCTCTGGTTGTCTCATTAACCAAAATGCAGCCCCGGAGCTCCATCTGCATTTTGAAAGTTTTGACCTTTCACAATGTAATAGTTGCTATCTGGATCAGGCTTTTGGTATAATCTGACTGGCATGCATGTATGGTGTCGAAGTATGGTGTTATAAATCTTTTTTCTTTTTTTTTTTTAATCACAGCCAAGGCGCAGGGACTCACACATGGGCTTGAGCTGACCGATGAGCTCCTCCTTGCTCCACTTGGCCCACTCCTTCCTGTCTGTGCTGATGGAGCAGAGCACCGGCCCACAGGGCTTGCCACTGTCGTCCACTGCCGGCACGTTCAAGTAGTGCACCAGCACAATGTCTGGGTTCTACGCCACAGGGAACACATCCACACGCACACGCACACACACACACACACACACACACACACACACACACACATAATTTCCTTGATGTTATCACATATGGGAGAAGCAGAATAAATGATTGAGAGCCCATATACTGGGGGGTGGGGGGGTGGATGGGGGGGCAGGAGGGAAAGTGGAGGTCAGGGAGGAGGTCAGGCATAGCGTGTCAGAGAAGATTCTCTCACCTGCCTATGAAAGATTTAGCAGCTCAACCTCACTCATCACTCCAACCCCGCTGAGGGTTTGTATGAAGTGTCTACAAGTGTGTGTGTGTGTGTGTGTGTGTGAGAGTGAGAGAGCGAGAGAGAGAGATGGAGTGTATGCAGTTTATCTCTCACTATAGGCCACCAACAGACATATGGAGTTCTATCCCATGAAAGATTCAACAGGTGCACGCGAGAGAGAGAGAGAGAGAGAGAGAGAGAGAGAGAGAGAGAGAGAGAGAGAGAGAGAGAGAGAGAGAGAGAGAGAGAGAGAGAGAGAGCAAGGAAGATAGAGAGCGCAGGTTCTCTTCTTGATGAAAGATTCAATAGACAGGCCCAGGTGAGGCAGACGGCCCGCTGAGGTGGAACACTTTTCTCTAGGAAAAGAGAAGGACACAGTGGGCTGTAACAGCTCCACACTGGACACTGCAGCACCGCTCACACGCACGATTACATTCACAGATCTATTTTCACATCTGAGCAAAGAGACAAAATGACACACTGCACGGCAAGTGGGGGGAATTCCACTTCCCTGCCCGGTATTAGAGACGAAAAGCACCCTTTTCTGGAAGTACGGCGATATCATACAAGCACAGTAACTGTAATCGCTCCCAAATTACACGTCGTGTTCAAATTCAAACACGCGAAGCCTCATTCATCTGGTTTCAAGTGAGTTTCTGGGTACTGAGGAGGCGGGGAGGTGTGTGAGATATGAACCAAGAACCTTTGTCTGTTTCGAGGAATTTGTCTAGCTTGAGAAAGGGAATCTAAATGAGATAATAGGTCTGTTGGTTACAAATAGGCCAGGGTATTTGGAGAAACAATGAATATGTGTTTCCTATACTTCAGTATTTGTGAGTAGGTGGAACAAAGAGCGGAAAACAGAGTTAATGTGTATGCAGTTGTGTTCAAGATCCATTATGGAGCCTGCCTTCCTGGAATATTGAGGTGCTTGTGTCCATATATCGCATGGCTGACAGAGGGAAGTGAGTGCTCGTGTGTGTGTGTGCGCGTGTGTGTGTGTATGTGTGTGTGTGTGTGTGTGTGTGTGTGTGTGTGTGTGTGTGTGTGTTGTTTCCTTTTGCTGTCTTTCATATGGGCAGTAAAGTGAGTCAAATATATCTAGGAATAAAGAACACGCTCTTATACACAGGGGAGAGCTGCGTGTGGGTAGGTGTGTGTGTGTGTGTGTGTGTCTGTCTGAATGTATGTGTGTGTCTGTCTGAATGTGTGTGTAACCCCAAGGTATTTCTTTGGCGAGGACCACACAGAGAGCAGAGCCTCTACTCACGATGCTCAATAGAGCTTCAATGCATGTTGGTGAGATCGGAGCAGGAAGCACAATTTCTCTCTCGGAGAGAAACAGAAAGACAGAGGGAGAGAGAAAGAGAGCGATTTGCCTGACTCGAAATTAAATAACCTCAGACAACGTGGTACATAGTTCTCACTTTTCGTTCATTTGTTCTGACCGTTAAGATGGATGAGAAAAAGGGGCAAGGTCGGAGCGAGGGGAGAGCTTACCTGCAGCAGCCAATAGCATCTACGATGGAAGGTGGGGATGATGGAGGAGTGGACGTAGCAGCCATACAGACACTAGAGAGAGGAGAGGAGAGGAGGAGAGGAAAAAAGGGGGACGGGGGAGGAGAAGGGGAAGAAAGGAGGGGAGAGATGGGGAGAAGGGAAGAGCAGAGGTGAGGAGAGGAGGGGGGGGTGATGAGAAGGGAAGGGAGGCAAGGGGAGGAAAAGGGGGGGGGTGGCGAAAGGAGGGGAGAGATGGGGAGGAGGGAGGAGAGGAGATGAGAGGGGGAGAGATGAGTAGAAGGCAGGACGGGAGGTGAGGAGAGGGGAGGAGGGGAGGAGAGGAGAAGGGGAGAGGAAAAAAGTGAGAGGGGGGGGCGTGAGGAGGAGGGCGGCAGAAAGGGACCAGGTGCGAAGCGAAGAGACACGGGGTTACATGGGATTGAAGAGGACAGGAGAGGAAAAGGCGGAGAGCGGGACACACGGGGGGGGGGGGGGGCGACGGAGGAGGGGGAGGACGTCGACGAGGAGAGGGGGAAGAGGGGGGAAGAGAGGGAGGAAGAGAAGAGGAGAGGACAGCAAAGGAAAACTCAGGTTACACCCACTTTGGTAAGTGACAAACTCGCGCGCAGGAAGGTACGGCTAAGTGAAGTCGGCTCTCCGAGCAGGAGGGAGCCTCGCGGGGACACTGAGACCCCCAACAGTGGTTTTCTCAGCGGGACTGGAAGAGAGATCATTAGCGCAGGGGAGGGCAGGGGGTACACGGAACGTTTTAAGCTGAGAAAGCCCGAAAAATAAATAAATAGATCTTTTAACAAATGAATGCTTTTCTTTTTTTTCTTTTTTTTTTTTTTGTCGATCCATTCATTCCAATCCGAGGCGGCGGGGGTGGGTGGGGTGGAGGAGTCAGCGGAGGAGTTGTTACTGCTGTACTGACGTGCATAGAGAGGTTGTCTGCTGGTCACCTGCCATGCCTGTGTATGAGTTTTTGATTCTAATGCGTCAAGGTTAGTGGCAATCTTATCCACACACACACACACACACACACACACACGCGCACACACACACACACACAGAAAACTAAAACCTATGTAGCGTGTGTGTCTATGTTTATACACATGCAGAACCACAAGTGCCATCATACCAAACTGTATCTATAGATATATACAGTATATATATATTTATATATAAATATATAAGTGCAATATATATGTGCACTTCAACCGTTTTGCTTCCTCACACGCACTCACCCTCTCTCTCTCACACACACACACATACGTACACACACAAACACACACACACGTACACACACAAACACAGACAGATTTTTTGTGCTATTTTGCCTCTTCTCAGAAGTAGCCCTCCCTCTGCAGAGTGTTTTGCCAACGGCTGGATGCATTTCCATATATTTCCATTCCGTATGAGGAAGCTCTCCATGCAGGGCCGTGTTTCTCTCCCCTGCTTCCTGCCTCCTCCAATCCTCCCTCTCCCCTTGCTCGCCCTCTTTTTGTGTCTATGTCGGGGGGAGGGGGGAGGGGGAGGGGAGGGTTGGGGTGGTTGGAAGGGGTGACACAAACGATTACTGTGCCGCTACTAGGGCGAAAAAACACACTGTAAATGCGTGTGTGTGTGTGTGTGTGTGTGTGTGTGTGTGTGTGCGGGCATTAGTGTGTTTGCATGTTCGCACATGAGCACGATCGCACGCTGAATACCGATGCATGTCCGAGATCGTACCTAACGCGGGTGCATGTGGGGATACTTGATCTCAATTATTCCCTTTACCCCTTCAAACAGTGGCCTCTGACGTGGCCGCCGCCACTCCCTTCCCATTGGACGAGGGCTCCTTCCTCCCTTCCTGTACAGCTCGCCATCTCTTTCCCCTCTTTTTCTGACACGTGCACCCTCCCTCCTCTCACCTCTTGGTGGATTCCTGCTGAATAATCAATTTTTCAGCAGGCCAATGTGACTCAAACACACACATAATCAATTTTTCAGCAGGCCAATGTGACTCAAACACACACATACACACACACACACA
>NC_137192.1:29846516-29854016 GCF_960531495.2 Zeus faber | reverse complement strand
TATAGGGTTTGACCAAAGGCTCGTGTGTGTTTGTGTGCGTGTGATGTGTGTGCCTGAAGACTCCGATGACGAACACCGCCCTGACGGAGATGCCGGCGAGAGACGGTAGTTGTCTGGAAACCCAAACTGTCACATCCCCTCTGAGCAGCGCCGCCTGTGAGGCTGCTTCCAGTCCGCACCTCTCTTTTTAATGCTTTATTGTTTTTTTCTGGGGCGGGGGTGGGCATGGGTGGGGGTGGGGGTGGGAGTGGGGGTGGGCGGGGGCGGGGGTGGCCAGAAGGGCTCCGTGATGACAGCGGGTGGGCTGACCCCTCCTTCACTACTCAGGGCCCATTTCAGCGTGAGAGAGGCACTTTCGGTTTGTCCGAGGGAGGTCTGGGGCGTCATGATTAGTCACTGAGCACCTCTGAGAGATCTGTTCTGTCAGGGAGCAGGACCTGCTCCGCTGAAGCAACCACTGCGAGTAGGAGCGAGGAGAAATGTGTAAGAATAGTAAAAATAGCATAACTGAGCGACATATTTGACATTTGACTGAGTGACATAGCTTTAGATTTAATCAATTGCAAATGACAAGCGCACTCTATGTACGTCGCTTTGGACTAAAGTGTCTAGACGACGTAATTTAATGTCATTAATCTCACTGCATGGCTATTACATGATTGTTTACATTATTGTTATTTTAACATTTTTGTGTTGTGTGAACATGTCCAAAAAACCCCAAAAAACAATAGTGACAAAAACAAACAACAAAACAAAAAACGGAGAAGAAACGACGCACCACATCACCGACTTTCCTCAATCAGCTCGCTTCAAATTACCAAGAAATTTGCATGGTCCATTAGTTTCAATCTGGAGTGCGATCTCGCTGATTGGACTGACATTTCACTTATTACACATGCATGGAATACTTTTTATTTTTTTGTTATTTCACAAGCACGGTTATTTATAGGTACAGTTCTAATTTGAATCTCAGCCTTAAATAATGACGGGGAATGATAAACACATAATTGACTGCTGTAATCACATATAGGGAAGCAGTTGTCGGGCGTTCTGGTGACTCCAGCTAAAAGGTTATCTAAAGGTCATCCTAATTAGGTTAAATTAGTGTTGTTCACTTATCAGCCGGCATGAGTATATGACATCGCCGGCCGTTGTAAATCAGACCAATTACGTCTGTTTGGAGCGGCCACCCGGCTCCCAGCAGAGTGCGGCGTTCAGCGGCAACATAAAACAGCGAGGTACGAGGGCGATCATTTTGCTCAATTTCCATTACTAGTAAAACGACATTAAGGCCCATGTGAACGCAGGCGGCGGCGCTGTGAGCACTTTGCATTGTATCCCATAACCGGCTGCACTTTCCACGGTGTGTAACTCTCGGCAGCCTCCCCTGACCAATACAGCAGCTTAATGTTGTTTCCATAACAACTGTTGCAGAAAGCCCCTGATCAGGATTCTACTCAAGCCCGCCTCGTGTTTGGCTTATAAACACCTCAGCACACGACGGGTGACGCATACAAACACACAAAATATGTGTCCAAAAAGAAAACAAAAACACACACACATACAGTATATATACACACACACACACACACACACACACACACACACACACACACACACACACACACAGACACAAACACACACGCAAACATGTGCAGTGCTGTCTGTCATTGGTGGACAGTCTCTGACCTTCAGGGGGGTCAGTAGGGACACACCCTGTCACCTGGTTGGCAGAGAGACGTGCACATCACATCCATCTCTGTCACAACATCCCTTTCCCAGCCCTCGTGACCCACACACACATACACGTGCACACACACACACACACACACACACACACACACACACGTGCACGCACACACACACACACACACACACACACACACACACACACACACACACACACACACACACACACACACACACACAAACTGTATAAAAAAAAACCATTTCCAAAACAAATGTATGCAAGGATCCGCGCACCATGAGCACACACACACACACACACACACACAGCTGTGGACTGGTCTCAGAGGATACTGTGTGGTGGCCGCTGACCATGTGAGTGACGGCTTTATAATGAAATAGTCACTCTCCCTCCGTCCCTCTCTCTCTCCATCTCTTTTGGGTTTGACCTCATTCTTTCTCCACTTGTTCTCTCCCTCCCTCCTTCCCTTTCAACTCACCCACTTCTCTCCTTCTCTCTCTCTCGTTTTCTCTTATTGTAGACTACAGGAATCCCGACGATTACGCTGCGCACAGACACACGCTCAGACACACACACGCCCGCACGCACGCACGCACACACACACACGCACGCACGCACGCACGCACGCACACACACACACACACACACACACACACACACACACACACACACACACTGCACACTCAGGAAAGTAGTGAAAACTTTTGGATGACACCTAAAGAGTGGGAAGATGTCACCCAGAATCCACAGAGGTAACATCAATCACATAGACTCCCCCTCTCTCGCGCACTCCTTACCTGTCCTTTCTCTCTCCCTCCCTTCCCTCTCTCTCTCTCTCTCTCTCTCTCTCTCTCTCTCTCTTCGAATCTCTCTTTTTGCCATTTGCATTTGCGGAGACAGCCCCCACTCCCCCAGCGGGGGGCCAAACACATCAAAGACGCCAACAGGTGTGTGGTGTCGAACACAATGCCAGGACCCCTGCTGCGCCGGGGCGTGTTGGATAAAGCCTGTCAGAGTCCTCAAAACTCTACAAAGTTCCCAGGAAGGTGCTCATGCACGCGCAGACGCAATCACACACACACACACACACACACACACACACACACACACGGACAGACGCAAACTTCTAATACCTCCCTAACTACAAATCCATCTTTTGACTGTAATAGAGGACCGGGGAGAAAGAGAGGGAGGGGGAGCGTGAGGGAGAAATAGGGAGAAAGAATATCTCTATACGCTCTCCGGTGGCGGTGTTAACCCCTGACGCCTGAAATCAGAGTGAGTCATTCAACCCTCCGTGGCCCGTCTCTGCTCCCGCTATTGTTGATGTTATTGTTATTGGTTTTTGTTTTTTGTATGCTGATGAATAAAGGGGGTGGGTGAAAGAGGGAGAGTGAGCGACAGAGGAAAAAAAGGGGGAAGAAGGAAGGACGAGAGAGATTGTGTGCGTGCGTGCGTGCGTGTACGTGCGCGCGTGCGTGCGTGTACGTGCCTGCGTGTGTGTGTGTCGATCTCACTGGCATAAAATACTTGTTTACAACGAGAAATAAATTGGCACCCTGTCAGTCATCCTCTATATTTCTCTCTCTGACTGCAGCTCTCTCTCTCCATCTCTCGCCCTGCCTCCCTCTCTCCCCCCGTGCTGCTAAGCGTATTACAACACTCCCTGGTTCAGCCCTCTCTCATTACCATATTCTAATTACATTCGTTAAGGGGAGCATTTGGGAGTTTAATGAATAAATTTGAAAGATGGGCCTCCGTGGCGATCTTCAGGTTTGTCTCCCCCGCCAGTCGATTTGGATTGGTAACGTGCGACGGCGAGGGAGTGCGCTGGTGAGCGCGTGTTCTTCTGTTTCTCCGCGCGCGCGCAAGCACACGCTCACGTGCGTGCGTCGACGTGTCTGTCGCCACCTTCCAGGAGAGACAAACACGTCCCGGCGAAACTGCCGAAGCTCACATGGAGTCCTCTCTCCGAATCAATTCATAATTCTGTTTGTCTCCGCCAAATAAAGATTTCATGTCATTTGTTTATCGTTCCGGGAAAGACTTTGAGACGCCTGTGTCGGAGTCATGAATATTTCACTCCTGCTCACCCCGCAATACGGTGCCGCCGAGGATGCCGCCGCGGTTTACAGACGTACAAATTGCAGGCAATTTGCGGTTTACCTTGCGCGCCGCCAGTGGACACGGAGGGCGCCGTGCTGTGGGGGTTGCAGGGGGATCAGAAGCAAAATCACCGTAGGAGATGACGGACCCTGCTCCAGTGATTGCCGTCTCCACCTACGATCCGGCCTTGGGCTGCACACTCTTCATGCGAGGCCCTGCGCTCCGTGTCAAGGTATCGTCAAAACTCACGGAGGCTTTTCGCATGATTAAAAAAAATTAAAAATAAAAATAATTCCAATTCCAAACGCGTTCCCAGATGCGCGCCGTTTGGTCGAAAGGCCCGATCAGACGAGGTGTTTTCACGCGGCCGGCCGCCAAGGACGTATCCCCGCTCAAACAAATCAGTGGGGGAACAGAGCAATGGATCGTGAATTGTGATTTAACCCCTTCTCCGTGGAGGTCAGCCTCGCACGGGCGGCGTCGACGGATTGAAATCCCTCCGTTTTCCGCCGTGGAAAAACACCGCTTTTTACCTCTTCAAGGTTTTCGCTCATTCTTTCGCTGATTTCAATGTGTCTTCTGTGGTATGCTTGTCGAAAATACCTCGACGGCGTCGACGGTGCAACGGGTGCATCTGTAGAAACAAGGGTGTGCCGGAGTCTGCAGGCAAACTCCAATGGTGCATGGCTGATCCCCTGGCCCTCTCACTGCACGAAGGCCATTTATAGGAATTACATAACTAATGCCATGGCCGCTTTAAAGACAGACATTATCTAAGGGATAACGCCCATCTAATATATGGTAGAGGCAGTTTATAGTTCAGTTATGAGGTATACCATTATAATAACCTGCTGCTTTGCTGCGGTTATGAGGACAACGGTGATGCACGGGTGTGTGGCACAGTCAAGCACCACTCACCTCCACTTTTCTGGATATTATAGCTTTTACATATGCATGTGTCACACAGGTGCTCCGTGTACAGTGTAATGGATTGCACGTTGTGCAAAAATAGGAGGAAAGGAACAAAGATTGCCTTCCCGTCATCTGCTTCCCACAAGAGACTTGTATCTTATGTGGATTATCAGCACAGTGGAGAAGAATCTCTTGGCAATGACATTACTTGGCAGAAACTATTCTTAGACATGCGATGTACCACAGCCTCACAGTGTACTTGACTCTAATTGACTGCAGGGTGTTAATTAAATGTTCCTTTTTACCTTACTGTATAAAAGGCTATATCAGATGATGGATGCCATATTACTGTGTAAATAAGCTTGTATTAGCCTGATGACATCGCTAAAATACACAACTTAATGCTATGCTAATATTGTACTGTATATGCAGAGACACAAATAACCCCACAGTGCACACACACACAAGGGTGTAAAATGCATGAACACATGTAAACACATACAAGACACACAATCACACAAACACACACACACACACACACACACTCACTCACACAAAAGCCATAAACAAACACTTTTATATCACACGCACGCGCTTGTACACAGGAAACAAAGACAGGCTCGCACACACACGCAAGGGCACACAAATGCATGCGCATGCGCGTGCACACGCACACACACACACACACACATGCATGCACACACACACACACACACACACACACACACACACACGCCTATGCCACCTTATTTATTCCCTTAGGAATCAGTGGAATTAGATTATACTGACTTTTACAAACACACATTCTACATAAGAGCAGATGCTCCATACATCAGAGAGAGAGAGAGAGAGAGAGAGAGAGAGAGTCACAGAGGGAGGATGGGGACAGACAGCAAAACAGAGCAATATGTCTCGCTACGAGGGACTGCAATTTGACTGGAGAGAGGTAGACACACACACCCACACGCACGCACGCACACACCCACACACACACACGCACAGGCACGCACGCACGCACGCACGCATGCACACACGCACACACGCACACACACAGGGAATGTGTCTATTCCACTGTTCAATAGCTTCAGACGGCAAATTGAAATTGGATTAGCCCTGGATCAATTTAAGGAAATCAAATGTACAGTACTGTATATTGAAAAAACCCTCAGATTGGATATTGGTTATGTGTCACTGCGTACCACAATATCACATGGATTCTATATTGATAATGCAATTGAATAGATGCAAAAGCCGCAGAGCCTCAATCAAAACTAAATAATAGATATTTGTAGAATCAAATATTGAATCTGTGTCAAATAATTCCATCTCTATCCACAGCTAGAATCCAAGGGTGACGTGCATGTAGTAAACCCAGCTCTGCTCCGTCTGCCAGATCAAAGTTCGGCTGCAAATGATGAGCCTTTCATCTTGCACATCAGCACCTCAAAAGAACAACCAACACGCCTATTACTAAGTTTATGAACCAAAATAATCCAGCCTTTTCGATCGGATCATTGTTGTAGAATGGATCGTATATTCCTCGGAACGGACGCGAGGCGCCCGACGCCGGCGTTATTAAGCGTAGGCGGATGATCTGCTCGCTCTGCCTTTATCTCCACTCACATCCGAGCTGCCCCGGGGGACGTCGGCCAATTATCCCGAGTTAAAAAAGAAGGAGAAGAAGCGGAATAATACCAGGGAGCTTTTAAGAAAGCATTTAGTGTTTTCAGCATTTCACATGACCAATGAAAATGTTTGACCCCTCGATATTTGAAAACACGGATTGAGAAAAAAAAAAAAAAAAAACGGGTTACGGAAATCATTTTTACAGATGCAATTTGCAAATGTTGAAAATGTAAACGAGAGAAAATCATTTTTTGAAATAAATCATTTGAAAATGAACTTTGGGTTGCGTGCAATATTTTTCAGGGTTTTTCAGTGCACTGAAAATGTTTGTTTCACACAGAGCAATGGTTTGCGGTCAATTTAAATAAGGGAACGGAGAGTATTAACAGTCAAGGATCCTACTGACACAAAAAATGCAATTTTGTAATAAACACACGCGCGCGCGTGCACACACACACACACACACACACACACACACACACACACACACTTATAAGCTAAGTACTATGACAATATTTAATGTCATATTTCAATAGCATTAATTGGCATTTCAAAAGGTGACTGGCTGGAGTCTCTAAAAATTCAATTGGAGGCATTTACCTGCAGTGCAGTAGACGCCCGTGCTGTCGAACTAAGCATAGAACATTATATAGTTTAACACTTGTTATATAATGACAATTATGTTGCCCACTCGGCATCCATTGCAGCCCCGGCCGCCCTGGAATCATTCATCCTCCTTTGACCCCTTTGTGGATTTTCTCCTTGCCCCGCCGGGGGTTAAGACGAGGAGATTGATCTCCATGTGAAATGTGAAGCTTGTGAACCCTTTGAGACCGCGCTGTGATTAAGGGCTTTATACATAAACTTGACTCGACTTTCAAAAGATGCTTGAATTTGGGCAATGTTTGCCAGCTAATTCCGTTAACTGCCGAGTCATCGCAAATAAGGACATGAGACTGAATCTGGGGTTTACCGCGCAGGGATTCCAAGAGAACTTCAGACGAAAGTTAAATAAGAAAATAGAGTATATTGTCAGGTTTACATTGTGATCTGTTTTTGCACTTTTAGACACTCCGGCATCGAAAGAAAAGAAAGACCGACCTGGTCGACTTTCTCATTTCCAGATTCTGCAGCCAACGGCGGATCAG
>NC_137192.1:29839016-29841516 GCF_960531495.2 Zeus faber | reverse complement strand
CTAGTCGTGACAAGATTACGGCATGGATTACTTTTTCCAGGTCGCTGTGTGATAGCGTTGGTTTGATTCTGGAAGTGGTTTTCAGTTGAAGGAAACAGGACTGGACAATTTTTTTTTAATTTGTAGTTTGAAGTTTAGGTCAGAGTCAAATAGTGCTCCCAAGTTTCTGACAACGGGCTTCACATTTGCAGACAGAGGATCGAGGCCTCTCTCAATATGACTTAGAGTTAGAATTTGGGGGAGACAACAATATGATTTCTGATTTTGAATTATTGAGCTGAAGTAAATTCTGTGCCATTCAACAGTTGATATCATTGAGGCATTCTACAACAGCAGCTAGGCTGTTTGGGTTCACCAGGCCTCAGAGGAAGGTACATCTGTGTGTTGTCTGCGTAGCAATGAAAAGAGACCTTGTGTCTTTGGATAATTTTTGCCAAGAGGCAGCACACAGATTGAAAATTAAATTGGACCTAAAATAGAACCTTGCGGTACACCACAGGTAATGTGAGTTGCAGAGGATGAGAAGTTACCTATGGGGACCACAAAGGTTCTTTCTAAAAGGTCGGAATAAAACCTGCCCGGTGCAGTGTCCTTGATGCCAACCCAGGTGTTAAGACGGTCAATTGAAATGGCGTGATCTACAGTGTCCAAGGCTGCACTTAGATCTAAAAGAATTAAGATTGCACCATCCCCCCGATCAGCTGCTAAAAGGATATCAATGGTTATCTTGAGGAGGACAGTTTCTGTACTATGGAAAGCTCTAAAACTAGCTCTAAAACCAGACTTACATTTCTCAAAGATATTACTATGGCTGCTTTCACACATGCACTCCGGACAATGTCTGATAAATGTCCGGACCTGGTTATCCGGACATTGTCCGGAGTTGCCCTTTCACACATGTAGCAAAAAACTGAGATTGTCCGTGTCAAACGTTTTTTACACTACCTGGAAATACTCAGTTTGGTTTAGACGAGGGGCTGAGCCTGGGTTGAGCGTGCAGGAGGCAGGACATGACGCAATGATGCTGCAGAGTTGTACAGCACACCCAAGATGGCGGACAAGGCTAGAGACTTATCAGTAGTTGGGCTTTTAGGGGGGGGGCAGTAGGGGGGGATGGTAGCTCAGGCGGTAGAGCTGGTGGTCTAGTGATCTAAAGGTTGCTGGTTTGATCCCAGGCTCCTCCTGCTAGCATGCTGTAGTGTCCTTGAGCAAGACACTTAACCCCTAATTGCTCCTGATGGCTGCGTCCGTCGGTGATTGAACAATTGTAAGTCGCTTTGGATAAAAGCGTCTGCTAAATGCAATGTAATGTAATGTAATGTAATGTAAAAGAAAGGAGTACGAAGCAGCTACACTCCATACATGAAGATCGCACAAAGGTAAATAACTGGTGCATGATCGAGACGTCATCAACACTCGACACGGCCACTCGCTCGCTGTGAATGATCCCGACAATTACCTGCTTTGTTCACACATACCGCTCAATCGGACATTACCTGGACTTTGTACTAGGGTGCTGGCTGGGTAAAGTCCGGTAAATGTCCAGGTCAAATGATTCGGACATCTGCGTTCCCACATACAGCTCCTCCGGGTAATGTCGGGATCATTTCAGAGTTGCAGTGCATGTGTGAAAGCAGCTTATGACACTTTGATAGAAATGGAAGCTTAGAAATGGGCCTACAATTGTTAAGAACAGACAGATCAAGGTTAGGTTTCTTTAGAAGAGGTCGGACCACAGCATGTTTAAAACAGAAGGAAAGCGAGTCTCCGGGTTATTAATAATTGATCAAATACTGTGTCAGTCACCTCTTTAAGAAACGGGGTAGGGATAATATCAAGGCTGCACGTGGTTGGTTTCATGTGGGATATAGTTTCAAATAAAAATGACAGTGACACAGGTTCAAAATCGCTAAAATAATAATGTCCCTCCTGGCATGTGTAACTTGGTCAGGGGGAGTAATTTGTTGTCTTATATTCTCAACTTTATTCGGAAAAAAGTAAAAGAAAAATCCTCCCACATCTCTGGTGATGCCTCAGTAAGATGACAGGGGGGGGGTGATGGAGTCTATTACCTTAAATACAATTCTGGAGTTAAAATGGTTTGCAACAATCAGGTTAGAGAAGAAAGTTGCTCTTGCTTCTTTAACTGCCCTTTGATAATTGTGCATAGCGTCTTCGTAGATCTTGTAAAACACGTGTAAACCGCTCTCCTTCCATTTCCGTTCCTTTCTCCTAGAGTCTCTTCAATTCCTGGGTGGATTCATTTAGCCATGACTGCAATGTTTTATTTCACTTTTTGTCTTTGTTTGGGGTCCAGGACAGAGTCCAAGACAGTCAGACAGGTGTCGTTGAAAAGGGAGACGAGCTCCTCTGTGTCAAAAAGCTCAGAAAACCTGCCATCTGGCATAGAGTTAAAAACACTTCAGCCGACAGGATTGTTGTGATTAATAGGAAATGTGGTTCGTCTTCTGCTTGAGTGAGGTTAAAAGAGCCACAAACC
>NC_137192.1:29831516-29834016 GCF_960531495.2 Zeus faber | reverse complement strand
CTTCTTTGGAAGGTAGATCTTCAGCTGGCCCGGCTCATCTGCAGGGGCGGGCGGGGAGATTAATGGGCAGATGAAGACAAGGAACACGGAAGGTTCTGATCACACACTGAGACAAAGGGAGAGCAGAAAACCCAAATGCAACATCTATACCATCCGTGCAAACGCAATGATGAGCGATAATTACGTTGCGCTGCTTAAAATAGCACATTAGAGCTTACAAGGCCGAACCATTTGTCTGGAGGACATCGATGTTATTTTGTGTTATTTTGAATTACTGAAAGTGTTGAAGGTTATTTTTTCACTTACTGGAATTATTTTAATTGACTCACTAATAATATGGCAGCAAAAGCCTGATGAAAACTTAGACTTAAAAATCATTGCACACCTCATACCGATAACAGAGAACGTAAAAAAAGGGCTTTGAACCAATGATATTACAGGTTGATATCACAGGGTTCTTTCTTCACAAAACGTCTATGCAGTGCATTATTAACTATTACATTATTAACAGTTACATTAATAACTATATTCACTATAATAATAACTAAGGATTAAATTTTTCTTATATGATTATAATAATAATATTAATAATAATACATATTGGATGATATAGCTCAAAACCAGTCAAGCCAAACACAGACCTGATGTTTGTTTGTGTTTGTGTGTGTGTGTGTGTGTGTGTGTGTGTGTGTGTGTGTGTGTGTGTGTGTGTGTGTGTGTGCGCCCGCGCGTGTGTGTGTGCGCGTGCGCACGCGTGCGTGTCTGCGCGCCTGCGTTTGCCCAGCGGGCGTGCTGCTCCGAATTGAAAGAGAGAGGACTCAAAGGTTATTGATAAGCATTTGAACAGAGGGCATCCACTCATGAACCTCCTGGGAAGATGGAAATTATACTGTACCTGAGGGGCGGGCGACGGAGAGATGGGGGGGCGGGGGGAGGGAGGGGTGGAGAGAGACAAGGAGACGGGAGGAAACCAGACTGATAGAGTCCGAAAAAAAAAAAAAAAATCAAAATCAAAGCAAGATTTCATAAGGAGGAAGGACGCAGCAAGGTAACACAAAGAGACAAAGTGCTGAAAGTTATACGGCATCGGTGTGTGTGTGTGTGCGCGCGTGCGCGCGCGCGTGTGTGTGTGTTGGAGGGGAGATTTTAATGTGTGAATGTGTTGTAAAGGGTGTTCAGGCACGTATGCTCCCCCTAATCAATTATGCATTTATTAATAGAAGGCCTGAGAAGACAGAATTTCAAACAGCTGAACGGGGCAGCAGCTTAGTTAAACAGCTGAATGGTGCAGCTTAGTTAAAGCCTAATTTCTTTTTTAGCAGCGCTCCGGCCTCTCTGCTATGAATGCCAATCAGTGTTTAAACCCCACCCCTCCCGGCTATAACCCCCCCCCCCCGCCGCCGCCGCCGCTCTGAAGAATTCTCATCAGAGCCTCGCCTTTGAAATGTACCAGCGCGACCACATCAAACAAGCCCCTTTTCTGCGCACACATAGGCACACATAAACCCACACGCGCACGCTGTGTACTGCGCATGTCCGCGGGTGTGTCTGAGCGCGCGGGCGAGCCGGAACCGCGCCCGCCTGCGCGATACGCGGCGGCGATCAAAGGGTGCCGCACATCAGAGTGCACGTCCTGGCGCGGCGTATTTACCGCTGACCTTGTTAGCGGAATCGTTCTCCAAGCCCACCTTAGTTATGTTGGGGGCAACGCGGCGTCGTCGAAACGCGGCCGCGGTTTTTTCGGATTCGCTCTCCCGCCCGCATGCACCGCTAACAAGGTACCGGGGTACAGGAGGCCGACTTTATAGATTTGCCGGATGTTTGTTTACGTCTGCAGCCTGAACGGTGCTAACTAGAGCAGAGGTTCCGAAACCTCTTTTTCCCTCAGAGACGCCGCCACAAATTAAACCTGATTCAACCGAGACTCCCTATTTCAAACCCCCTATTTGACACAATACATTTTTACATGTATTTATTCCGGGTCTGTAACCCTTTTTGCCTGAATTGGTTCAGTGTTCATGACATGAACATATCGCCATATTAGCCATGGATTTAGTTTCAATTTTTATTTTAACTTTATTTTTTAACCAATATATGACTATTAAGGAGACATTTGCCTCAAATCATCCAAGGCCTTGCAACCCCCTTTGCCACTTCCGGCGCAGCCCTGCGGGGGGTCAGGCACCCCGGGTTGGGAACCACTGATCTAGAAGCAGGCGTCTTTCTTGCAATCCTGAACCAGTGCGCACGTACAAATTGAACTGGGTCCGTCAACGTCATCTATTCCGTTTGTTCCAAGTGGCTCATTGTGGAGCACAGACTGATGTGACACCACAAGGTAGGGTGGGCTTGGTGGGGGGGGGGGGGGGGTTCTTCAAGGGCTGTGCAGTGAACTGAACCGTCCTAGGTCACATCTAAATACTTGAAATGCTGGGGTGCTGTTTAGTACCGTATATTATATATACATGTGATGGAAGTCATGGAAATTGGCCGTCCGTTG
>NC_137192.1:29775918-29823816 GCF_960531495.2 Zeus faber | reverse complement strand
ACAGCAGGGCTGGGCGATATGTCGTTATGAAATCGATATCGCAATACGAGACTGGCTGTCGCCCGGAGGTTCGATTATCGTAGCGTCGCGATATGGTTGCGTGTTTAATTTAAGGCCACATGACAGTAAAGCCATGCAACTTTTTTAACTTAATGGACTGTGCTCTTCATATCCAATGCCTCTTGACTGCTGAACATAATATCCCCATTACTAATGGTTGTTTCTCGAATGTTTGTCGACGACAAAAGTCATCCCCAAAATATCACAAATAATTGATTTTGTCGGTATGGTCTGCGGACGGACTGCGTTAAATGGTAAATTGTCATCGTGCGCGTAGTTTGACCGAGTTTAGCCACCACATGCTGGGACAGAATGTAAAATACCGCCACTTCGGTTTCACTCCTGCTCTTAAACGGCGAGGAAGTCCCGTCTCCCTCGGCGACTGAAAGGGTTCTAAGCGCCTGTAGCGTTGGGTTTGATGAGGTAACCGATCCGGTAGATTGAGGAGCCTGCCTTCAGTCGGACTGCAACCCCCTTTCACAGGCGACCCAGGAGGAGCTGAAGGCATCTTACCGGAGGCTGTGCATGCTCTACCACCCCCGACAAGCATCGAGACCCTGAGCTGAAACGACAGGCGGAGCAGCTCTTCAACCAGGTCCACCAAGCCTACGAGGGTACGGGTAACCACGCTTGCACGCACAGATACATAAATAGACGGAAACATATCGATTTTTGCCCTCAATTTTATTTTTCTCTCTCCTTAGTATTAAGTGATCCGCAGTCGAGGGCCATTTATGACATCTTTGGGAAGAAAGGCCTGGAGGTGGAGGGCTGGGAGGTATGCACGGTGTACTACACAAACTCACAAACGGTCATCGGGTTAGTTTATCCCTCCCGACTCTTTGTAAACAGCTTATAACCCTGCGGTGACGTCTGATGTGTAGGTGGTGGAAAGGAAGAGAACGCCAGCAGAAATCCGTGAGGAGTACGAGAGGCTGCAGCAAGAGAGAGAAGAGAGACGACTGCAGCAAAGAACCAACCCAAAGGTGTCTCACACACACACACACACACACACACACACACACACATACACACACACACACACATGCACACATCAAATGTAGACGAAATGGTTTGAAAACTGTTGTCCGGTGATTTTGTATAACAACATTTTACACAACAACACTTACTTTTATGCTGCTCTTAGCTGTTAATTGACTGTATAACCAGTTCCGCTCTTTTTTATTTAGGGCACCATCAGTGTCGGCGTGGATGCCACCGACCTGTTTGATCGCTATGAGGAAGACTTTGAGGAGATGCCGGGGGGAGGCTTCCCTCACATTGAGATCAACAAGATGCACATCTCTCAATCCATCGAAGTACACCTCGCTCCCGCCCGCAACCTACGGATCCCACGCTTTTTTCGGGTTTGGGTTTTCGCAGCCGTAAAGCTTCCCTTTCTGTGTTCAGGCTCCGCTGACAAACAAAGACACGGCAGTGCTTTCCGGCTCTCTGTCCACACACAACGGCAACGGAGGGGGCAACATCAACATGACCGTACGCAGGGTCACGTCCGCTAAGGGCTGGGGAGAGGTACCGACACACATGTAAACGGTCGCTGCAATGAAGTGCGTCTGGTGTGGTATTACATTCACCTCGCACGCCGCCACGTGTCTGTATGTATTTGTTGATGGCTCTGTAGGTGGAGGTGGGTGCAGGAGACACACTGGGGCCGCTCTTTGGACTAAAGATGTTTCGTAACTTGACGCCGCGGTGGTAAGACCTACTTGGCATGATGAAGGCGCAGATCATATGGCCAGGATTGGTGTTTTTACTACCACAAGCTAATTTCCATCTCTCTCTGGCTCTCGTGCTTTCCTCCCCATCCCCTGTCTCTCGCACACACTCTCCTCCCCGTTGAAATCTGACCCCATCCCCCCGTGTCTATGCTGCCCGCTCTCTGTCACTTCTCGTACCTCCGTCCAGCTTCCTGACGGCCCAGTGCGGCATGCAGTTCTCTCCCCGGGGCTTGCGGCCCAGCTGCTCTCTGATGATGGCCCGTCACCTGGACCAGAACACCATGGGCTACTTGCAGTGGCGCTGGGGACCCAACAGTGCCATGACAACCAGCATGGTCCGCGACACCAAGACCAGCCACTGTACTCTGGCTCTGCAGGTAGAGTAAAACCTAGAGGATGGGTTTGGGCCCTAAAACACTGACTTGCATAAATTAAGAGTTGTACAGACCAAATTTACACATTTTCAGCTGAATGGTACAACTGTTGTAACCTTATATAAAGAAATAAGACATATAATGCTATATAATATGCCATATAATAATATAGTAAAAACACCCAGAATTATTCAAAAGTAGACAATGATAATAACAAAAAATACTGGTAAGCATATTACCACTGACGATCTGTTTCCTATCTGTGAAAAACTATTAAAGCAGAGTGTAAATTAAACCTGTTCACTACAGAGTCAGTAATTCAAGTCTTTCATATCTAAATTTGATAATCGCTCCACCTGCTGAACACTTTGAATTTGGGGCAAATTATTGTTGAAAGGCCCATTGTCTGAATCAGATATGAGTAATCCTTAAGATCAGACCGTGTTCCTGAATTTCCAGCTCTGCACTTTTCTCTTCCCGGGCGAAGAATCAAACGTAAATGTCAAACGACGTCTGTTGCTGTTCTGCATAATTAATGTTATTATTAGTCATATTGTGAGCACATTAATAATTGACCGCCCGTTTTATTACCACTAAACGCAGAGAGGGGGAGATGAAGGGCAAATTAGGGAAGGGGGACCCAGGGTTTTACAAGCTTGTCCGTCAAAAAGCAAAGTGGTAAATTGAAGAACTGGGATTCAGATGAAGCACTTGTAATGAATCATCTGACCGTGTTCGTGTTTTGGGTGCTGGTGGTTTTTATCTTGTTTGTTTTGTTCGACCGTCTTGCTCTCTTCGCTCTTTATAATTCACAAGTTTGTGCAGGCGAGTGAGCGCATAAGAAAACGTCAGGGAGGAAATCTTTGAAGTGAATACATCGCAGCATATCAATTTAAGCAATTCCTTTGACATCAGAGCCGCGGTTTCTCATTTTTCTCCCTAATGTTGGAAGGCGCGGGTCGCAGTTTCCGTGGATGCGCGCACACATTTTTCCATCCAGTTTGTTTTCCTATAAATCCTGATATTTGCGTAGAATTTGACGCACCTTTATAAACCGGGCCCCAGGTGTGGCGCTCAGTGGCTCGCAATTTCCTTTCAGAGCGGAAACCGGCCGCCAGACGGTCGATGTCGCTGACTTCCTGTCGTGTCATATTACTGATGCTCATTTCACCCGAAGTTGGAACAAATTGAAACTCACTCTGTGCAGCCGGAAGGTACGTGAGGTTTTGTTTTCTGCTGTTGCTCTTCATCCCTGCAGCTGGGCGTGCCGCAATCCTACCTGATGATGAGCTACCAGTACAAATTCCAGGATGAGGAGCAGACCAAGGTCAAAGGCTCTCTCAAGTACGTCTGTGTTGAGTTCAGTCCCTTAGAGCTCGGTCCGGAGCCCGAGTCATCCGCACTCACCTGTCTGTCAGTATAAGTTGGAAAGATAAAACAATCCAAATCTATTCCAATCGTCACGTACCGTAGCTGGCGGAATGACCTCATCGACGACGCGATGAGAGATGTGAGTTGTGAGTTCCTGTACATTTGGGCGTGTGTTATAAAGGTGACCGTCAAAGCTTTTGAATCTTTAAGTGTCTGTTCATAATGTCACACTTCATTCCTTTGATTCAGGGATTCAACTCGCTGCACTACAATGCTCGCATTGTTCTCAGCGTCTTAACGGGCTGTGATGTATTCTGTCTACGTCTGCCACCGACTCACCCCTCCCTACCTCCCCTCCCTCCCCTCCCTGCAGGACAGGCTGGTTCGGCACAGTGGTGGAGTACGGAGCGGAGAGGAAAATCAGCCGACACAGCGTCCTGTCAGCCACCGTCAGCATCGGCGTCCCTCAGGGTGTGACACTCAAGATCAGGTACAATGCAGCTCAAAGCCCGGAGTCCCCACCGCCCGTGTCTGGCTCCGTGAATTCATATCTTTGTGTGTGTGTGTGTTTCCCCCGCAGGTTGTCGCGGGCCAGCCAGACGTACCTGTTCCCGGTGCATTTGACAGACCAGTTACTGCCCAGCGCAGTGTTCTATGCCACTGTGGGGCCTCTGCTGCTCTACATGGCCGTCCACAGACTCATCATCATCCCATACACACGTTCACAGAAGGAGCAGTAAGATATTGAACATGTCACATGTTTGTGCAGTCGTAGCCATCTTCATCTTGTTTTTTTGCATCGTTGTATTTTAAAGTGTCTTTGAGTGCCCTGAAAAGCGCTATAGAAATAAAATGTTTATTATTATTATTATTACTATTATTATTAGTAGTAGTAGTAATATTATTATTATTATTATTATTATTATTATTATTATTATTAGTAATTATTAGTTCTTTCTCTTTCTTTCTTTCTTTCTAGTATTATTAGTTGGACTAGAGAAAGCGCTGTTTGGGACAGATTTGGCAGAGCTTCACAGTTATTACATAATCGTCTGATCGCTAACAGCTTGGAAAATCGTTAGAATCGTTCAAATCTCCGTTACGTCTACATTCACATGTTTCCAATCACATTCAAAGGAAATTTTAAATTAGAATTAAAAATGTTGTAATGAACAAAACGTGATTAAGTGTTTTGCAGTTGGTTTGAATTTTTATGTCCCAATGTTCAGTGCCAGCTAGAATGTCCTGATTGTGACAGCCCTAGCGGTTAACAGTGTTTTGGAATTTGTCTTAATAATCGGAGCATCCTGTAATTAAACAGAATAATTTCACGGCCTAGCCCCGCCGTTTCCATTTCAGCGTTTTTGGAAGAATTCTGAATGGTAACATCACAATCACGTTTGCCTGCTGCCGCCAGATTTTTTCTTCCAGACGCCCGAGTGAGACTGGTATAAGTACCAGAGGATCAGGATGGATAATGTTGTGATGATTTTGGTAACCCGTGCTCATTTTGGTAACCGGTTTTGAGGCTCACACAGTGTGACGGGCAGGGCGGTGCGGTGGCTCATTTCTGTCCCCCTGTCCCTGTCTCAGAGAGTTGGAGCTTCAGAGGAAAAGCTCGGCAACTGACATCGCCAAGAAGAAACAGGAGGCAGAGTCGGCTGTAAGTGCAGACTCTCTCTCTCTCATTACTAATATTTATTACTAGTATTTATTCATTTATTGCTTTGTTCATTCGTCTTCTAGTTTTTTTATGCTTATGCAACTGATATCAGTAGATACCTTTCTCTCACACACACACACACACACACAGTCTGGGATCCCCAGTCACATACCCAGGTTTGTCTTGTCTCAGGCTTTCCATCACAGTTCTTAGTGCTAACCCTCCTCCTTCTCCTGCAGCTTTTGCTGATGCAGGAGTGTGTGAGGAGAATCATAGAAGCAGAAGAATCCAAGATGGGTAAGGAAACACACACACACACACACACACACACAAACATTAGAGTTGTGAACTCATAACAGTTTCCAGTCCAAAAAAAAATGCAGTGGGACAGGTGAAAAATGAAATGTGTTTGCCATGTGGCTGTTTTTATTACCATAACGTAGCTGGAGGATTCTGTCTGCCCGGTGATGAAAGCCTCTGTGCCGCTGTTTGTGTACTTTTCAAATGGGCGTTGCACGGCGCCAGAGAGCACACTGCCGTAAAAAAGGATGTTTTGGAGGATTCAGTGCACTATTGAATTTCTGTTGGATGGTTAAAGAGCGGCTGTTAAGATGAATTCCTCCCGTACAGTCTGAAGCACGGCAGAATTAATGGCCGATGTCAATCTCGTAGCTAGATCATCGCCTGTCTGTTATGGTAAGAATAAATAGTTGTGACATCGGAGTTGGACATTTTCCCCTCCATCAAAACTAGCGCCGGGGCGACCATGACATTTTAGTTTTACTATGAATTGTCATGCAAATAATTTTGATGAACAATTTGTCCCTAACTTGTATTAATACCCTTTATTGTCATTGGTAGGGATAACCCAAACCATAAAAATAACAAAAACGAGAAGAGAAAAACAAAAAAAAAGAGAACCAATACAAAAAAACGAACCCAAGCGCTATTCCAACATTGGAATATTTCAATAAATAAGGTTGATAGTTCATTTGAGGGGAAACGCACCCCATTTATATTCTATTTATCGCAAAATTTCCAACATTGGTTTGGAATTCCCCTTCCACTTGGGTGGAAACGTATGATCGTGGAATTAAGCGGCTTCACCAAAACTGTTACAACTGACGGTGACGGTGGTGTTTCCACCTCGTTGTCCAGGTCTGATCATCTTGAACGCCTGGTACGGCAAGTTTGTGACGGACACCAGCCAGAAGCAGGAGAGGGCGCAGGTCATCGACGTCACCGTGCCGCTGCAGTGTCTGGTCAAGGACTCCAAGCTCATCCTCACAGAGGCTTCCAAGGTCGGTGAGGGGGCGTGCGGGGGGGGCGGCGGGCGTTGCCGGCGGCCCCTCACGGCCTTTTGTTTCCGTGCGCGCAGGCAGGACTGCCGGGATTCTACGACCCCTGCGTCGGGGAGGAGAAGAGTCTCAAGCTGCTGTACCAGTTCCGAGGCGTCATGCACCAGGTTCTGTCCGGGGACACGGAGCCTCTGAGGATACCCAAACAATGTGAGTGACGCTGCCGGCTTTTTGGCCCCAAATCGGTGTCCGTCACAATTGTCTTTGTAAAATGTCCCGGTAACGTCTGGATTTTTTTTTTTGACTCCTTGGCGTGAACGCATGCAAACTCTTGTCTTAAAGGATGTTTCCGGTATTTTTCAACCAAAACCTTCCTTTTGGATGATTGGCAGCCCCCTCCCCCCCGAGTGATTGCCACCCGAATCTTTAAATCGATTCAGTATTGAGAGAATATCTGCCGCGGGGCAACGGGGCAATCGCGACCATGCTCTTCGGCGAGGCGGTCATTTCCCCGGTGTACGCGGCCTGCAGCTGTTCTCTCCATCCATTGATCCATTTAAACGATTTTGATGCCAATCATTCTGGTTGACTGGCAATGATCTAAAAATAAAACTGAGACAAAAAAAAACCCCAACAAAAAAAAAACAAAAAAACGCTGGGGTTTTCCTTTTACATGGCAGCGACAGGCTGGTCACAGCTTCCACGCTTCCTCCGTCTTTGTCTTCACAGCTCACAGACTGAACTCGGAGCCCTAGGAGCTTCAGCTGGATCTCCAGGGGGAAGGCGAAGACGCAGCAAAACAGACTTTCTGTAAACAGAGGGATTTTGGAGGGAAGCAGGCCGGTAAAAACAAAACAAACGAAACAAAAAAAAAAATGAAAAAAAACCCCACCCCACACCCCACTCCCCCCCCTTCTCCCATAGTCTTATCTGCCCTTCACCTCCTCCACGTTTCCCTTTCCTTCGAGCCATCTCCCATTCCGAGGAGGATCTGGGAGTCAGCTCAGGGATTTCTTTTTGGAACGTTTTTGGACCTAAGTCCCTCCAGTCGTCTGCAACCACCGGGGCTGGCCGGGCCGCCCGCCTGCCGAGAAACACTCGTGCGGGTCCACAGCGTTAGTCCTCCGTTATCATCCCGCAAAGGGACCGAATCTCACTCAATGTGGCGACCGTTTCAGAGGCAAAGACAAAAGAGTTCACGAGGCTCAGTTTAGAGATGGGCGTTTAAACGGCGTTTGGTATTCCCTCAAAAATTGCAGTATTTATGCCGCTGTATGCATATCACTACATTTTAATGATCCTATTCTAAAGCACACTAGGGGGTTAAAGGTTGTTTGTTCGAAGTATGCATGGTAGTGTCTGTAAGATCCTCCACGCTGCCAGTTGGCGTCCTGACTGCTGCGGATTTAGAAAGTTATAGAAATCTCGTGTTTTTATTTGGTTTTGTTGTCTCGGAATAGTTTATTATTTTAAACTTCTCTGCCGGGCACAGACCGGCGTCCTAAACCCGGGATGTCGGTCTGCGGCGGGGGAAAGTGAAGGACAAAGGGCAAGGACCGAATCGCGATGCCTGTATTTGCTGCTAAAATCACTTGTACTGACATGAGCCACATTGGGACCATTTTACTAATTATATTGCACATACTGTATACGCTGTGTTCATTTTATTTGTTTTCCCCATGTGAACCAGTTAGAATGTAGAATGTCATGTGCCATCCCTCTACTTTGGCTCCAGTGGTTGACTGTCCATTTTATTATTTGTATATTTGACGTGAATTATTTTGAGTTATGAAGTAATGTGCATTTGTTGCTGTTTCTCTGCACCTCACTAGAATTTTACTTTTTTTGTTTGTTTGTTAACGAGTTACACCCACTGTTGTCTATATTGTACATTTTTACGTATTTTCCCAATCAACTCCTGGAACACCTGTTGCCATGTCCACACACCAGATGCCAGACTTGTAGGTAACTGCAGAATGGAGCTCCTGTCTACATTATATGTGACGTAGTAACCAAAGTCATGTTTTATGTACAATAGTTTAGAAAGACATTTAAAATGAAGTACTAGTTTTGCTGGACTCGATACAATTGGGAGGACACAAAGACGGTGTGTGTCCCCCCCACCCCCCCAAATAGGGTCATGTCACGGTTAAGCCCTTTGAAGATGTATTGTGAAGAATCCAACAGGATCCTCCTCCGTCGGCTCGAGGCTCCGCCCGCCGGCCGACGTGGGGCTCGCTCCACTCCAGCGTCCCTCCCTGCTGATGCAGATTGTGGAAGTTGTCTGATCTGATGTGCCGTCAGGTGTTTCGAACCCTCGCATCCCCCCCAGAGGCCGACGGAAGCGCCGCTCGCCGCCTTCGCCATTCCTGCCCCGCAAACCAAATTGACCCCACTGTGTTGAGTGACGGGGGGGGGCTTTCTCTGTGCTTTCTCACCCGGATGTGTATCGCAATAAAGGTTTGCCAATCAGCGAGGTGCCGTGTTTTTGAGTTGAAAATTGATGTCAGAGAGTCGCGACCAAACACAAAACGCATTTAAAAGTAATGGATTAAAATTGCAGCTCTTTATTTACAGTAGTTTACAATAGTTTCACAGAAACAGTTTGCACCACAGTACAGATAACGCTTTTCCAATAAAGGGGGGGGGGGGGCAGGGCAGCCCAGGATCAGAACGAACGGGGAGATCTGCGTCACAAAGAGCATCGGTACATTAATCACACTGACGTCTTGAGACACACACATCAACGGAGGATTGGTGCCCCACGGAGCAGGCGTCGAAAGCTCCCCCTCAAGGCGTGTTTCAAGGTGAACAAACGTAATTAGAACCTCTGCGTCGGACTCCGAGGGCGTCTCCACGCTGGGAAAAGAACGGGCAGATTGCGGAGCCTTTCCTCAAACGACGAGAAACAACAGTGCAGAAATAAGTCCAACCGCTTAAATCTTGGTGAGTCCTCCGTTGGGCGTCAGATTGCTCCCTGTTCCCGCTGTCCATTCTGCATCGTGAAACCCCATATTTGACAGGCCTCCGATGAGCGAGGCTGCGGTCACCTCCATGTGATCTATGGCTTTATATCTTGACATAAACAACAACAAACAGACCGACCCAAACGAGCGGAGCAACTGACGGAGCACGAATTTGAATTAAAAATTTTTTAAAAAAATTTAAAAAAGCAAAAAAAGGACTTGGAACTGTGACTCCAAAATCGACCGAACTGTTAGGAACAAAGTGCCACGGAAAAATAAAAATTTTAATAACTTTCCCATTGAACTGGCTGAACACGTTTACACGGCCGTGTGTTAAATGGGGATTATTAGGCAAAAGTATTCTGTTCTGAGCCTGTCCTACCAACACACACACACACACACACACACACACACACACGATTCTCCATGACCACTAGGGCTGTGCAAGTACAAACAATTCCAATCATGGGTAGTTTTACATCATTTAAATATCAAAGGGACGTTGCAGCGTGTTATCAGACCCAAAACAGAAAAGTCAGAAAAATGCTACTTGATGAATCCAAGGAGTAACTGAATACAAAAATAAATAATATAGTGAGTAAAGAAAGTAATTATTATTATTATTATTTTTTTTAAATCAATTTACTTTTTTCAATTCAATTGATTTATACATAAAAAAAATTATTTCACTCCATTCATCACTTACTGGTTATTTATATGTTTTACCTTTTCTCGGTACTAGCTCCTATTTGATTATTTCGACTATTTCCCCCTTTTTCCTTTGGAACATTTTTCAGCGGATATGATAAGAGAGGCATGTCTAAAATGTCTAGAGTAAACTATATTCTGAGTTGGAGCCGACAAAAAAAAAAAAAAAAAAAAAAAAAGTTGTTTGAATGTTAGTTGAGTCAAGGCTGAGTCATATAAGCCCCCAGAAAAGTAGATGTGATGGGAGTTTAAAAGTCATGAAACCATTTCAATTATTTTGCTCACTTATTTATTTTTGTATTCAATTATAATTTTGGTTCATCAGATACTCTCTATTAGTGACATTTGGTACAGATTACAATGTGTATCACAATGTGATCTTAATTTCGCTAATATACAACACAAGTGAAAGACAAACGCTAATAAACGCTATCCAACTAGCGCCCAGCCCTACTGAGCACCATTCCAGCCAACGGTGTGTATACCCTTTCCTTCTCTAATGGTTAAGTTTGGTGCTTCATAATTGGACAGCAAAACATTACAAGTCCACGTCTATAAATAAACTTCGCTCTAAACGCAAACGGAAACAAATAAGGAATAACATCACTGTGCAGTCCTGTGCGGAAACATGGCAAACGAAGCTGATCTGAGATGTCGGGGGGGGAGAATCTCCCTTTATGCAAAACGGGTCAGCCGTCATCAATGCGATAACTAAAAATAGTAAAATTCTTAACTGTGAAATAGCTTTATAATTGTGAAATAAATCCCCCCCCCCCCCCGCCGGAAAAGGATAACAATGAAAATAAAAGTTGAGCGAGAACAGGCATTAAATGTTATTAACAGTGGATCAACAGTGAGTGTGAGAGCTCCAGTACTCGACGGGCGACGGCTAAATTCACAGGCGAGACAAGAGGCGGGGGAGCAGCTGGTGAAAGCGAAAAAAAGAGGGGGGACAGACGCCGACTCGGGCCCCGTGGACGTAGAGCCCCACGGACGTTCTTAACAGTCTCGCGGGGTGAAGGTAAAGCGGAGCAACGTGGAAGAGTCCGACGGCCGGTCCTTTGTTCTCGAAAGGCGACGCCTCAGTTTAGTAGCACCACCCGAAAGCACTGGAGAGATCAGAGCTTGTTCTAATATTCAAAACAGTGAATTCCATATCGTCTGTAGACGCTGCTAATCGCATAGATAGACTGAAAAAGCCGTGCCTTTCCCTTAGGAAAGGTTAAAAAATAAAAAATAAAAGAAAAAGTGCAAAACCTCTGGCCTCAAAAATCCCAGCATGCACTGTAGTGGGTGGCAGTTTTTTAGGGCATCGTTGTGTATGGCAGTTGAAATGTTCCAGTGTTCACGTGAGACGTCGGCGCCCTTCGGCGGACGTCCGTTCTGTGATTGCCTTACGCAGGATCTGCAGGGGGCAGAGACCGACCTTGATAAATCTAAAATAGCACTCGAAAAAATTGCCGCCGGGCGTGGGCTCCGGCGGGCGGGTCCACCGAAGTGTTAATAGAAAAATGTGGGTCCAGGGCCGGGTCAGACCACAGGGACGCGAGAGCTGGGATGGGATGGGATGGGATGGGGGGGTCAGGTGGGGCTAAAAAGGGACGGGGTCTGAGTTCGGGGTCCAACCTGCAGAGGGGGAGGGGGGTCAATCCAGCAGGTGTTTGCGGGGGCCCATGCGCGAGCGGTGGGAGCGCCGGGCGTCCTGGCCGCCGCTCGTCTCCCGGCAGCTCTGGCACACGTACGTCTCCGGGACGTGGCTCTTGCGGATCTTGGCGCACGACAGGTGGATCCAGGTGTTGCACTGGTTACACTCGATCATGGCGCGACCCGCGAAGGGCTTCATGCAGAAGCAGGTGACCAGGTCCCACGAGTCGTCGTCTGCCCGGACGGGAGGAGGAGGAGGAGAAAGAAAAAAAAAAAAAGGAATAAAGCAACCGTTTGACTGGTATTCAAACCACTTGTAGGATACGAAACCGCTTTGGATTTGCCAAATCCGGCAGTACTCAAAACAACGGTAATCTGCAGAGATGGGGTTGGTGCGTGTGGAACGGCGAGACACCTCAAAAGAGGGTTCAAACGCGACACGTCTCACAGAGTGCATCCAGATCACATATAAATATTATTTTAAAATGTTTTACTGGTGAAAGTTACAGGAAGACATGGACTATAAACAAAATAATCATTTCTAATTTGACATCATTGACTGTCTTCCATGCTTTGTTCAAGGGCAAAAACTTTTCAGTTGCTTTGCAAGCCGCGTGCGAGGGGGAAGGACGGTCCATTAAACATATCGGAGATTTATTTTGTGCGTGTCCGATTATTATTTATTATTTCTAGTGTTGCACCCGACTCAGGATTCTGTCAGTCGAATCGGATTTGGCTGTTCAACGCGAATATGAATGAGGGCAGTGAGAGCTGTGTCTGCGTCCGTGTACCATTCACACATAGAAAAATATATTCCTGATCCCCCTTGCTTATAATTCCCCATTGAAATGTTATCCCTGTGCATTTTGTAAGCTTATATCTGTTTTATCCAGTTATTGTTATGCACACTGGCTAAAAAATTAATAAATCAAAAAGTGCCGCCGCCTTTGGACTTTGAGCCCCAAAGGACTTCCGGAGAAGCGTAATACCCCGGGCAATAACACGTTGCTTTTCCAACCATCATCACGGCCCTAGATAATATCCATATCTTATCATATCACGGTATTCGCTATACAGAAGCAAGATGTGCTGCTATTTTAACAGAATATTCTATGCCAAGAGTCTCTGTACGATATTTGACTCAGAAGAGTCAGACATACAGAATTTCATTCAAAATAAAGTCATGAAAAGTCAATATATTTGTGACCTGAATGGAAAATATGGAGGCTGGATGGCGGCAATAACGGGCTACAAGTGCTTGGGAACGCTATGAATCAAAGCATGCAATCTACCTACTTTAAATGAACATACGTCATAAGTCATGATACTAGTGTGGACGGACCACAGCAGCATTATATAAATAATTATAAACAACAAAAACAAATAAATAATAAACTGCGTGATATTTAAGCCCGGTCGGGATATAGAGTCTACCCGTCACAAAAGTGCAGAATTTGTTATTGACAACTGACAGCTTTTACACAAAAACATCCAGTTTTTACTAAATTAAGTCCCAGAGCAACAGGGAGACGGTGTGACGCGGCACAGGACACACAGGCAGGCACTTGCGAGGGGCGGGGGGGAAGGGGGCTCAGGGTGCCCGAGCACTTGATGTCCATGGTGGCCTTTTTTATGTGCCGCAAATTTAGATTTTTTTGTAAACGTGAATGGGCATGGAGGTAGCGGATTTCCGCGATGAGGACAGCCGCCATGCTGCGCATGGGGACGCCTGTGACCTGCGCTCCGCTGAGCGTCCCCCTGCCGCTGCGTTCTCTTATTGAACCGAAACTAAAAATAACCGTGTTATATTTCGAAATTTAGTTTCATACAAGTTAGGAAACACACAAAAATAAATAGATCTAAGATAAAAACCCTGGAAATCACCATGGGAACACTCACACAGTGCAGCGCAGTCTGGGGGAGAAAAAGAAAAACCTCCACTGGAATTCTCTGAGTTAAGTTTACGTTTTGCCTCAAATGCAAAAGTATGTCCAAACAGCACTCCTGCTGTTTTGGAGGCTGGAGGCTCTGCACTCGCCATCTTTAATGAGCTAACCACACAACAAATGAATGAGACAGTGGAGACAGTGAGTGAGTGAGGGGAGGTGGGGCTATGTGGGCACTGCAGCGATGGGTGTGACTCGCTGTCGGAGAGAAGAGAGAGGGAGAAAGCAGCTGCTACCGGTATATCCATAGTGCAGAAAATGAGTATTGAAACAGTTTCAAATATTCAGTATCGGTATGGATAGGAAAAGCTATATTTTTGAAACACTAGTCTGCAGAGATTTGGTGTTTATTGGCCTCGTGAGCGCAGGCATCAGCCGATGCCGATTATCTCAAAATAAGCAAATATCGGCCCGATCAATGGGTCGACCACTACACAGCAGTGTTGTTTAGACTGTCACTGACTTATCAGCCTTACCAGAGTCCACCATGATGTCCTCGTCGTCCCCCGATCCGTCTTCGTCTCGAAACACCACCTGCTTGCCCTGGCGGAACACCGTCCTGTTCCCAGAGAACCCCTCCACCTTCTCCACCTTCACCACGCCTTCTTGGAGCTCCTGGCCGCCCCAGGACAGCCGCTCCTCCTTGGGCTCCTGCTTGCAGGGGCCGGGGCTGGGCAGGCGATGGGCGTCGGGCGGAGGCAGCGGAATGGAGATCTCGTCGTCGGGCTCCTCTTTGATTCGATGTGCGGCGAAAGGCATCGGGCACTGGAGCTCCGGGGCCGGCGGTTGGGCGCCCACACCGCCCAGATCGCCGGCCTGGTTCTCCCTCTCCTTCCTCCTCCTCTTCTTCTTTAGTTTGTCGGCTTTCCTGCGGTCCTCCGGGTGAAGGGCGGCGATGGTGTGCTGCGGTGAAACAATGTGCCGTATGTATGTAAGACGAAAAACTGAATGCTTATAAGGTCAGTTTCTAAAAAGATTGTGATTATAACGTCATCTGAATGATGTTTTTCTGTAGTTTGAAACCTGACATGTGAATGTCCGGCGCAACACAGCAGTTACAACAACTGGTGGCAACAACGGAGGAAGTGAAACTGTGATTGCAGAAAAAGAGCGGAAGACATTGCGGGTGAGAGGAGATGGAGGGCAGAAGGAAAGACACCCGACACATCACGTGAACCTACCTCTTTCCTCGTAAGGCTCGACAGCGGACACCCTGGTTGCGGGCGTTTTCTGCTTCTGTCGTGGGGGGCTTTGGGAGGCCGCTGGGGGCAGGCGGAGGGGGGTCCGGGGGTCCAGCCATCACTGTCGGCCGTGCTGCCGGTGCTGTTGGGGGGGCTGGAGCTGCTGCGTGGCAGCGAGTCCTGTTGAGCGACATTGGTAGAGAATGAAGACAAAACCGCAGGGAAGAGGCAATGTCATCCACTAGACCTGTGACAATTCTAACATCCCTCACAAGTTAAACCCCATTTAGAGAAGGCGTGTAAAAAAAACCCACTGATGGTAGAAATATGCTGCTTATTATTTGGGATAAACGCCTTCCTAGAGCAAGCAGTCAAATGCTGATGCCATCATTAAGTTTTCTTTTTGCGTTTCTTTTTTTGCTGCTGTGACACCGGAATTTCTCCGCGGGGTTTCACATTACAGGCATCGCTCTATTAATGTCCCCGACAGCTTCCTGTTCATCTGGTCACGTCAGGGCTCCCGTCCACCTGCTCTAGCATGACGGTCACAGTGAAGCAGCACCTGAGAGCCTAAAATGAGACATCTATGACGGGAGGATAGAGGCACCAGGCCCTCTTACCCTAGGACAAAGAGGGCTGTGTTAGGGGGGGGAATCCCTCCAGGAGGGACAGACGTAGGGCAGAGCTGCTGCCCAAAAGTCTGTGGATTAAAGAAAGGCACGGCATCACCACACGCCGGACAGCGCGCCATGCAGCATTCACCGTTACACCCCGACACACCTGCAGCCTCAGCTACTTTGGGGGAGATGCATCTCACTCATGCAAAATGTGACTGGAAACCATGTCAATCAACTTTTTGTCTGACAGAGCCCGACAACTTAAGCCAAAAATGGTGAGTCTATTGTAATATGGATTACACGTATACAATAACATACACAATTCAGCAACCATTTTGTCAGTCTTGGCAACCAACAGCTGATGCACGGCTGCCAACATGGCAACCACTTTCAAAAGTTAAGTGTCGGGCCTTGTCTGATCGTGAAACCCATCAAGAGTTTCACAAGTATCTTTATTTAAATGGCCAGAAACAGCCTAATCTGCGCCCTCCAAGGGCCAAATAAGGACAAAAACGTTCATAGTTCAGTCGGTCCAACTTGGTAAGTCAGAGGCGTTTGACAACAGCATAACTCAGCCGAAACAGATCAGTGGAGGGCCTTTAAATATAGCTCTTTTCAGCCACCGCGGCTCCTCAAAGCGATTTTCAAGTAATGCCTCTCATTTGCCCACTCACACAGCCGCTCGTCGGGAGCAGTTTGGGGGGTTAGGTGTCTTGCTCAAGGGCCACAACGCAATCAGCGGGAGCCGGGGGAATAGTGAGTCAGGACCGGGACGAATATTCACACTCTGACTATCTTGTTTCTCCTGCAATGGATGCCTGGTGTGTCGGGCGGTGTCGCGGAATCGCTGTTCCCACAACTCCAGTTCCATCCGCTCCATTCGCTTCTCACGCTCCCCCCAAACGGGACCCTGTCTCACCTCCTGGGGGTACGGGATGTAGCCGGCGTAAGCCAAGACGAATGTGCAGAACTTGTTAAAATCCTCCACCGTCCTCCTCCTCCTGTACGGCGGACCGAAATCCTGCCAGAATGAGATATGATGTCAGACCAATGGCATGGAACACACACACACACACACACACACACACACACACACACACACACACACACACACTTATAGGTGGTTTACCTGTACCTTTAAAACCAAGATAGAGTATAGAATTTTTGTAAATCACTCATAAAATGCTTGATAACAGCATTAAAGTTGGATTATGGGGACACTAAATGTGTCCTGACAATCAGTGTCCTATTATGGTGGGGTATAATGAGTGTCACATCATTCAGGTATTGTCTGCACACACACACACACACACACCCACACACAGTATAACCAAGCACCAGATTAGTGTTAAACGTTCATCATGTAGCATGATGAATATCAGCATATTCTTGTTAAGACTATTTACGTTTTTTTCCCCCCCGATTTTATTACAACAAATGTTCTTCGTTTACTGTAGAAAAGTGCTGACCCCAAAATGCATTCACGTCTTTAGTGCGTTTAGACCGCACGCACACGCACGCACGCACGCACAGGCTAACTAGTATGAACAGCTAACGACAGCTAGGTAGGCTAGAAGACCGGAGCAAAAAGGCGAACGCGTCGCTAAAGTGAATGGAGAAGCGACCGTCTCGAAGGGAACCACTGAACCCGTTTCCAACCCCGTTCAGTTGTCATTCCTGAGAGCGGGTCCCTGAAGCTAACGAGGAGCTAGCGGCGGCTGCTAACGCTACGTCGCGTGGACAGCCGCGTTGTGACGCGACCAGTTGTGGTTCCCGGAGAGCGGACAGCTGCTTGAAACGCTCACCTCCGACTCGAACGCGTGGGACGTGGACGGGGTCGTGTCTCCCATGGCTCCCGCCGACCCTGGGGCTCGAATGCCGGCGTTTAACTCGGAGATCCGCGCAGCTAGTTGTAAACACTGGGTGCCCTGCTAGCCGGGGTGCCCGCTAACCGACACTCGACAACAGTGTTCGCGCAGTTCGCTCAGAGTGTCCCGCGGGCCGATCCCGGAGAATCCCGCACGAAACGCTCATCTACGACGCGGGCCATGAACAAACGGTGCTCCCGGCGTCCGCCGCTCGGCTGCTGGACATCCCGTCGGGTCGGAGCGGCGCCGAGTGGGGCTGGAGACGTTCCCGTGTCTGTCAAACCCCCCTCCTCCGCCGCCTCCCGCTGGGACGCGCGCCCCCTGGCGGCGCAGTGCCGCTGGCTTTAAATGGGAGTTTAAAGTTGGGATCCATCGCGTCTCTGGCCTCGCTTTGAGTCCCGCGTTTGAAACGTTATTCAGAAGCAGAAGCAGAAAGAGACTCGTGGGGAGCCGAATAAAATGGCTGAGACGCCCCCACCACCTCAAATGCAAAAACAAAAACAAAACAATTGATCGATCAGAAGAAGACTTTTGGCCAAAGGCGTTTCGAGAAAATAATTAGACTGTCGTGTGTGTGTGTGTGTGTTTATATTTGATCACAAGACCACATTAGGCTCATGGAAAATACATTTTAGCAGCGCTAAATGGTAGTAACCGCAGGATAATAACTCCAGTCGTTAATGTTTTAATGAAAATGAAGATACTGGTACAATGAAGTGTATCTGCACCAGTCCACACGTGCGTTCCTCCTTGTCCATGTGGAATTACCGAGAAGGACGCAAGTCTGAGGCTTTGACCAAGATCTGAGATTTCTGAGACACACAACGAGTCCTAAACTACTCTCTCCTCTCTCTCTCTCTTTCTCTCTCGGACGTCCTGGCTGTCCTTATAGCGAACAGCTGTCTCAAACCTGGTGAAGAAACCAACGGATCCCTGCGTCCCTAGTCATCCCTGAAGAGGGACGCCTGTACTCTTGCTGACCCGTGGGCCGTCTCTGGTGTTTGCTGGTTCTTTTGGTTCCCTCGTGATCAAGTTGCTGCTGCTGTGACATGACTGACTGAAAATAAAGGAAGCTTAAAAGTCAAAAAAGTCCCCCCCCCCCCCCCCCCCATCTCTCGCGCTCTCTCAGAAGTCCGGGCTACAAAGGGAGCTGTCCTTATAGCCAACAGCTGTCTCAGACCTGGTGAAGACGTCATCAGATCCCTGCGTACCTATTCATCTCTGAAGAGGGACGTCTGTACTCTTACCCACCCGTGATTTTCCGGTGGTTTGTCTCTATTTTTGTTGTTTTTTGGTTCCTTCGTAATCAAGTTTCTGCTGCTGTGACATGACTGACCCAAAATAAAAGAAACCTTAAAAGTCTCTCTCTCTCTCTCATCTCTTTTTCCCTCTCTCTCTCTCCCCCTCTCTCTCATCTCTCTCTCTCATTTCTCTCCCTCTTTCTCGCCCTCCCCCCCCTCTCTCTCATCTCTCTCTCCCCCTCCCTCATCTCTCTTCCTCTCTCTCTCTCTCCCTCCCCCCCTCTCTCTCTCATCTCTCTCCCTCCCCTCCCGCCCCCTCTCTCTCCCTCTCCCCCCCCCCCCTCTCTCTGTAACCCATGCTTGCCTTGGCATTGAATTTCTGATCTTGAATCCTCTGCTTCCATCCTAATTTCAATGCATTTTGAGCCAATGTGAGAAATGTCACATTACATATAATGTGAATTCTGTGTGTTTACATCAGTTGTGTTGCCTGATGTCGACATTTTCATTTTCCAATGTTCACTTTCAATAAAATGTAATTCTTCATCAGTTGATGTGTAATATTAGGCTATTACAACTTACTTACTTACTTACAAATCACTTCTCCTTCTTCTTCTTCTTCTTCCTCTTCTTCTTCTTCTTCTTCATATTATTATAATTATTATAATTGGTAGCATTATTTTTATTGTTATTATTATTTTGTTATTATTATCATTATTGTTATTATTATTGTTATTATTATTTATTATTATAATTGTTATTATTATAATAATTATCATTATTACTTTTATTATTATTATCATTATATTATTGTTATCATTATTATTATTATTATTATTATTATTATTATTATTATTATCACTGCTACTACTCATCTTACGCTGAAATCTTCTGTTCGCTGCTGATGTTTGGTGAGTCCGATCCACTCTGACATTAATGACTGTCACTCTGCTCTACAAATTCCTGCACTTATAAACCATAGACCGAAATTACGTAACCTCCCTGTAACATACAGGAATCTAAACAATTTACTACCGGTTCGGACTCAAACTCTCAGTAACCCGCAAAGCCATGCACCCAGAACAATGAAAATGTCTCTATTAAACGTAAGGTCACTAACTAACAAGTCATTTTTAGTTAATGAGCTTATAAGTACTCATAACCTGGATTTCACTCTACTAACTGAGACCTGGCTGGATAGAAATGGCTCAGTCGCTCTCATTGAGACAGCACCTCCTAATTTCAAGTTCATCCAAACCACTAGAGCTGACCAGAGAGGCGATGGAATAGCTGCTGTCTTCTTTGATATCTATACCTGCAAGAAAATCCTCCTCTGAGAATTCACGTCTTTTGAACACCTTGTTATATCTATAAACTGCAGTGCCCCCGTTTTAATCATCGCTGTCTATCGGCCACCAAAATCTAAATGTGGCTTTCTTGATGAGTTCTCTGAGCTACTGTCCAGGGTCTCCACTGATTATGATTGTGTAATTATCTCAGGTGACTTTAATATTCATGTTGACAATCAAACAGACCCAGATGCTCAACACATCATTAGCCTATTAGAGGCATTTGACCTCACTCAGCACATTTCTGGACCCACCCACAATAATACTCTGGACTTAGTCATATCAAAAGGACTAAATATCACTGTACCCTACGTCATGGATGTTGCTATTTGAGATCACTGTTGCACTTTCTTTGACGTGTCTGCACTTCCTGTACAACAGAGGGGTACCCGAACAATTAAAATACGTATCATTAACAATAATACCATTGAAACCTTTAAGAGAATTGTAAATGAGTAACCGCTGTTCAAGGCATCATCAACCTAGGATCCTGTGAACAACTTCAACTCCAAAATACAAAATATAATTGAAAAGATTGCACCTGTTAAAACTAAAAACATAGAAAAACAAAAAGCCCCCTGGAGAAATGGAGCAGTTATTAGGCAGCTTAAGAGAGAGTGTCGCGAGGCAGAACAAAAATGGAGAACGACAAATCTTCAGGTTCATCATGAAATTTACAAGGATAGACTCAATAGATACAATATAGAAATTAAACAGGCCAGACAGTCTTTCGTCTCTACAATCATTAATGAAAACTTCAACGATAGTAAAGTGCTCTTCTTCACTGTTGACTGTTCACTGTCAGCTGTCATTAAACCACTCCTGAAGAAGAGCAATCTTGATGCAACAGTTATTGCCAACTACAGGCCCAGCAAAATACTTGAAAAAACAGTTTACCTTCAGCTTAACAACTATATAACCTCAAACAGCCTTGTAGACACCTATCAATCTGGTTTTTGACCTCACCATAGCATAGAAACAGCACTTATGAAAGTTCTGAACGATCTGTTCTTCTGCTCCTGGATCTCAGTGCTGCCTTCGACACTGTTGACCATCAGATTTTATTAGCAAGATTACAAAAATGGGTTGGCCTATCTGGCCCGGTTCTAAATTGGTTCAAAACCTACCTACAGGACAGGCAGTTCTTCGTGCCCATTGGAGATTTTGTGTCAAACAAAATGGATATTGTATGTGGAGTGCCCCAAGGTTCGATTCTGGGACCATTATTGTTTAACCTCTATATGCTTCCACTGGCATATATTGTAAAGAAACACAAAATAACTGACCATAATTATGCAGATGATTCTTAACTGTACATATCCCTATCTTCTGATGACCTACTCCCCATACACTCCCTCACTCAGTGTATCAATGATATTAATGCATGGATGTCAAAGAACTTTTTACAACTGAACAAAGACAAAACAGAAATACTCATCTTTGGTGCAAAGGCTCAAAGACAGAAAATCGCAGCTCATCTTAGTTCTCTGTCCCTGGAGCAAGAATGAAGCCAAAAATGTGGGTGTAATCATAAACGGCGATCTATGAGCCATATAAATCAAATCACAAAATCAGCCTTCTACCATCTAAATAACATTTCAAAATCAAGAGGCTTCCCGTCAAAAGCAGACTCCGAAAAATTAATCCATGCATTCATGACGAGTAGATTGGACTACTGTAATGGCCTATCCACCGGCCTCCCGAAATCAGCTGTGCAGCGGCTACAGTTAATCCAAAATGCGGCTGCACGCGTTCTCACTGGGACAAAAAAGTTTGAACATATCACACCTGTTCTTAGATCTCTACATTGGCTCCCCGTCAAAACTAGAATTGATTTTAAGATTCTAGCTATAAATGGCCTTGCATGGTACAGACGGTTGACTCAATACAGATGAGGAGATTTCTGGTTCCGGTGAGAGCTACCATTTCCGGTCCCGGTGACGTCTTCGCTTGTGTGCTGTTGCTGCTACTATTGCTGCTGCCGTTTTCTGTTGCTGCTATTGTTTCTGCTGGTATTGTCGTTGCTGCTGCTAACCTTATACCTAAACTTAACTCTCTTCCGTGACTGGATTTGGATGAGATGGTGCACACAGTTGAAATCTCAGTGTCTGGTGAGGGTGGCCACTTCCGGTTCCGTCTTGCGTCTGCGTTGCTTCCCTGAGAACTGTTGATTCAATACAGATGAGATTTGTGGCTCCGGTGAGGGCTACCACTTCGGGTTCTGGTGACGTCTTCGCTTGGGCGCTGTCGCTGCTGCTATTGTTGCTGCTGGTACAGTGTTGTCATTGTTGCTGGTGGTGTTGTTGGTGCTGCTAACCTTATACCTTAACTGATGTTGTCGTTGCCGCTGCTAACCTTGTACCTAAACTTAACCATCTCTGACCTTATTCCTTAACCTAATCATCTCGAACATTATACCTAAACTTAACCATCTCTAACCTTATACCCTAATTTAAATATCTATAACTTTGTACCTCAACTCAACATCGCTAACATCTCTAACCTGAGTGACTTTTCCGGTTATGGTGAGGCCTTTGCGTGTGCGCTGCTGTTGTTGCTCCTGCTTGGTTTTGCTGTTGTTGCTGCTGGTGTTGATGTTGCTGCTATTTCTGTTGCTGTGGTTGTTTCTGTTGTGATATTACACTTAGAGGATCATAAGAAGGGTGTGTTTTCGGAGAGAGAGAGCGTCAAAAGGATCACCCTACCCGAGGTCTGTTTGGAAATTTGACCCGTAACTTAGGGAGGCTCATTGAAGGACCGTGACTGGATTAAGATGAGATGGTGCACACAGTTGAAATTTACGTTTCCGGTGAGGGCTACCACTTCCCGTCCCGATGACGTCTTCGCTTGTGCGCTGTTGCTGTTTTTGTTGCTGCTGTGGTCTGCTGCTGGCATTGATACTGCTGGTGTTGTCGCTGCTGCTGCTGCTGCTGGTGCTGTTGTTGCTGCTGCTAACCTTATACCTAAAGTTAACTCTCGTTTACCTTATACCCCAACTTAACGTAACCTTACACCTCGACTTAACCATCTCTAACCTGAGTGACCGTTCCAGTTCCGGTGAAAGCTACCCCTTCCGCTTCCGGTGACATCTTTGCGCGTACGTTTCTGCTGTTGTTGTTGCTGTTGCCGCTGGTGTGGATGTTGCTGCTGCCGTTGTTGCCGTTTGTGTGGCTGTCGTTGCCGCTGTTGTTGTCTCCTGTTGCCGTTGCTGCCACTGTGGTTGGAGTCGCTTTTATTGCTGTTTTTGTTGTCTTTGTTGTTGCTATTGTTGTTGCTGTTGTTTCGGGGGCATTCTTTTGTAATGACCGGCTGACAACTATGTTCTCTCTTTCTTTTTTGTCTTTCTTTTTTTGTATTTCTTTGTAAAGCAAAGTGTGACTTGACTTGACTTGACTTGCTCCACCATTCCCGTCCAGTAGGTGGCGGTGCTGCACCAGACAGCCGGTTCGTATCGGCTCTTCCGGTACTTGTGTTTCCAGCGGGACAGCCTCCGTGACCTGCGCTCGGAAACTTTTGGGCAAATGTTGAAAATGCAAACAGCAAAAATGGAAACGCTCAAGACGTTCATCACGCAGCGCTTCACCGCCGCCGCCGTGGAGATCTTCGGGGAAGTGGAGCATCTCTTCGAGGAATACAGCGAGGAGAACCAGAAGCTGCGGGAACTTCTGTGCACGGTGCTGGGTCCGGAGATGAAGCTGCACGGCGCAGGTGTGTTTACCAAAGTGCCAGCCCAAATACCCGGCACGACAAAGAGAAAGCACCACGTTCACGCCTCTACGCGGGTACAAATGTATAAGTACTTGCTCTGAATGTAAAGTAAAAGTACTTATTCATATCGTAGGAAGCCTTTTAAAACCATCTCCATCTGTGGGTAACAGCACCAGTGTAATGCTCTACCCATTAAAAGTGGTGTCCGAATATACATCATCAAATATAACCAAATCTCCATAAACTGTTTGTTTATTTTATATATATATATATATATATATATATATAATTTTTTTTTTTACCATAGACCAAGCATTGCTTCCAGATGCTGCGTCCTCCTCTGGCATCCAGCGGCCCCTGAGAAGGAACCCCAGCTCGGACCCAGAAGAGCCGCACCCTTGGCCCTCGAACGGCAAAAGGTTCAAAGATGAGCAGGAGGAATACGTCATCTGCAAGATCGAGGAGGAAGCGCACGAGCTCGACGGCAGCCGCGCGGAGGTCCGCCTGGAGAACCAGCCCGGGCGAGACCTGGGCCTGACGCACGCCTTGAGCCTGTGCGGCGTCAAGGCGGAGGCGTGCGAACGAGGCTCCCCGTCCGCGCTCTTCTCCGAGGGCGTGGCGTGGGAGGGCGAAGAGGGAGGGGCCCGCCGTGACTCGGGTCCCGCGTCCAACCCTGCGAGTGTGGCCGCGGGCGGCGGCCACGACGACGGGCAGAGATGCGCGAGGTGTGAAAGGTGTGGGAAAAGCTTTAAGACGAAGGTAAGGCTCCTCCATGTCGTCGAGGAGGGAGCTGCGACACTGGTCAGTTTCAGTGGGGATTGGGAATAACGGCCTTAAAATATTCAATTATCTCAAGGTGTTTTGGAAACAACACTTTACATGGCGACATAACGAAAGTGCCAAAAAGCTTTATTATTTTGTTGGTGACTAGTGCTTAGTATGGGATGGGAGTGATCTCCGCTCCTTGCCGAGTACGTTACACCACAAAACAGAAGCGGTGGCACCAAACTGGGCACTGATGCTACAGTCTGAGAGACTTGGTGGCACTGGTGTGAAATTTTAGTCTGGATCCCTGTTCAGGATGTTCTATTACATTTTATATATTTGTTTTATTTATTTATCACATATATTTTTTTATCTATTAGCTATATTGAATTTATTGACAATTTTCCATGTTTCTTAAATTACAGATGGCGGCCAGGGGAACCAAAGCGCCTGTATGGGACCATTTTGTGGAGATAGCCCCAGGCAAAGCAAAGTGCGGAGTTTGCGATAAGCTCATAAGTATGGGATCATCGACAGCCAGGAAGAAAAATACCTCCAACTTGTGGTCGCACCTCAAGCACTGCCATCCGAAGGCCCATTCTGACGCCTTGAAAAAAAAGTTTGACAATCAAAAAAAAGTCTCAAGCACGGGTCACAGTCCCTCAGATAACTGATCAGCGGGCGAAGCGGACAGCTTCACAGCCAAGGAGCAAGGTCAATCACTGAGCCCCACAGGACGTTTTCCTCCAAAGGGGCTGGAGCAGTCGGCAGGTTGTGTCAAATGTCGAGACTATAACAGCACATTACATTCAGGAGACATTTTTGGAAATGCCGGACTCCTGGAAAATCAACGCGGACCGCATGGTTCTTGTTCCAAGGGACGGTGGAGCCGTCATGGTGAAAGGAGACTAAAGCTGCGTTCACACGGGAGAAGGCATAACGGCACTTTTTGAACGGCACGGGGGGGGGGGGACACCATGGCAGAACCTGTTGCTATGGTGATATACAAAGACTCCAATAAAATATATGAAACTAAATTATTTTGTGTCTGCAGCTTACTATTAATATTTTATTGCAAACTTAGATGAATGTAAAATTCCCTCCAAAATGTATTGTCACTCATAGTTGGTTAACTTTACACAAACCAGCTATAAAGCCTCATTCATCTCCAAGCAGCTTGACAGTGGATTATTTAGCATCATGGATATATTTATGGATATAGTTTTGTGGCTTGGAGAGAAAGCATGTCTATAGAGATGTGTTTCCTGCTAGTGGTCAATGATCTGTTCGGTGAGTGATCAATGGCTGATCACCTGGTTTCCACTGCCAATAGAAGCCCTTCTTTTATTATTAGTACCTGGGCCTTTGGACTGGTGGGAGAGAAATGAGGAGAAACTTCAAAGACTTGCTGCACTGGCCAAAAAATATCTCCGTCCTCCACCTCCTCCACCCTCCATCCTCCACTGAGTGTTCGGCGATGTCGGGCTCCCTATACGACAAGGGGAGGAGTGAGCCTTCCTGGAGAGAATGCAGACACGCTCTGTTCCCTCCATCATAATATCAGCCTTCTAAGCTGGAATAACTTGACTTTGAGGGGAAAAAAACAGCCCAAAAAATGAAAATTATAGTTTATTTCCAACAGGGTCTATTTTTTTTTTCCCACAGGGTGGGGCCGTGATATCGGCCAATTAATCAGCTCTCGGCCTTTCCTGCTCCAAACTATCATTATTATATCTATCAGTCGACCGCTGCTGTATATATGATAAAAATTACCTAACTCATCTAGTTGTGTAACTAACTTTTCAAAAATGTGTTTTGGGATGGAAAACAGGACCCAAGACCCACATTTCTACTACAATTCTGTTTGCGATACCAGCGACCGCTTCAGGGAAACCTGCCACCTTTAGGAAAGCTGAGGTCGTATCAAGAGCAAGAGAGGAACCGCGGGGAGATCGAAAACGAGAAGAAGCCCGACGCGCTCCGGGAACACCCGAGAACACGGTTGTCCACTGGTTCCCCGTGGCCGGAAGTCTCCCCGGATGGTTTGACCTCTGACCCTAACCAGAGCCCCGGTTTTGGTCCGGTGCACGTCAAGCACAGAACAACTCTGGAACGGGGGTTCTTGAACAAGTGGCAGGAGGATGTTTGGGAACTAGAGAAAACCCCCTCCCTCCACTGGAAGAGGCGGGTGGAGATGCCGGTGATGGGGGCTCCGAGCGGCATAATCCGGTGGTCTGCACGGAGGAGGACCCCGCTTCAGCATGTCTACCTAAACAAATCCATGCCAGAGACCAGGAAGAAGAAGGAAAAAAACAGACAATTTATTTTTCCACGGCTGCTTGCCAGCTCTGGCTTTGGTACGAGTCCTTAATTTGAGAGCATGTGTTTTATAGTTTTTGGCATCGCTGGCATTTCGGTTCACACTGTGTGTGGTTGTTGTGGTTTTATAAGAGATCAGCCTTTAAAAGGTTATTGTAACTCATTAGGACAAATGGAATGAAACATTTGCGTTTATTTATTTTGAAGTTTTTAGAACGTAATTGGCAGTGGCAGCGTTTTACCCACTTCCTTATTACTAGATATGAACATTTTCTTCTGTTTATTGGTCAGTGGAATCTATTATATTTCCAAGATAATTATACATATATATGATCTCCTGCAAGAATTTATCACGCAAAGCTTGAACTGTTTAAACCTTGTCACTTGTGTGTTGTTGTCTTCATTCAAGACACAACTTATCAAAAAAGATCAGCACTTGTCAGTCGGCATTGTTCGTACCATGGTTTCAGCACAAACCGCGTTGAATTACAGAATGTTTTGTATCATTAGTTACCGGTGAACCGTCACTATAGGTTTTAACGTCTGAAATTAAATCTTTACAGTTTGATATGAAACATTTCAAGGGAAATTCCACTCCAGGTGTCCTCTCTGTTCGTTAAATATGTTGCTTATAACATAAAAATGAGCTCTCCACAAACTGCATGAAGTGAATCCAATATGAGATGTTTTCTGGGAGTTTGAATTCCAGAGCCAACGAAGATAAGGAATTACTACCTGTGCTTATATTCTGGCTGCAGTTTGGTTCAAATGCCAAAAGGTGAGCACATAAAATGATGAACTTTGTCTTTTGTTGTTGTTGTTTTTTTTTTTGCTTGTAACTGTATTCAGGAGTTTAAGGGTTATTATCTTTCTTTTTCCTCTCAGGTTCCCTGTTGCACTACATCACGACTCTACATAAGCGACTCCAGAGGGTCGGGAAAATGACCAACCACCATCCATCCACCTCTAGGTCGCTCATCAGGTGAGTGGTTCGAATGAATTGCTGTTGCCTGAGGACATTCAAGTTACACTGCAGGAAGGAACCAGGACCTGGAACGGCCGGACACCTGCCGGAGCCGGCATTGCTGGGTGTTTTTCATGGTGGACGGGAACCACTGGGAGGGATCCTGCAACAAAGGAGAGAAGGGGCGACGGACCCTGCGCAGTGACATCTACCTCCACCTTGTCGTGTTTTTTATTATTAAAGCATTTTAAATGTCATGTGTACGTACATCCACTTTAAATATTTCTTGTTATTTTCTTTTTTCAATAAATGTCTTTCTTCTGCTTTTGCTTCTGTGCACATTGCTGTTTCATGCACTTGTATGTTTTTTATTTAAATGTTTTTTGCTATGATTAAAAAAATAAAAAGGAAGATTTCTGTCCTCAACACTTTAAACAACATATTTTTTACAAGAGCGGTTATACATTGTGAAAAGTACTATCTCAGGAGGCCTACACATATTTACAGATCAGCATGTGCTTGAATTTATGTGCGTGTGCACATAAATTCAAGATTCAAGAGGTTTATTCGTCACATACATATACATACTTTCATACATATATGCAGTGAAATGTAATGCAACGCACCCAGTGATAACACACAATATGTCCTAGGAAAAATTTATTTCTAATAGACCAACTAACTGACTCCTAAAACGTAATACAGTTTTGCAATAAGGAGAAGCCTGAATCCAATACCCACCTTCCTATGCATGTGTTCAACACAAACCCAAAAATGTGTCATTCTTACCTAAGTTCTGTGGGGAAAATAAGTAGAATGCCTCCATCTGTTCCAGCTCCATAGAATCATCTCGTCAGGTAACAACCCCATTTCTACCTAAAACCTCCAGTTTACCTGCAGGCGCCTCGCATCCAGTCCTGCGCAGGCTCCTCTGCGCCTCCAGGGGTCGCTGTGTGCACCGGGCCCCACTCCCCCCGTCGGGTGAATGGGTTCAGGTGGGGCTCCTTGGCCGGCGACGCGGTCCGCGCAGCTGCACTTTGCACCCGGAGCGCCGGTCAGTCGCTCCGCCGTCCCGCCGAGATCGCCGCGTCGTTGTCGTAGTCGGCGGGGGCGGGAGGACGCGTTCCGAGGCTACTTTGTTCGCCGGACCCGGGTGCACCGATCCCCGCCTTCCCTCGCCCCGGTCCCGGGTGCGACCATGGGGATCAACAAGACCCACCTGAGCATCGGCTACGCCTCGTTCGGGACGTTCATGGGCTTCTCCGCGTTCCTGGTGTGGAACACGGCGTACAACCAGCCGTGGACCGGGGCCATGGGAGGGCTGTCAGGTAAACAGAACACCGAGATAACCGTTCATTTGTGTGTGGGAGCCAGCTCCACCTGCCTTATACGCCTCCACCTTCCTATCCGCCTCCACCTTCCTTATCCACCTCCGCCCGCCGTGCCTTGGGTGACGGACGGGCGGATACGCAGGATATTATTATCTTTATTATCTTTATTATTATTATTATTATTATTATAATAAAGAAGGACCTCTGACCCGGTGCTTGGTGACTTATTAAATCCGTATCTCCGACCTCTGTCCTCTTGCTTCTGCTGTGACACCTGGAAAGAACTGCGCACCCCTAGTTAAATTAAAACCAAATAATCATGATTTATATATTTTTTATTATTAATAGCTTTAAATAAAAAAAATAAATGATAAGAACCTTTATTTCATGCCACATCAGCAACTCTAATCAAATGCTTGGAATAAAAAAAAAAAAATCAGACTAAAACTAAATGCGTTTAATAGGAAAAAATATGAATAACATATTTATAAATGTTAATGTCATGGAAACACATTGAGGATTGTTTATCTTTATTTCACAGTTGACACATTGACTCAGCAGAATATTTTTTCCTACTCGGTGAGAACCCGTGACAGCGTTTCTCTCTGAAATGGGAAGTCAGGCTGGTCAGGTTAAAGTGGTAATCCATGACATCATTTTGTTGCCCCATCCTATGTCTGACAATTTTTATCTATTTTATATTTTTTTCCTCGCCGCTTTTTGAGAACCAGCCATTCGAGTGGGAACGGTTACCTACGTGCTATTCTCTGGACGCCGTTTCCATCGTTGGTGGCGGGGTCCGCCTTTCCCCGGCACCAACGCAAGGGCGCTCACGAAAAAGCGAACGGGGGAAACCGCCGTAAAGCGCCGTCGCCTCCTGCGGTCTGGAAGCTGTCGACGTGGATGAACGCTGACGAAGACAGCGGCGCCTTCGGGTGAAATTATATCCCGACCACATCAGGTGACCGAGAAAAAAAACAAAAACCCAAAAAATAAAAACCCCAATCGAGTCTCAAATCGTCCTAAATGTGGAAAATAACCCCATTGCATTTTGAATGGAATTCTGGGACTCCACTCCAGGCACGTCTGCGGATTCCCACCTTAACTTCATTCAACGTGGTATTGGTGGTATATGTTAACGTTACAGAGCCCCTTCCTGTCAACGCATCATAAGCGATGCACGAAGCCCCAAAACAAGTCCCAGAGCACGTCACACGGGTCATCGTTCCCGCTTCCCCCTCCCGGCGACCCGCGTAGGTGTTTTGTTTTTTTTTTTGTGAAAAAAGCAGACGTTCCCAAAAAGCCACGCAAACGTTATTTGAGCCTCGGCGTTCGGGGGCAGATGACGCTCTGCGCCGGTCGTGCGCCTGAAGTGTCACCGGCGCCGCTGTTAAACGCTCCGCGGTTTTAACGGCGCTGAGGTCACGTGTGTGATTCTGCTTTTCATGCAGCAAATAGGCATCGAACATGTCGGTGGTCTCGTAAAGGAATGGAAGGAAAGGGGTTTTTTGGGGGTTTTTTTGAGTGGGGTTTGGATGTTTGAGTCTGGGGTGCAATTTGTATTTCAAAATAAAAGTGTTGTTTTTTTTCAGATATTATTGTACCACGAAAAAAACCCAGAAACATTTTTTGCCTGTCGTCCAGCCCTGAAGGGATTATTTTCTGTTTAAAATATTTAGTGCACGACCTCTCTCTCCTTTCACTTTGCGAGAAATAATAGTTGCGAAATCACTTTTGACACCCTCCGACCGTTTGGGGTTTTTTCGGGGCGGGGGGGGGGGGTAAAAAACGTCGCTTCAAAAGGTTTGGCGAGGCGAAGAGGAACACGAGCCCGGCGGCGTGTCGGAGCCCGGAGCTGACGCGGGGCTTTAAAAAAACAAAAAAAAACACGCTCCGGGAGAAAATATGTTTATGCCTTCAGAACACGCGTGCCTGAGGCCACCGGGCGGCCGTCAGTGTTTCTTAGGTCATCGTTATTTCCATCTTCAATTTAATTCCTTCCTGTGGTTGATTTCACCGTCGCCTCTTTTATTGGTCTTTATTAATGGCAGCGTGGCTATAATAAAGCAAAATACTGTATGGTTAGTGATGTATGGTGATATAGTCGTGCTATATAAAGTACAAACGCCGATGTCCGTCCCCTCCCCCAGGCGTGCTGGCGCTCTGGGCCCTGGTCACCCACGTCATGTACCTCCAGGACTACTGGAGAACCTGGCTCAAGGGCCTCAAGTTCTTCCTGTTGATGGGCGTGGCCTTCTCCCTGCTCTCCGCCGTGGCCTTCATCGCCTTCCTCTCCGTCGCCGTGGCCAACAAGGAGTGTGAGTAGCCTCCGAGCGGCCCTCCCGGCGTTCCCGTTGCGTGCCGTCGCACAAAAACGGCAAATGAGGGGGACGGGGCCCCTTGTCCCGTGTGATGCCCGGCCGGTGGGGGGGGGGGGGGGGGTTAGCGGGCGTGGCTAACGGGTGTTTGTTGTTGTCCCCCCCCCGCCCCCGCAGCGCTGAGCGACCCTCGGAGCCTCTATCTGTCCTGCGTGTGGAGCTTCATGAGTTTCAAGTGGTCCTTCCTGCTGGCCCACTGCGCCCACCGCTACCGCAAGGAGTTCGGCGACATCAGTATCCTCAGCGACTTCTAACCGCGGTCGGGACACGGGGGGCGGGGGCGGGGGCGGGGGCCCGGCTTCTTCCCGGCGGTTTCTCAAACTGAGCACTAATGTGTCACTTTTTTTTTAGGCTGTTCGACCTTGGGTGACGTAGTGTGTGATGGCGGCCCAGGCATCCCCACTTGGGGAACGGGAGAGAATGGGAGGAATGTATTTTTTCAAACGCTCATCTATTACATTTCAAAGCCAAAGTTGATTTCTTCTTTGTTTGTTTATTTTTATTTTTAAATCAGTGCGACATTGTGCCGCGGCCACCAGAGGGCGTGGCTCTACCAACAATTGTGTCGCTACTTTGTTCAAGAAAGGGACTTTTTTTTTTTCTTTTTTTTGTCTGTTTTTTTTTTTTGATTTTCCAGTAAGTCTGATTCTGCGTCAATGCTGCGTGGAGGAATCTTTTAAACATATTAGAATTGCACAAATCATGATGAAGGGTATGGTAGACTCTCCTCGCCATTCTTGCTGTCAGGGCCCAGTCAGAGACGGCCACCCTGCGTCGTCCATGTGCGCCGCTTTTTTCCTGGACTTCAAAATAAAATCTGCCCTTTGTTCGGCTGCCAGATAAGGGTGATTTAGCGGCGATTCTATCAGTTTGACACGAGGTCATAAAAGGAATAAAAAGAAAGCTGTGATACAGTTAATTGGAAAATTGGGTCTTTTGTCAGATCCTATACTTTCACAATACACCAAGAGCCCTGCATGCATCAATGATCACCATTTTTTTTCGCATATGCCTTTGTTAATGAAAACAACGTATCTGTAATAATTTACGCTGCTGCCGCTGGAGGTTGTTATGAACTCTGTTTGGTCCTTATAAACGGTTGTCTTGTGCTCTTACCATGTATTTGTCGTGTACGATTCACCAAAACAACATTGTGTACGTTCCTCTTGTGCCGACGCAGGAACGTGTGTTTGGAATCACTTTAATAAAAAGTATGTTTTATAACGGCCATGCTTGTTTGGCTGCATGTCGTACGGCGCAGCCCGCCGAGTGACGGCATGGAGGCGACCGCTTTAAATACGCGGGGACTCATACGGACAGATGCTTGGCGTGTTTTGTTTTGGTTTTTTTTCTTCTCTTTCGTCCCCCCGGAAAGTTTTGGTGGAAATTCCTGCTTACGTGTGTTGAAGGCCTGGTACCTGCAGAGGAGGCTTTACGGACTTAGAATTTTTCAAAAAAAAATTTTCCTACGCAACCCCCCCCCCCCAGCCTTAATCCCTTCCTAATCTAAAGAAAAGCCGCCGTGGTGATAGGTGCTGTTTTGATAAAGTATTATACTGGGTGAGGAAGGTCAGTTTTTGGGGCATCAGCGTGAGCTCTGCACCGCCAGGGAACAGGGGCCGCTCCTCCGCCCGGCGAGGCCACGTCTCTCTCCGTAGGAAAACAGCCCCGACGCAGCGCGGGCAGAGCCCCAAACGCCCGGCAATAACCTGCACTTTGAAGCCGGGCAATTATTCAATCCCAGCGCATTTTTATTTCGTCCCCTCCGAGGGGAGGTGGGGGTGCGGAGCGTTTTAGGGGTTTGATTTTGTCAAGGCAAACCCCCGCCGCCTCACCCCCCCCACACACACACACACACACATGCACGCACACACACACACACACACACACACACACACCCCCTCCCCCAACAGAAGGAAGGACTTTGAAGTTGATGTGAGAACGATGTGGATGGATTTAAGGCTGCACACGTCCATGTTTGCCGCCATGAAATGTGGTGGAGAAGCGGCGCAGGTAGAGAAGCCGGCGTCGTTGTGAGGGCCGGCCGCGGCCGCCGGCTGGCGCTGCGCCGGCGGCCTCGTCAAGCAGAAAACATTGCCCCCGTCGATGCTTTATGAAGCTATGATCTTTTTTTTTTTTTTTTTTTTTTTTTTTTTTTCTTCTTCCTCGTTTTTCCACCCTGCTGCCTTGTTTTAAGGGACATTTCTTGCGCGAGTTGCATGTTAATTTGCGCCGCACTGGTTTCTGTGCGAGCCCTCGGGGGTTTTTCATTGCATCAAGGTAATTGCAATGTTGTGGTTTAATCACCATAGTAACATTTTTTTATCTAGCCCGTTATAAAGTGCAGTGTTCAGAGACTGAAAAACAACCCAGTTTACTTTCCACTGAGCGAGCCGTGGCCTTTGGAACCAAATACGTCTTATTAAGTTTATACGCAGGGCCCGTAAAAACGTCTGTTTTTGTGTGGTATGTAAAGAGGGGGAGGGGACTCGTTTTATTCAATTACGGGGACTCCTTTCTGCCCGGCTCGAGGAAAGGACTCGGAGCCCCGAGCCTTGACTCGCCGTCTCGAGGAGGAACGGATCAAAAAGCCAAACATCAGGGAGATCCCAGACGTCCTGCGCGACCTTTACGCAACGTCCCCCCAGAGCACCTGCCGGGGGGGGACCGTCCACGCTGCCGCCGCGTGTTGGCTTCCAGACGCGATTGTGTGAATTTGCTTTTGCGCACATCGATGACGTGCTCCCACAATCAATAACGTGTCGTCGATCTCACGCGGCCTGGAAGCAGGTCGGCCGCGGGCCAAAGCCAAAACGGAGCTTTACGGCGGCCCACCTGCCGGGGCCTCGGTCGCCACGCGTGAAACAACCGGCTACCTCAGATGATTCCACCCCCCACCCCTCATCCCGTCCCGTTGGTGATTTTTCGACGGTGGGTCCGGTGCTCGGAGCACGTCGCCGTGCGCTCACGTCTGCGTCGACGCTCGCCGCTGTTAAAATCGATGAATATTACCATGAAAATTAATGGTGCACAAAAAAAAAAAAAAAAAGCGGCAACGGAGAGAAATCTGAATGAAACGCAAACATCTTGAATTGGTCGAGAACCAGATGGTCTCTTTGACATTAAGAAGCCGCTTTGGCATTTTGGAAAGGCAGTTTCGGCATGATTTCCTGAAGAACTTCCGCAAAGCGCGCTACAAAGCCAACAGATATTTAAGCAATATCCATGGCAATTTACAGTTTTATTTACAAACCAAAACACATGTTCCCAGACCCCCCCCGCCCCCCCTGCATCCCTCCTGTATTTCTCCTTAATTCCACGCGAACACACTGCTGCGGTGCACCCCACCCCGCCCCACCCCCTCACCCTGCACACACACACACACACACACACACACACACACACACACACACACAGACACACACACACTCGCACAATTATACATCAGCATATACTCTTCAGTCATCACTTCCCGGCGACGAGCGCTCGCTCCCCGGGTCCGCCGGCTCCGAGCCTCCCTGGCCGGTGCCTTCCTCCCGCCGCGCCGCGCCGCCCGCTCGGCCTCCGGGACGACGGCGGAGACCTTGCATCTGAAACGTTTTAGGCAGAGACACACATTGGCTTGTTTTTTTTGTTTTTTTTTCGGAGCACAAAGGGACATGCCACGGCGCCGGGCGTTTGAAGTGGCTTTACAAGGGGAGCCAGAACCAGAGGAGGGGATTAGAGAAACCATAAAGGAACGTTAACACAATGTAACTCTGCTAAGGTCATGTAATCTAATGGAAGCGGGGGATTGATTCAATGTGAAGGCGCGCCGCCTTTGAAGCCGTCCGCAGAGCTCCCTCGACCGCTGCTAATGCAATAGCCCGGCTCCGGGAGCGCGGCGTTCCTCCACGTTTTTCCCGCTGGCGTCCCTTGCGCGGGGCTCCATCGATCCGCCAGGCCGGAGGCGTGGGTTAATCCGGCCTCCCGCGGCTAGGACCTCGAGATGGGGCCGGCGGGGGGGGGGCGGCCGCGCCTGGAGAGAGGCTCGACTTGCAGCGGCGGCCCGTTTCCGTCAGCGCCGCGCAATCCCTCCGTCATCGTCCGATAACATGATATATCGTACAGAACATAACCACAACCGACCCTAACGAGTCGAACACGGCCAAAATGCGGTGGCTCGGTAGTGGCTGCAATCAGGGAATTCCACTTGTTGTAAGATGTTTTGGATTTCTGGGTGGAGTCCAAGAGGTTTTTTTTTTTTAAATCTGAATGTTCTTTTTCAAATAAATGATTTCATCAGGCGCCAGGACTCACTTTATTTATTTTTTATTTTTTTTTGCGGGGGGTGGCACATTTTAACCCGTGTCCTTCAACGGGCGTGGACAGAGTTTAGGTTGTTATGTTATGTATGTTCGGTCAAACCCTGACATTGTCGCTGTTGCGATGACAGCGCCACTATCCGGGGTACCTGCCGCGCGGTCGCTGCTGAGTCACCGTGCATCCTGATGACCTCGCAGAACAAAGTCAACATAAGACATTTGGAAAGCTGAGTCAGTTGTGAAAGCAACAGTTGGACACAGTCACAAGCTGAACGCGGCAATGCTGAATCGCCACGAAAGAACTTCCGCTTTAAATATGATGAGGGCGGACAGCTCTCCTTGCTTTATTATTCCCCAAAAGGCGCTATTTTTTTCCTGTTCTGCTCTCGTGGTGCCCGGATGTCACGACCCCGCACGCACGGCACGCACGCGGGGCCCTCGTCCCGGGCTCTTATTTTGAAAACCGTCCAATTTATATTTCAAAGTAAGAGTTCAAAGTCAGGCTTTCTCGTCTTGTTTTTTTTTTGTTTTTTTTTGTATTTCTTTCTTTCCCTTTTGCTACACATGTGCCCAATCATGGGATTTTAAACCTAACTAGTCCATCCTCGTCTTCCAAGGACCTCTGACAATGAACAAAGCGAGCCTGCAGCCTAGCTTTTAGGCTCGCCTAACTTCGTGTTTGTCTCACATCTCCGCCCAGACCATTTCATGATGCTGCGTCCCCGGCTCAGCTGTGAAGTCCGCCAGGACTGTTTGTGATGTGCTATGAATGGAACCCAAAACTTAAACACTGTAATCAGAGCCAGCGCAAGATATTGACTAAATTACACATGAAAGCGGGGACAATTGAGGAAAGCTTGAGTATTAAATAGTAATATTTATTACAGCCTAATGCAAGTAAATACACAGTTGCTAAACAACAAGAACGACTGATTTGCATGAAGCCATTTGCCTCGGGGAAACAGCTCTGGCCGTCATCTGCCGAACTGTTGTTGTCGTTAGAGCCACAACTCAAAAGGTGTGTGTTTCTGAGCGTGGCAGAGCGCCCTCATATTTGATGCATCTCGTTTTCCTGTTGTCCTATTTTACCTCCGTGTCTCCTGTGCGCACCGCACGACAGAGACCAAAATTCCTCGTGCGCGTAAACGTACTTGGCAATAAGGACCGTCCTATTTCTGATTCAGAATCTGACTTTGATTCAGATTCGGACTGAGATTGCGTGATGATGTGCGAACGTTCCTTCCACGTCGACCCCCGCCGCCCATCCCACGGTATAAAAACTGAAGGCACGATCCCTGAACCCATAACTCAGGAAGGAGAAGTGCAAACTACACTCCGTGTTCACAGGTAGTTGGGCTGTCATTTGGCTTTTCTGACTGTAACCCCCCCCCATTGTCCTTCACCTCTACTTTATAGCAGCAGTTCTACAAACCTCAGCCCTTCCCCCACTGTTCCTGCACCCCCAGCCCCCACGCCCCCACGCCCCCCATCCCACACACCCATACACCATCACCCCCAAACTCCTCTAAGTGGATACCCCACAGGAAGGGCTTCTCCAGGGGGGAAATGGGTCCCAGATGTCTGCCTTTGTCCCACTAGGCTCCTCGGGAGGCATGGAGCCATGGAGCCATGGACGGATGGGCTGGAGAGGTGCGGCGCTCGTGTGCTGCGTGCAAACATCAGAGGCAGCGTCCGGGCGGGGCGCGGCAGCCGGCGGCGGTGGGGGGGTTAACGTGAGCGTAAAAATATTACAGATTGGTCCGTTTGCTGCTAAGCCGCTATGGGTTTTGCCGACGCTCAGCTGATTGGTCACGCGGCGATTGAAAATCAATATGTCACTGATCAGCCGGTGCGGCCGATGATCCGTCCGGCGTACGAAGATAATCGAATTCACTGCGTTGCAGATTTAAAGAATTATTTTCTATTTTCTGGAGGACTATCAAAGGGGGTTTTTTTTTTTGTTTTTTTTTTTCCTCCATCAAAAGGGTCAGTTTTTTTTTTGGTTTTTTTTTGGTCCATCATTTCAGTGCGGATCAGTTTAGACAAAACCATGTGTAGAGAGAATAGAACCGGACAACGCTCTTCGTTTCTTTGATATCGGAGCACGCTCCCTTGATATATATTTCTATATCATCTATTTTCAGCTCCGGGAAGGGTTAATTATGACCCCCTCAGAAATAAAAAGAAAAAGAGAACGGGGCCGGAGTGTTTAGTGAAACATTATGTCAGGACTCTGACAAGGAAATGAAATGTGCAACATCAATCAGCGTATGCGGACGGAGATCAAACGAGCCTCCACACTCCTGCATCTGGTTCTGTTTGGACGGCCTCACTTTTTTCCCTTTTCCCACTCTTTTCTTCTCCCTTTCTTTCCCCTTTTTTTTATTCTTCTCCCATTCTCACCCCCCCCCCCCTCTGTTGTTCTGCAAAAAAAAAAAAAAAAAAAAGGGGGGGGGGGGGGGGGGGGGGGGGGGTGCGTCACACCATTCCTGTTCGCCTGCTCGGTGCGTTGGCTCAGTTTTTCCATTTTGGTGGCATGGCAGCACGCTCCTCCAAGGTAAGCTCCAGCCCCCAAGGTCAGCTCCGGCAACAATGGCTTTCCTGTCCCTCCGCAGCGATCCGCTGTCTCCGCGCCAACGTGTCCGCCGAGCCCACGTCTAATTCCATCTAATCCCGGAACTGACTTGAAATTTCTATGACAAAAAAGGGCCTGTTATGTAAATACTGCCTCATACAATCAAATACCTCCGTCCGCTGGCCCCGCTATTTTGCCAGATGAGTTTGTGCTCGGTGATTTGATTGAACCTGACTGGGATCCTGCTACTTTCCATTGATCTCCCGTCTCCAAATGAAATCTATACCAGCGCAATCACGGGGCTCATCAAAATCTGCCCAACTGCTCTGCGAGCTCGCTTATGGTTCCCTTTAATCCCATCGCGCCCAAATTATTGGACGGAGTTCCGTCACAACACTGTCATAACGTTGCATTCCGCGAGGCTTTTTGGGATGAATACCACCTCCGTGCCTTGACACGGCTCTCGGCGACTTGATGTTCCCTAATAAGTGCTTCTTTTACATTGACGGAACATTTATCAAAAATATGAAGACGGGCGAAAGAAAGGAGATCCTGTTTTTCCAGGGGAACGTATTTCGGTGCTGGTAGGAAGTGTCTGTTCAAAGCAATTAGGATATATTACGCTCGGAAACAATTCCTTTATGCGCTGTCATGAAAAAACAAAGTATTTACTGCAAAGTCTCCCACCGCTCCCAGGATTTCTTCACAGTGATACGTACATGACTCACGAGCGCTCTGAAGGTGTGACGGGGGCCACTGTTGTGAAAGAGAGGAAACGATAGCGCCGCGGGAGATCCCTTTTAAGATGTTTTCCCAAACCGTCTCCAAGATCATGATTCTTCGAGATTCTTCGTTGTCACACGCAGTCGTACAAGTACGGTGCCTTTTGCTTAAAAAAAGACAAAAAAAACAACCCCAAATCTGCCCTGTTTGTGTATGAGTGCTCTAAGTATGTGAGGGTGTGTTGCGTGGAAATGACGGTGTGCATCTCGGCGCGGGCGGGGCTGAGTGGCTGCGGAGCAAGAACATGTGCCGGCTCTGCCACAGGGCAGGGATGGCACAATTAGCGGCGCCCTCACCTCGCCGGGCCGGGGTCAGCGGCACTCTGAGGTCAGGGGTCATTGAAAGTCCTGTCTGGGATCCGTCACTATCTCCATGGAGACGGGGCCGGGGAAGAGAATCTGATTGGCTGGCGTTGTCAGCAATATTTGAATTGTTTTTTTTTTTGTTTTTTTTTTTTCTCTGGACCTCATTAGTGGTCATGCGTGCTTTAAAATAAAACCAATTTTCTGTTATTTTATAATGACTGTGAGATCAGTATCAGAAGACGTTTTCAACTCATAATACAGCATATACACTGTATATAGTCTTCATTTAATAGTAAAAGATTTTTTCAGGACTTCATCATTTGTCACGGTAGTATTTGTGTATTTGATCGTGATTCTCTTTAATAAAGTTTCTTCTTCTGTCTGTAAAACTCTTCATTCTGGTAATGTTATTTTCACAAACTCTCTGGAAACTGTGGTCTCTCTGTGGTACCAGAGATTTGTTTTCATGAATTTGATAGTTATCAACATGAACCACGTCACATCAGGCAACGCCCCCCTTGCCATCATTTGAGAAAAAAAAAAAAATCTTGTAATCCTTTGAAATATTCGATTGAAGAATTCACTTTTTTTGTGTTAAAAAAACTCTTTTTTTACTTTTTCAATGTTTTTATTATTATTTTTTAGCTGAGGAGCACAGGCTAAGGTAAAAAAAAAAACCAAACAAACAAAAAATATATATATTCTTTAAAGTGTTACATCAAATGAGTGTTTTCTGCAAAAAAAAGTTCTATAAGATCTGTTCCTAATCTAATAATAAATTGATAAGGCAGAAATTCCGGCGAGTGGGTGCAGACTAACGGCAGGCGAGCCGCAGCAGAAATCTGGAACCCATAAAGTTTCAGACATCTCCTGCAGCATTAGACACAGCGCTTCTCATTGGTTCGGAGAATCACTTACCCCCTTCCTCTGCCGTCCGCCCAGCGAAAAACACACTTCCTGTTTCCCTGCCTTGCTAAACCCAAACCACACCCATTTAAACGCCGTTAAGCCAATGGGAGCTGCCCGCAGGCCCTGGTTTACCAGATGGGTATAAAAGCATGGGAGGTGGACCAGCGTGTCAGATGGTTTGTTGTTGTTCCGACTGCCAGGTTGAGATGGGAATGTGAGAGATTTAACGAGGCAACCCCGGCAGCAGGACGGTTGGAGTCGGAGTAACACTCGGTCCAATGGAGCATCGGCCTTAACGTATCTCGACATCCATCTTTTCGTTCTTTGGAGCAAGAGAAAACATCAGAAAATAACCAGCACACTTGAGCTTTGTCGACGCCGCAAAAGGTCTCGATAGCCAGAAGAGAAGGGGAGGAAAAAAAACGGCGCTAACGTCGGCCCACCTTGGAAGGTCACCGCCGGGATCTACCATGAGAGAGGTGACGTCCGACTCCCCGGAAGGGGGCCTGGGGGCCAGCGAGGAGGAGCTGGAGAAGGGCTCCAAAAAGGGCCTCCAGGCGGGGAACCGAAAACGCTCCCCGTACTCCAAGAAGGACAGCCTCGGCCGGGCGGAGGAGGCCAGCGCCGTGAGCCCCGGCGGCCTGCTCTCGTCGGGCCCCAAGCGCCTGAAGAAGAGCCCGACGGCGGTGGTCTCCCTGGCCCCCACGTCGCTAGGGCCCGGGCCGGAGCAGCCCTTCGAGGACCTGCACACCCAGCGCGTCATCGCCAACGTGCGGGAGCGCCAGCGCACCCAGTCGCTGAACGATGCCTTTGCGTCGCTACGTAAGATTATCCCCACGCTGCCCTCCGACAAGCTCAGCAAGATCCAGATCCTCAAGTTGGCGTCGCGGTACATTGACTTCCTTTACCAGGTGCTGCAGAGCGACGAGATGGACGCCAAGCTGGCCAGCTGCAACTACCTGGCCCACGAAAGACTGAGTTACGCCTTTTCCGTCTGGAGGATGGAGGGCGCCTGGGCCATGTCCGCCAGCCACTAGAGTCACCTTTAACCTCTCCCCTCTGACCCCCTCCCAGCCTTATCTCTGTCCCCCTGCCCCAGCCTCTTCTCTGCTACTCGTTCTTGACGGCTGGACGTTTCGGTCTTTCTAGTCCATGCTGTTTCGTTCCAGAGCCGTCGTGCATGCCGTCCGGGCGCGCCTTGCCTCGCCTCCGTGCTCGGTGTAGTTTGGTCACCCGCTACACCGAGCCCCATTCAGCATGGCTACTATGGCCCTATCTCCCGATCCGCACCTTTTCCTACTTTACGCCGGTTCCCCTTCTTTTGTCCACAACATTTTAGCCCAACGCAACAAGCTGGTCCTGTGAAGCCCCTCAGGTATGTACATAACATAAACAGTATGTTAACTCAGACACAACACACACACACACACACACACACACACACACGCACACGCACACGCACACGCACACGCACACACCTGTACGTGACCCGTGTCTTTAGCGCTGCGCAACCGGTGTGGTCTTGGTGTTTCTTTCTTGTGCCAACAGGATGGCCAGTCAACCACAACATTTTGTAAGATCTGTCATTTCCAATCTAAATATAGAATTCTGAGAGAGCAGGGAAACACAACGCGGATTAGCTCCGGGGCCAATGGGGTAAACACATGGAGGCCAGATATTGAGCCACTTCGCCTTCGCTGGGAACAAAACCTTTACATTTATATTTTCAAAATAGCGACAGTTTACTGGTGTATTGTTTGAGGCTATACAGTTCCAAAGTTCAAAACAAAAAAAACAACACAATTGCGACAATATACACGTATGTATTTGAATTCCTTCTGAAATACAATTATCTTACATTGTATATGTATAATAATCTGCAATTCAAAATTTGTAATCAGAAAATATTCTATGAAATATACTTTAGGGAAATAAATATATACTTTCCACTGAATCAATAGCTCTTAGTGGATATATATGAATTTAAACAAACAGCAAAGTGAGAACAGTTGAATGTGCATAAATGCGATCATTTTATTTAATTTTTTTGTGAATAGTTCACACAGAGCAAATTCTCAGTTGGCTTCTCATGACCACATCTACAAAACAGTCATTTGGTCCTAAAAGTATATAACAAGGAGATTTTAATGTTCTCAACACCAATGTCTACACTAAAAAACAAAATGATTTAAAATCTTTAAAATACTCTTTCTTGTGTTAGTATGCATCCAATATTTTTAGGATTTTGGGGATTTTCCATAAATAATGAAACTTAAATAACAATCTAAATGTTTGTTATTTTCAAAATTGGTGTGGTGGTTAAATTTCATACTTTAACATTTAGTATATATTATATATATATGCATATTTATATATATATAAATATAAATATATATTGATGTATCCATTATTTTTAGTAGTTATAAACAATAAACCTTACATCAAACATCCCTTAACCACTGTCTACTTCTCAATTGTATTAATATTTCCTTTTTTTTTTAATTTCCCATTTTTTTCTATTGCAACTTCTTTTTCTATAATGTATTTGTTTATTTTTCAGTCGGAGAAATTAAAGAAAATATTCTCGAATAGCAACTAATATAATTTCAAACCTTCACTTATATATACTGTTAGGTATCAGGAAAAATGAACTGACAGCCTAATTTGCATAGATTACAACCTGTTCAGGAAAACCCTACATGTTTTCCTTTCCCAGACACTTTTCCGTTTCTTTTTCGAATCATACCAAAGGACACACAAGTTACAGATAGGTGCATCAGGGACAAAGGAGGGAAAATTAAAAAAAAGAAAGTGCATCTCTCTCTCTCTCTCTCTCTCTCTCTCTCTCTCTCTTTCTCTCTCGCAGTCTCCCCCCTGCAGCCCAGAGCTTTCTCTCCTGAAGATCTTGTATCCAGTGTCGTGCAATCAGGCCCCACTGGGGCCCAGACAAGCAGGAACCTTTAGATTGGAAACAGTTGTGAAGCATTAGGAAGGTGTGTGTGCCAGGGGGGCACGGGGCGTCCTGTGCGTGTGTGCATGTCAAAGTGTGTGTGTGTGAGTGTGTGTGTGTGTGTGCGCGCGCGCACGTGCGTGTGCGCGTGGGTGTGTGCACTTTGTGCAGGAACGGTGCAAAACCACCGTTTTTTTTTGAGTGTGCATTTAATGGCTTGTGCACGCGTGCAAATCGGCACATTAGTGCACAAGAACCTTCCTGTAGACGGATTGAACGGTGGACGTGACATAAAAAATAGAGGTAAATACCTGGCGCCGTGCTGCTCGCGGGACTGCAGACGACAGGCAGCGATACGAGCGTTTGAACAACGTTGAGTGAGTGAAAGGAGATGAGGTGTGGACAGCATTGAGATATGGAGGAGTGGAGGTCGCTGTGTAGGGTGGAGGTCACTGTGTAGGGTGGAGGTCACTGTGTAGGGTGGAGGTCACTGTGTAGGCCGGTTGGAAACCATAGCGAGAGCAAAACACAGAGCTTGACATCAGAGAGGTGAGAGATTAAGATGAACACACTAGTTCTCTAAAATAGTTGAAACAGATTTGGAGACTGTTCGGCTTTGGCCATTTGCACGCACACGCACACACACACACACACACACACACACACACACACACACACGCACACATACACACACACATACACACAGCCACTCAGAATTGCTGCCCACAGTCATGGACCAGCACTTCTCGGCGGCTGCGTCCGTACAGAAATCACAAAATCCACAATGGCTGGATCTAATGCAACCTAACCTTCGAATCCAAACGTCCCAATAAAATCCCCGACGAAATACACAAAGCAACGACACACTCTCCAGCACATTCTCCAGCACACTCTCCAGACGCACTCACACATGATCCCCGCCACAACTTGCAGCCGCCGGCCATGTGCGCGCTCCAGGTGTTCCACTGTGCACGACTATTAAAAGAAAACCTCTACGGGGCCTGGAGCTGACCTCAAAGCTTTAAAAACCACCGTGCATGGAAACCCAAGGCCCCTGCACGGCGCGGGGCCCCGGCGCCCTTGAAAAGCTCGCCGTAGTCATTACCCACCGGCCTGACCTCTCCCCCGCCGCCCCGTCCTTCGCGGCGGCCGCCACGTCCTTCGCGGCGGCCGCCTCGGGAGGCGTCGGAAAAAACGCGGAGACCCACGGTCGTTCTGAACGCCAAGTCCAAGACAACGGCGGGATCCCCCCGCGAAAAAACACTGCTTGTACACACACACACACACACACACTGATATTGTGTGTGTGTGTGTGTGTGTGTGTGTGTGTGTGTGTGTGCGTGTGTGTGTGTGTACGAGCAGGTGAACGTTGTTAAAATGATCTTTTTTTTTTTTTTTTTTTTTTTTTTTTTTTAATAGTGGCTGGAGAAGCACAAGCGATTAAGTGTGCACAAATTAAACACGCGCACACTCGTGCAGCCCAATCGGACCGGGGTTTTTTCGACGGTCGTGTGGGTGTCCCGAGCGGTGCGGTGGGGTTTATAGCGTGAGAGGGCTGTTCTGTTTGAGCTGGCAAAAACAATACGCTCCATTCTGTTTATCCTCCAATCAAAATGCCTGTCACTGCTCTTTCCTCTGCCGGAACCCCTGGCTCCGCGCTGTGTATATATACATATAAGTGCGTGTGGTGGGGAGACCACGTGTGTCAGGCGCTGGACCCACCAGCTGTTGGACGCTCCGCCATGCATATTAAATCTCTGGCTCGGGCTCCGGACGGATCCGGGACCAGATGCAAAAGTCCTGCTCGGTCCATCTGCACTTGTAAAGAAACCCGAAAATTGGCCCAATCAGAAGATTGAGATGCTCATCGTTATTTTTAGAGGGTTAAAACTGCATGTGGGGAGTGCAGGTGGGGACTTTGTGTCTGTGTGTGTGTGTGTGTGTGTGTGTGTGTTTTCCAAAATCACAGAGGAATATCTTTAGTTTGACACAAACTTAGGACAAAAAAAGTAAACGCCGCACTTTATTGTTAGGAATTGTTGAGTGATGTGTCAAACATGGTTCCACTGAGTCTTTCTCTCTCCGATGATCAACTATAAATGCACATAAACGTGGTGTAAAACAACGTTACGAGCGAGCTCCCCGTGCCTTTCGAGGGTGGAGGGAAAGAAGCGTTGGCGACGCCCTGTTAGGCCTCAAGATGAGACGAGACGTTAATTTATATGACGGGGAAAACAAGCTTTGGCGAGATCCACCTTCATGTTGGCGTTATGAGTCGTATGATGCGATGACACACACAGACGCACTTTCTCCTGCCTCTCTCTCTCTCTCTCCCTCTCTCTCACACACACACACACACACTGACAGTCTGGGATCTGGGTGTGTACGCTTGTTCAAAACTCGGTGGAGACCTGGGCATTGTGTCGTCTCCTCCTCTGGTTTTCCTCCGCAGACCTGTCCACATCTTTCTTTCTTTGGCCCCCGGAGATCCCGTCACTTTTGCGAAAGTGCACTTTGCAACAGTTTGCAAGAAAAAAAAAAAAAAGGCGCTCTTCATTGAAAAGATCTCTCGGAAAATAAGACCGGCGGAGGCGCGTTCGGGACGAGCGCGACCGACCGATGCGTCTGTTAAAAAAACAGGAAAAGGAAAGGTGTCGGAGGCACCGACGAGCGGCACCGCGGCGCTACGTCCGCTGGGGCTGTTACCGCAGAACGCCACACTGGCAGGGAATCACAACCACAGGCTGGGGGATAGAAACGCCGAAAACACTGGAAATGACTCTGGAACTGCCCTCATATGGAAGGATGGAAGTGATGCTGCAAATGGAAAAAATATCAATCGGGTTCCATAGTCCGGGGTCAGATTGGGTGAACAGGCTAAAATATATTATCACTGTCGTTGCTTGTTTGGGTGTTTTTGTTTATTTAATATTTATGTTTTTTTTTTTTTTAATAGATTAAAATTACTTTATATTTCCAACTGAAAAAAAAAGTGTATGAGGGAACCCTTTGTTTCCCTTAATGCGTTTATGAAAAGGACGTCATGACATCAAAGTTGGGATTTGACGCGTTGCAAGATCCAATCTGCGTTTTCTATGCATTATTTACACATATATAAAATAAACAAAAAGAGATCAAACGTCGCTCTTAACGGCCTGTCTCTGTGTCTCTCGTCTCTGTTTAGCAAACGGACAAAAGGACGCTTCCATCCCTCGTCCAAAAGGAAAAATCTGTCCCCGACCGACACGCACGGCCGCCACGAGGATCCCTCGCTTCCTTTGATTCATCTTTAAAAAACACCTTCTCGCTCTTCTTCTCGAGTGGACCGGACACGCCGCCGACCACGAGGTGTATCCCTTCTTCACAATACGCTTTTTTTTTTTTTTTTTACCTCCCCCCTCCTTCCTCCTTCTTCTCAAAACACCAAACACTGGCGTGGAGACGTGACGGTGGAGCCGCGGACGTTCCCCGAGAGGGAAAAAACGAGGAAAACCTGACGCCCGCAACGAGGAACAGAGGCACAACATGGCTGCTGACTCCCAATTTTTCTTTCCTCTCGAAGGCTTCTCCACAGTAACTGTCTGGCCCGTCTGCAGTAAATATAGAATAAAATGACTCGCTGCCAGGCGGACATGAAAATGTCCAATAACGATGGCACAAAGATTGAAAGCGGGCGGCTACAGCCAATGAATGTTTACAGCTAAAATGCTAATAAGCTAATTGCTCTGGCTCTCCCCGCCCCGTCGCGTGGGTTAGGGAAATCGATGCATATGTCCTTCCTCCGTACTGTACCTACTTTAAAACCTCTTTTGCATCTCTGTGTAAGAAAAGAAAGACGTGTAGTAAGAAAACAGTGTGTGTGAAATGAAGAGCGCGCACACCTGCCTTGTGGTCCCCACTTTACATGCGCCCCGCCCCGCCGCCTGCAGTGTATTCATAAATTACTGATATGTCATTACCCACAATTCCCTTTGTTGTTTTTTTTGGGGGGGGGGTCTCCTATTGCGCGTGTTTTAGGGGGAGATGTAGAAAATATTATTTTAGAATGTAAAAAAAAAAAAAAAAAATCTTAATTATATGTTTAGTGTTTACCGCCACTGGGATAAGGATTGCAAAGTTTATGTTGTGACACATTCTCTGCGAAGGACTTACAAGAAGGTTCACCTTTCCTAAAAAGTGTCAACATCCTATAAATAAGGCGACGTTATACAGGATTTATTTGCCCGGAAGCAGTTTAATTGCGGGTGGACCCCATTTCCTCTGTTGTGTCGTCTTGTGACTTTAATGATTCATTATTACAGCTTGTGTATAATAAAGTTTTTTTTTTGCAGAGACTAAGTTCTAAATGTCGATTGTCTCCAAATGCATTGAACGGCAAAGCAGGTCTGAATGGAACTTTGGTCTAAACACAAATATTGCAACGACGGAGTGAATACCATTAAGACTTTATTCAGAAAATATTTCTGAAAACCAAAACTATTAAAAAAAAAAAAAAAAAAAAAAAAAAAAAAAGGACAAAGCGAAATGAGGACGAAAAGAAACAAAAGTCAAAAATCAAAGGCATTATGTACAGTGTACAGAG
>NC_137192.1:29758418-29770918 GCF_960531495.2 Zeus faber | reverse complement strand
AGAGGGATGGCTGTAGAAAATGTGCTCTCGCTGTGTCCTCTCGGGGCTGGGCTCCAGCGTTCTGATCACAAGTGCATCGCTCTCAGTGTGTAATAGGAAAGTCTGCTGATTCCAATCGGCGCTTCAGCGACGTACACTGGAGTGTAGTAATCCAACACAAGGTTAGGAACATGCGTGTGTGCTACAGTACGTGGCGGAAGGCAAATCAATCATCGTGTGTTTTTTGTGTGTGTGGCCACTTAAGTGCAACTGCAAGTGTGTGTGTGCGTGTGCGTGTGCGTGTGTGTGTGTGTGTGTGTGTGTGTGCGTTTGTATGTGTGTATGTTCCAACTGCACATCCCACATATATTTTCAGCCTAGGCCTAAATTATGGGTTTAACATTCTTGCGGCTTTGCAAATATTTTTAATTAATCTAATTGGGTTTGGATAACATTTGGGTGCAATCAGGAGGGGATGTTGTGAAGGTCGTGTGCCAGAGAAGTGTTTGAAGATAATTGGAGCCAGGGACGCTGTGTGTGAGTCTGTGTGTGTGTGTGTGTGTGTGTGTCTATCTATGTGTGCATCCGGTTTGGTGGAGGACTGAAAGGAAAGATGGGAGACAGGGATGGAGTAATAATAATAATAATAATAATAATAATAATAATAATAATAATAATAATAATAACAATAATGATGATGATGATGATAATAATAATAATAATGATAATAATAATGATAATAATAATTAAAATAATGATAATAATAATAACAACCAGAATCTGGAAACACATGGTGAAATTGTGAGGTGCTTGGATCAAGAAAGGAGGGGAATTCTATATTATATCATTATATAAAAATAAATTAAATAATTGTATATACTCCAAAAACAAAGATGGTAAAACTGTAAAATACTTGGACTTCCGATTCTGCTAAACAGAAAGCTTTAGGAAAGAAAATGGATTGAAAACAATCGATCCTGTTCATGTTAAATGTTGGAGACTCTTTGTCACACGAGTGACACTGCATTTGAAATGACTGTATGATGTATGCATGAACAATGCATGGTAATGACTCACTTTCTACTGATGAGGGACAAGTTTTACAGAGATGTATGTGTGTGTGGGGGTGGGGCACACTGTTCTCACCTTGAACCTGGATGACTCTCTGTAAAGACGCTACAGCGTTGCCACAAGGCTTCTGGTGCAGGATGGACTGGGCCAATGGCTCCACCTGGACACACACACACACACACACACACACACACACACACACACACACACACACACACACACAGACGCACAAACACAGACACAGACACACAGACACACACGCACGCTGATCATGGCTGAATTGGGACCTTGAAGTTATAAAATCTCACAGACTCTGAAACAGACCAGAGTGACAAAATGGAAAAACAAGCAACCGCTGCAGATCGCCAGACCCCATCGGTGCTTCTCGGAGCGGAAGCAGAAGATGGGACGTGGCAACGTTCTCCTCCCTGAACCCAGCCTCGCCTCGCCTTCAAACGCGACAGCATCCTCACGGGATCCCCTCACCTCCAGGCCCAGCAGCGCCCTGGTGCAAGCTTCGGACGCGTCACAAATGGCGGTGAGGTCGTGACCCCCCTCCAACGCCAGGACCACGCGTCCGCCGGCGAGGGACATCAGCTGACGGGTCAGAAATCCGAAACCTGGCACGACGTGTAAAACACACACGGAAAGAGAGAGTTGAGATAAGTGCTACCCATCGGTACGCACCAAAATAACAAGGCATGATTTGTATTCATTTGCGTCTCAGTCTGCATCCTCTGGGTCTCCGGACCCTCCCTGATGTTTCGTCTCGGCGAGCAGACGTTGTGTATTTTGTGAACGATCGGCGACGGGCGGCGCCGCCAGGGGCCTGGAACTCACACTTGGCCGAAACCTTGTAGCCGCCCAGCTCCGGCGGGTGTCCTTCCACCGCATCGAAGCCGGCCGACACCAGCACCACGTCAGGGGAGAACTCGTGTGCGATGGGCATCACTACGGTCCTGGAGAGAGGGGACGGACAACGTTGTGTGAAGCCGCTGGGACGTCAACTGTTGCGGAGGAGATTTCTCACTGTAAAGCCCGTCGGTAATAATAAATAGTAATAATAATAATAAGAAGAAGATGAATAAATAATAAATAAATAATAATAATAATAATAATTATAATAATAATAACTTACATTTATATAGCACTGGGCTACACGTCCAAATACCGAGAGTAGGGAAAGGAAATTCCATAAAGCCTCATCTTATTTATTTTCAGATTTATTTATTTATTAATATTAGCCCTAACTATCTGCGATGCTTGCATGAAATATTCAAAATCCCATGTTAAAGAATTAATTAGAGGTTCAACACATTTGACATTTCCTTGCTTTCACGTTCATGTTCTTATGTCGATTAAGCACATTTTAGTATTTTTAGAGCTGATACAGCTTATTGTGCGTAATCACCGGGAGTCGTGACATTTCGCTGCAAATATGTATGACCGTATGTATATGGATGTGACAAATAACCTCTTGAACTGGAACTTATTACAGCCTGACATTGCCCAGACCACTTCACAAACGCGCATTACTCTGGAACCTCTCAGTTTGTTTTTCGATTTTCAAGGGGCGTTTTCAAATGTCTCTGGACGCCATTGGATAGAACCACCACCAATCGGAGCAAGGGGAACGCGCTACGCGGCGCATGGCGACCGGACGGTCCCGGTTTTCGGGCCGTGTGTGCCGAGTCCCGACAGATATCTGTGAAACACTAAAATGTCCCCGTTTTCAACAGTCACCCCCAAATTTGCGCCGCTCCCCATGCGCCCTCTCCAGTACGCACGGAGAGGGAGCAATCGGGGCGCAATTTCCCGCCACGCGTTGCCGTGCCCCGTTCTTCTAAATAAAACAAATAAAAATGGTGTGTTTGTATTTTCGATGTTTTTTTGTTGAAACGGGTTCGAACGGCGGGGGTTGGAGACGTATCTGCCAGAGCAAATAAAACATGAGTTGGCAGATCCGGCTGGTTCCCAGGCTGATGTTTTTTATAAGTTAATGTGATAAAACTTAAACAGTCCCGACTTCCTATTCTGTGAGATTCAGAGAGGCTGGCGTGTTGCGTAACGTGGCAACAGGAGGCGAAAAAAACCCCCAAACCAAAACAACAAAAACATGAAGGCTTTTAAAAATTAGAAAACATTTTACATTCGGGATATTTAGCATTTGGTACCACCGCAGGCATTCACCATCAAACATTTGCAAACAGTCGCGACAGTCGACGCGGGAGCCCGACGCGGGGAGGAGAAATTGGACGTCTGCCTTGGCGGCTGATATATCGGGTTACCACCGACAGGAGCTTCCTCGTCGTCCTCATTTGTTCCAATGAAGACGCGAGGGACGCTTAATAGACGCAGAAATCCGACGAGGCGTCGGGGGATACCCGCGCCGAGCGACGTGTCAACAGGGAGGTTTGATCGTCCTGGAAACCTGACGGGCGGGAAATAAACATGAATGGCCGTGAGACTCACAGTGTGGAACGCACATGCTCTCATAAGGAACATCACACGGTCGTGACTTCCGCGGGGGTGGACGGAATAAGGGAAAACACCGCATGAGAAGGCAGCAATTAAATCGCGGTTATAAATCCGGCTTCCGCGGCAACGCGAGGCGGGTCACCAATTAGCGGCGCGCGTGTCGGCGAGAAAGGAAGCCCGACGGCATCTTGATCCGCGGACCTTCCGGGGCGGCACGACCCCAGTCGACCAAAAAACGCGAATGATTTCGTTGCATCGCGACGGCACGCGACGGCACGCGGACGTGAACCGCATGAGCGAGCCGCATCGGCGGAAGGGCCCTGGCGGTCACCGGCTCAGCGACAGCGACGGCGCGGGGGCCCCAGCGTATCGATACAGCAAAAGTTCGGCCTCCAACACCGTCGCAGGGGTTGAACCAGGATCTCTGAAAGCTGCCCCGGAAACCCCTTCTCCAGCACGCGCGGGCGGGTGACCGGGGTGTAGGCGGCGCGGGACCTGAACCCCTGGGCACCTGGAAAAAAACATGTGTTCTTATGAGTCATCCTTCACCGTATTGCCTCAATCCAGACGGGTTCATGTTTTGGAGAAAGCCAAAGGACGCCCTCAGCCCGCGACGTCTTTTGCTGTTAAACAAGGTGGGGGATCCATAATATTATGGGCAGCCATCTCGTGGGAGTCGCTGAGTCCAATAATACCCCCGCGTGGTCATTTAACAGCCAAGGACTATGAGGGCATTTTACAAGACCAGGTGCAAACGCTGTTCCCTTACGATGTTCCCTTGTTCCAGGATGATAATGCCGCCATGCGCACCGCTAAACAAACCCAAGAGCGGTTTCGTGGACGCCAGCGTGCAGCCCATGGCCTCCCATGACCCTCCCCAGCCACCTGAGCCCAACGTCATTGAGCCTTTATGGGTTCTGGAGCGAAAAAAAGGGCATTCATCTCGTGTAGCAACGTAAGTAAATCCCGACAATAAATCACGCTTATATATTGAAATTTATTTCACGGTCTGACTATTTTTCATTCCCCTGTGTTTCCGAACCTAAACCTTATTTTTTGATCACTGGGAACCAGGGGCCGAGATTCGGCCGGAACGCGGGGGCAACTGAAAAATGAGGTTTAACTTAAAAAATGTTCCCTTAACACAACTGTTAATATACACCCTTTTCTAAGTGCGCTGGCTTATAAGACGGCTCATCCATTTCCCTCAGCTCCAATCACTTTGCTGGAAGCGCCGCTGGTCGGTAGCCAACTGCAGTGGCCGCGTTGTTTTACGACCTGGAAGCTCGTTGGTGGTCGAATCACCGGCGTCGCTCAGGTGCGAATGTTTGTTTGCAGCGCATAGGTTCCTGATTAGTGCATCGGCAGTTCGTATTTTACACGCGAGCCAATGACACCGAGAGGCAGGAATCAGGGCCGGGACGTATCTGGACTGTGACGCCCGCACATATCTTCTCCCCTGCTCCCCTGGGACCACTTCCCCCGAGTTCCCCTGCTCCTCTCATCCTCACTCTGCCGCTGCCAGTGATTTAGCAAGCGCAGACGGCTCATGGGGGCGTTTGATTCTCCCTCTCTCTCTCTCTCTTGCTCTCTCTCTCTCTCGCTTTCTCTCTCTCTCCCTCTCTCTCTCTCTCTCTCTCTCTCTCTCTCTCTCTCTCTCTCTCTCTCTCCCTCGCTCGCTTGCTCGCTCTCTGCGGCAGTTCAAAGGCGTTTGTGAGGCGTCTGGTTCCTATTAGGAGCTCGTCCCTCTTCTCACGTCACTGACAGCCAGCCATCTGGGATCCATTGGGCTTAATTACGCCGCCTTTGGATTCTCTAACAATGCACCCCCTGCCCCCCCCCCCCCCACCGACCCCCCCCCCCCCCCAACCTCCCCCCGCCCGCCCCCGCCCTCCCCCTCCCTACCTCCTCTCTGATCCCCCTCCCGCCACGCCACGCCAGGAACCCTCCGTGTTTGTGCCCTTTCTCTCTCTCTCTCTCTCTCTCTCTCTCTCTCTCTCGCTCAAAAAATAATAATAATAATAAATAAAAAAAAATGCAAACGCAAACATGCGCTCGCACAAGCACGCCGCCATGCACGGCCCCAAAACACAGAAATGAAGCGCAGCACATGCGAGTGCTTGTGTGTTTTGCGCCGCCGTGCTACTGGTGATTAGACTGACAAAGAACGCTGACCTTCTGAGTGGTCCCCCTCTGACGGGTGTGCGCGCAGACGCACTTTGAGGCAAGCACGCACACACACGCACGCGCGCGCACACACACGCGCGCGCACACACGCACACACACACACACACACACACACACAGTTGCACACACACACACACACACACACACACACACACACACAGCGCCGTGACAGTCACCGCCGCGTCGAGCCCTCTCCCGATGACACCGCGCTGCCAATATCCTCGACCACAATATTTTCCGTGTCGCTAATACACACCCAAAAACAGACACACATCATCGGCAGTCACACTCTGGCCCGGCTATCTATCACATCCCGGAGAGAGAGAGAGAGAGACAGAGAGAGAGAGACAGAGAGAGAGAGAGAGAGAGAGAGAGAGAAGCGAAGTCTGGAAAACTTTGCTCTCCCAAAAAATCCTGTATCTAAATTAAATCACGGGACTGGCACCGCACTCCAGACTCCGGGTCTAAACATGAGTTCACCATGCATTAAATTCGCTCCGTGCGAACGTCATGTACGGTGCCGTATCTGCGGCGGCGCATCCGAGAGACGGGGCAAAACGAATACGTTCAAGCTGCGCGCTGGAGAGCCCACAGAGAGCCCCGCCGTGCCGGCCGGAGGGACGGTGGCGCGGCCGGCGGAGGCTGGGACGGGAGAGCGCCGTCGCGTACGGTTTCCGTCCCCCCGGACGAAACCACGGCGCACCGCCAGCGCTCCCTCCCCCTCTCCACCTCCGCCCCACCCACCCCGATAGCCTCCAGAGGAGCAGCGATCCCGCACCGGGCGGCGTATCGGGGGGGGGATTACAGCGGGGCTCGTCCATTAGCATCCTTCCTGCGACGAGGGGCCCACCCACTGCGCGGCGGCGCTTGCAGCGCCGCGCGGACCTCACATGCCGTTTAATCGCCTGGTGGCGAGCCAGCGTTGCCGACGGAAACACCCGGGAGTTCGCCGCAGCGCAGCGCGGGAACCCACATCACATCCACCCAGCGGGAAGAGGTGGCGGAGGAACGGGAGCGGGTCGCGGGCGGGGGGGTGGGGGTGAAGCGGAACGGCGGCATTAGGAGGGTGAGGAAATGGCTGGTGAATCATGAGAACGCAACCGCTGGTGCCGCAGCTCCTGTGGTGACGTGACGAGCTTGGACGCAGAGTGCGAGCGCGGAGCACTCTGCCGTCGGACGCCACTTGTTTGACCTCCGATTTTGGAGGCTTTTTAAAAAACATATTGTGTTTTTTATTTTTTTTACCTGAAAGCAGCCAGGTACTCTGCGTCGCCCATGGGAGGCTCCAAGCCGCCGGTCCACGCCACATTCACATTGAAGCCCTTGCCCGCCCCGGTACCAATCTGAATGGAGGGAGAGAGAGAGATAGAAAGAGAGAGAGAGAGAGAGGGAGCTTTTCTCAGCGGTTTGGATATGTACGTGTCTGACGTGACTCTCAGCCGTGGCGTAGTCTTTACAGCGAGCCTCGCTGAGAGCCGGGCAACCGTGCAGCAATGACAGATTTGTGTCAAATGTTCACAAAATCAGCACCGCTGTTGCAAAAGCAAAATTACAGCGTTGGAGCAAAAGCGACTGCGTATTTTTCACCAACACGAGAGAGTGATTACGATTCCCAAATGCAAGACGGATGACTATTAATTCAACACCCCTGTCCCTCCATTTTGACTTTATATATAATTTGCCAATGGGCTGATAAATCACTCAAAAGCCACAACAGAGCTTCATCCCAGAAAATGGTTTACGGCTGTATTGGGACTTATTCCCTATTTGCCACTTGCCGATATTCTCAGATTAGAGCGGTTATTAAAATGCCACGCGGAGCCAAGGGATCTCTCCTTGGTTTGACCTCGCGTACTGGAGGCAGAGGACGACTGGAGGCCCGGGTCTTGGAAGGAACGGCCCAAGACATTCCTGCCTCAGCCTTTGTAGTTGGGCTAGCAGCTATTTAGCTGTTCTCCGAGCCCTTCATCATCAGTCAATGTGTCAGGTTGAGAGGAGAATCAGGAGGTTGACTGACACACTCTTGGCAACAAGGCGTGGTAATTTCCTTAGTGTGTGTGTTTGTGTGTGTGTGTGTGTGTGTCTGTGTGTGTGTGTGTGTGTGTGTTTGTGTGTATTTGTGTGTATTTGTGTGTGTGTGTGTGTGTGTGTGTGTGTGTGTGTGTGTGTTTGAGCGAGAATGCTAATCTGCACTGCAGAGCGTCTGACTCCACTCTTCTCTCAGCGGACGGGATGTTCACAGGGTAAACCAGAAACACATGAGCCTTCCGTCCTCTGCCAACTGGTAATGTACCCATATGCACACGGCAGCACATGCAGACGACACACACACACGCGCCCGTGCGCACACCCACACACACACACACGCACACACACACACACACACACACACGCACGCACACACGCACGCACGCACGCACGTACGCACGCACACATTTCTTCGCTCTTTCTTCCAAATCTCTTGCGCCCCTCTCGGTCCTTTTTCTCTTTCTCTTTCATGTTTCATGAGTTGCTGGAGTGGATTAGGCCTCAGCGCTCGGTGCTCCCTGTAACAGCTATGACATCACGGTCCGACCCCATGGCGCGTTCTATACCTACACGGGGGACAGCGCGGCTCCAGCGCTCCACCACACAGCGCTACGGAGGTCGAGGGGCCGTTTAGGGCAAAGCCACATCCAAGCCTCCGCCGCGTTTAATGCCCCCTCCCCCATCGGGAGATTTTATGGGAAAACATCAACTATTTTATCCTCATTATTGTTGGGGAGCCGGGGGGACGGGAGAAAGGGAGGCGGGGAGGGGGGCTTGAATGGATGTTTGATGCCACCGATGGCTGCTGTCAATTCATTTGACTGGGAATTTTCATCACACTTGGTTTGCGGCAAGACCACAATTGGGAGTCATAGGCTGTTGAATTTCCTGTACGCAAGCGTGGAAACGCAGCACTCCTGTGCATATCTGGCTGCACGTTTATCTCATAAAAGCACTTTCGTTCAATTGTGTTTCCAAAACAAATTCATTCAAATAAATCTTTTGCAAACACTCGTGGCTGAGTGGCATGGGCTTTGAATCCGAGAATTGTTGTTTTGCAGTTGTTTTGCAAGAGGCTTTGCGGAAATGACGAAAGGAAAAAAGGTGGGCGAATTCCTTTTGTCTGACTGGTGATGCCATCCATCTCTCTGATTATTCATTTTAGACACACCAAACCGCTCTAATACTTCAGCATTATGCAGGAGCGACAATGGCATCTTTTTTTTTTGCACAGTGGAGGCCAGAACCCATTTTTCCACTGATTCTGCAATTCTTTTTCCTCCAACTCGTATATTAAAAAGCTGATATGCCTTTTGAGAATGCCAACATGGCATTCCTTTGCACGACTGTTAAGAGGTGCTTTCGCCATCTTGTTGCGTCCTTAACGGCACCGTTTGAGCCGCAGTTCAGCGGAGCGCCACCCACCTCAGCAGGACCTCCGCTGCCGGGGAAGAACGTGCCGTGGTCGTAGCGATGCAGAGAGATGTAGAGCACGTTGGGGTCATCGTAGAAGACTTCCTGGGTGCCGTTGCCGTGGTGAACATCCTAGACATCGATCGAGAAGGAGGGCTATTAGGAGAATGCCAGGCTTTGGCAACATTTTTACCTGTAAATGAAGTTTGGGGGATCCTGCGTCATTTCCCTTTCGCTGTAATTTTGCCATTTTTCGATCTAGACGTCACAGGTTCTTTTGATACTTTGCTCTATTTTTCAAAATGAGCAAATATTGTTTTCGTCTGAAGGATGGGGCAAGTAAGCGAGGAGAGCCAAGCTTGTTAAACCTTCTGAGCTTTTCCGCGCCTGTAGCAAACACGTCTAACAGATATTATCTACATGCTCACAATAAGGACAGAGACAATTCATCCAGCTGCTAAATTCCTATCTGTACGACTGCTGTTTGTATTATTTGTGCGTATGTGAAGGGGAAGCGTGTATGTTTGCAGAGGTGGAAATCCCCAGGTCCAGAAAGTAAAAGACCTGCAATGTTTTTGCTCCAGCCGTGCACTGATCAGCGCATTCACTCACACGTTGTACCTCTGGGTCGATTCTAACAAGCAAGTCCACACGGTTGACTCCAAAACCCGGATTGGAATTTGACCTTCTGAACCTGGATTTTCCACCTCTGCATGTCTGCACAGTGTGTGTTTGTATTTGAATGCGTGTACTTTCAGCCTTTGAGTCCCTGGGTGCTGGGTGGGGGGGCTACACTCGGTACAGAGTTTCCGAAAGCAAACTCAGCGCATTGCATGCGTAGCGATCCACATGGGTGCGGTGGGAGCGCGGCCCGTTGTCGGCGGGGTGTCCTCCTCACCCAGTCCACGACGAGGACCTTGCTGACGTTGACTTTCTGCTGGAGCTGCTTGGCGGCGATGGCCACGGAGTTGAAGAAGCAGAAGCCCCTGTGGACACAGAGCCAGACGCACGGGGCGACACATGTGTTTATCAGGACGTCCCGACCACAATGATATCATGGCAGAGCCACGCGGGCCGAATAAATCTCAGTGACATTTCACCGGCGCTCATCCCCGACGCTCATCCAGAGGGGGAGTCATGTGGTCGACTTTAAGTCCGGCTAATCACGATCCCTGTGCCGTTACGCTCAGCGGGCAAGGTGGTATTATCGACTCACGAGGAACTACCTCAATTTGTGCATGGAATCTAAATATTTGCTGCGACAGGGTAAATTCACCCTGAGCTGCTCTGTAAGTCGTTCCCAAATGCTAACAAACAAAAAAAATTCTATTTCATAACAGACATTTTTATGCTGACGAGCCATTCCGCACTCCCCAGACTTTTTTGAGGCAAACAGAAAGAAAAAAAACAGACCGACTCCATCTTCTATCCATTTAAGATGCTGGCAAGAAATGTGGTTTCAAGGGCGAGATGTGAACTCACGACTCCCATCCTCGCAGCAAAGGTATGGGGGGGGGGTGTTGACGTATTAAAAAAACCAACAACAAAAAAAAACAAAAAAAAAAACATAAACAACGGAGGAATGCCGAACGCGTCGGCCGTGTCAGCACGGCTCGTAAATCTGGGCGAGCGTGCGTGGAAGGTTCATCATATCAGCCGTCAAAACCTCCCCTCATCAACAACAGTCATTATCATGCCGTAAATATCTAATGACAAGCGCTGCTGAGCACACACACACGCACACAAACACACACACACAAACACACACACACACTTAAACACAAACTTAAATGCTTTCCAGAAATTGAGGAGTGAAAGTAGTTTGCCTCGGGTGTCAGGCAGGTAACACAGCTTTTTATTAAAAAAAAAGGAAAAAAAAGTGTATTTGATCATTTAAAATGTTTCCAGAGCTCTCCTTGCTTTTGATATATCTGTGAGAATGTGTGTGGGTGTGTGTGCGCGCGTGTGTGTGCGCGCGCGTGTGTGCGCGTGTGTGTGTGTGCGTGTGTGTGTGTGTGTGTGTGTGTGTGTGTGTGTGTGTGTGTGTGTGTGTGTGTGTGTGTGTAAGCGTGTTCTACTGTACTCACTGTGGAGAGGAGGATGTTGCATGGTGTCCAGGAGGCCTCACCACTGCAAAACCATTCTAGGAAGGAAAGAAAGAACGAGTGAGAAAGAAAGAAAGAAAGAAAGAAAGAAAGAAAGAAAGAAAGAAAGAAAACAAGATCTTGTTGATTCCAGAGTGACTACAGCACCAGGGACGGACGGTTTAGAACCAGACATGTGCATCCAGATCGATGCCATCGGTGACATGTGGCTGAAGCAGCATGAGGGTCATTATTCGTCAGCCTTATGAGTCCTGCGGGCGGTGTTGCTATGGCAAAACACCGCCCGTACGACGGCGTTTCCACGCCGCGGGGGGTTGAGTGGAAGCGCGTTCACCTTCAGCTCTCCCTGCGCGACCTTCAGCGCCAGGTCTGTCACGCAGCCGGCGGCCGTCCTGGACGCCGTGGCTGTGTGCATATCGTTCCAGACGGTGTCGTTGTCCACCTGCCGGTCAGGGAGCGAGGCGAGACGGTGATCAGGAAAGAATTTGAAAAAAAACAACAAAAAAAAAAAACAACCCCCACCCTCCCCTCCCCAACCGACAACAAGAAGATGGCTGACGGCTAAAAGAGACAAGCAAAATAAAACAAACAAAAAGAGACAGAAAAACACTCTCCAACGTGCTGCTGATGAAAGCAAGCGCAAGAGAGACAGCGCTGGCAGCCGTGGCCCGGAATGATATTTACAGCGCAGCGCTGGACTCCGCGCGCGGTGGTGTGGTATTAATAATATGGCCGACAGATGATACATGAAAGGCAGATGCTCAAACAAAGCCTCCGTCGTCCTCGCAGAGCGGACGGATCCTCGGCCGCCCGGGCCCCGAGAGGCCGCACAACATGTGAGGCTGTGCCGTGCAGTGCGTGCGGTGCGTGCGGTGCCTGCATGTTGCTGCGGATGTGACGCTGGTCCCACTTTAAGACTCTTTAAATGAAATATTGAACCTTTCTCCTCCTTAGTATTTTTTACCCGTCGTACTTTAGGTCTGATAAGTTAACGCCTCCGGTTTTCTGTCCCTTTGTTTCACGTCCCCCTTCCGTCTCCGTTTTTTAACTGTTTTTAATGTCTCGTACTGTATGGAGATAATTTCGGCAGCTTATCCCGTGGCAATAAAATTGACCTGACTTGCGGGTGGAGGTTTGGTCCGCGCTGGGCTGGAAACATTCCTCTGATCGCCATCGCACTGATGACTTTGACCTCTGCTGATAACGCCGCATCTCGCTGGGGAAACTCCTACTTTCCGT
>NC_137192.1:29728418-29753418 GCF_960531495.2 Zeus faber | reverse complement strand
GGTGGAGATAAGTAGAGGTTAGGGGGATGGAAGAGGGAAAAAGGAGATAGGACAAGAGGAAGGATGGGTGGAGAGAGAGGAGCCACGACAAAGGAACAAAAAAAAAAAAAGGAACGGAAGAGAAGGATCGGTGCTTTCGGAAAAAAATGTGGGGAGAGAGAGAGAGAGAGAGGAGGGAGAGGCGGGGGGAAGCAGCGGAGGATGATCCCAACATTATAATAACCTACATGAATTATTCATGCCCCGGATGAAGAAAGAAAGGCAAAGCTCGGAGGATAAGCCCCACGTGACAAAAATATGCCACATCTGCCACTCCCTTGGCAGAGGTTACACCTGACGGATCAGAGGAAGCTGCACAGCGTTCCGTCTCCCGAGTCTTCTGCTTCATTCATACTTCCACTGAGGCCCGACTCTCCTCCCGGCGTATAGGCCGTCGCCGCGGACCTCCAGAGTTCTCCGTCACCGGTTTTTCTTTCTATCTGATATCAGGCGTTTCCCTGCCTCTTGACGTCTGCCTGGAGCTCCCGTGACAAGGCGTTCTTTTGGCCGGCCTCTCCTCCTCCTCTTCCGCGTCAAAGCTCCTCTGGTTAGTCTGGTGGTGTTTAGCGCCGATTTTCGTAACATGCGCCCGACCCATCTCCGTCTTCCTCGTCCGGTTTCGTCCGCCCGCTGGTAGTGGCCGGGTCCCCGTCCACGGATCGCCATTGCTGGTCTTGTCTGGCCAGCGGATATCAAGAATTATTCTTAGGCAGTCCTTGATCAAGGTTTGCACTTCATCGATTGTGGTCTTTGTCGTTTTCCAGGTCTCGGCGCCATAAAGCAGAAGTGATTTCACATTGAAGTTGGAAGATTTCTGTTCGTTGCTGTATCCCTCTGGAGCGCCGGATGTTCTTGAGCTGTAAAAAGGCAGTCCTTGCCTCGCCTGCTCCTGCTTTGACATCTGCATCTGCACCTCCCTGTTGGTCAGTGAGACGCCCCAAGCAGGTAGAGGACTCTACTTCCCCGAGCCTGCTGCCGTAATGGTTCAACACTGGTCGCATTCGTCCCCATGATCTTCGTCTTTCCCTTATGGACGTCGAGTCCTGCTTGTAAGGAGGTGGCTGCAAGTGTTGTGGTCTTATCCTGCATCTGATGGTGACCGTGGGACACTAGCGCAACATCATCTGCAAAGCCTAGATCTTCCAGCTGTGTCCACAAAGTCCACTGGATTCCATTCTTTCTTTGTTCAGTTGTCGTTCTCATTGCCCGGTCGATGGCTAGAAAACACAAGAAAGGAGATAAGAGGCCTGACCCTGGTCTGGATCTCACACTGGTTGGTAACCTGTCCTCCATGTATCACTCCACAGGTCATCCCAGCATAGCTCATATTCATACTGTAAGGTTCCCCAGCCTAGTGGGCACTCCATAATGTCTCCAAAACTTCCAGAGGGTCTCCCTGCTCAGGCTGCCGAACGCTTCCTCACAGTCAGCAAAGTTTACGAAAGGTGAGGAAGTCCACTCTAATGATTGCTCGATGATGGTACGAAGAGTGGCAATCTGGTCGACACAACATCGATTCCCCCTGAATCCCGCTTGGTGGCCTCTTTGCTGTTGGTCGACCTTCGTTCTGTCCAGGATGACTCTGGTTGACACGTTCCCTGGCACAGAGAGCAGGGCAATCCCTCTAAAGTTGGAACAGTCGCCCAGGTCTCCTTTCTCAGGGAGCCTGTCGATGAAGCCTTCCTTCCAGTCAGACGGTACTTCTTCTCCTTCCCGAGTGGATGCAGCAGCCCCTTACAAATTGTCGGAGAGTTTCAATCTGTTCTCTCCGACAATTTCTGCATCCCTCAGCAGACCCACGTTCTATTGTCGTCTATTTCCCGTTGCCTCTGTCCTGTTGTTCTTTAACCTAAGCTTCTGTGAGCATAAGTGGTGGTCTGATGCCTTTTTACTCTCACGTCCTGTCGTGATCCTCTGAACTTCTCGCTTATAATGGTGTATATATATATATATATGATCTATTTGATTCTCTGTATTATGGTCTGGTGATGCCCTTGTTGCTTTGTGGATCCTCTCATGGTGACAAGCTTGTTCAATGCACAAATATCTTTCAACTTCTCTCGATTCTCACTCATTTCTCCCTTGTCCGTGTGTCCCCATCACCTCTTTGTATCCAATGTTATCTTCTCCAGTCTTTGCGTTAAAGTCTCCCGTGAGGACGGTGACGGAGGGTTCTCTGAGTATTTGCCCAGAATGTTCTGAAGTCAGTCACAGAAGTCATCTTTCACTCCTTCTCCACTATCGTTTGTTGGTGCGTGGCGTTGGATCACGCTCATCTTGACCTTCTGCTTCTTTGTTCTGAAGGATGCTGTGATGGTTCTTGGTCCTTGGGCGCTCTCTGTGCAGGTCTTGGTCGTATAAGTGCTGGACCTTCTGCGTGTGGGGCGCCATCCTCTTCATGACCTGAATAGAGCAACGTCTCCGCACTCAACGACCATTCCTGTCCCGAGTGTGTCCATCTTGCTTCGCCGACTCCCGGGAGCGCAAGGTTGTCATTTTTAATTTCTGCTGCTATTTGAGTGGTTTTCCCTGCTCGGTACACGGTCTTTACGCTTCACGTTCCGATGGCGATGGTCCTGGTTGAAAGAAGGGTGGTCGGTCCGGGGGCTTCCAGGGATTCCCGGCTTTCACCACACGACGTCATGGGTCTCAAGCTGAAGAACCTTTCTCTTGTTTTTAGCTTGTCTGCCTTTCTGTAGCAAGTGAGTTTTTTACGGGGCAGGGGTGCTAACCCTGCGCCCAACCCTCCTCCTTTCTCATCCGGGCTTGGGACCGGCCATGGCGGAGTTGCTTCATTCATAGTGTCGTGTTTATCATTAGGGAGTCCAAGTCTTAACGTCAACTCTACCGTTGAGTGGCAGTAGAGGGCGACGTTGCTCCGTGTACAATACTTTGCATACGATTCATCCCGAAGCCTCTGTCTTTGTAAATGTGTGACATAATTCATATACATTGTTTTGGGTGTGTGCTGTCTGTCTTAATCAAAGGTTCTACCCTTTGACGCTGGTCTCACCTCTGAGAAGCTGTGTGTGCAGCAGGCCGCTGTGAGGCTCCAGGATGAGGACGGGCTGCAGCCGCTGGGCCAGGCCTGGATTCCCAGCGTCCAGAGGCAGGTAGACCTGAGGCAGGGCACACAGCGCCTGGGTCCTGACCATCTGCAGGCCACCGGGGTTTCTGTCAGCCTAGGGCATTCGAGAAGACGCGGGAGAATAAAGCAACAAGCAACAGGGAGAAATAACCCACATCCGCATAGATGATTCGTCAATTTTGTAAGGACCCTTGTGATTGGCTCAAAACTGTTCAGTGGCCTATTTGAAGAGGTATGTTTTTAATTGTCATAAAAAAAAAAGCAGTACAAAATATCCAGAATTTACCTGTGCAGGCAGCCCAGCAGTGATGGTGGGCATGCCCATGGGGCTGCTGGGCACGATAAAGTTAGCCAAAGTGCCGTCCTGCCGCAAAAGCCTATAGGCCTGTAGTAGACGGTAAAGAACGACATTTTCATCACATTTTTAGAGCCTTCATACATACACTCCTAAAACTATATTGATCCATTGAAAAACGTCCAAATTCTGTTAAATTTTCCGCCGGTTAGAATTTTGAATGGGATTACAGTAGTAAATCAACATATTCCTTTGACAATAAATATAAGACTGTCTATGGTGAAACTTATTTCTAATCACATGGTTTGTGAAGCAGCTGGGTGCAGGTAGGTCCATTTAATGGAAAATGGATTCATATTAATGCTTTAATTAGCCAAGGAGTGATCACGTAACATGGCGGCGATCTGCACTAGGCCATCTGGCCTTCTCCAATCTCCCTGTTTAAAACATTGGCACCCAGCTCGGTGCTGCTATGCATTATGCAACTAATTAACATTTAACTCGCAAGGTCGTCCTTTCTAGACCAAGGGAATAAACCATGGCGCAAACTATTGGGGTCTGATAGAGTTATTAATAATATATTCCAACAAAAATTGGTCGGTTTCGTCTCGGCAAATTCACACAGAGAATATGAACTGAGTAGTTGATAAGAGGAGTGTTGACAACTCCTGTCAACCCTTATCAACAAGTGAGGGGATTGAAACCCTCACCTCATGGGGCAACACCGTTTGGGGAAGGATCCCGCTTTCAGGCAGGAGGCTGTCATTGGGCGAGCTGCACCGTGACACAGATGTGCTGTTGCTGCTGGTGGACGAGTCTGGGAGGTGGAATGGAAAGACGGACAGGACAGTAAGTCGACAACGGACTCAAGATCATGCGTATTTATATAAATCGTCTAAAATCACCTGGATATAAACAATGACGGTGGATTGTATGTTTTTAAGTATAACAGCGGCATCTTTGTACCCAGTGTGTCTGGTGGTCTCTGCTTGTCAGAGGGAGGGGCGCTGGTCTTGCGCCGCAGGGGGCTTTGCCGAATTTTGATGTGCTTCTTCAACTTCCACTTCAGAGTCGGCTCGGAGACTGCAGCCGCACACACACACACACACACACACACACACATCATATTTTTATGTTGCATGAGATGGAAATAGCCTTGGTAGGTCCTGTTTATGTTGGTGGCCACCAAAATAGAATATACTGTACACAGAGGGGAAACCATGACACATGCACAGTTGCTTAAATATGTAATTGCATAAACGCATCTATAAGCTATTATTACTGAAATATTTGATTGATATTGAACACATAACTATACAACAATTGATATGACTGAAGGAAAATGTTTCCGTAGTTAGCGAGCCGTTAATGATCGGAAATCGGGTCCAAATCCTACACATCAACCTAACCTACATTTACCCACAGAGCTATGCATGACATAACCCTCCTGACGGAGCGACCTGCCGGAGAACCACACCCCGGCAAGTTCACAAAGCTTCGTCAAAACAAGCATGTCGGCATAAGGAAGCCAAACAGAAATAACAACCGCTGCGTGTCTCTGATCAGATAAAGCGACGGCTTACGTCCGTCGCCCCGGCCAAGAAGAGTGCAGCTGGGTGTGTGCGTCGGCACCTATGTTCGCGCAGTGGAACGGTGGGCACGCCGTAGACTGGTACAGCAGAGGAGAGCCGCTCCCTCTGTCACTCACACTGCGGGGAGACCTGCCGCGGACTCTCACGCAGTTCATTTTACACATACCTCGGCTCACGTTATGCAACCACTCCGGCCTTTGTGTCTCGCTCTCGGTGTTGTTTTTATGACTCCTGAGCCTCCTGCTTGCCCCACAGGCCTGGTGCTTTCCGTCCTACCAGAAAGTATGTTCCCATTCTCTCTCTCTCTTTTTTTTTTTTTTCTCGTTTCCCACTCTCTCCCTCCCTAGGTAACTCAATAAAGGTCTGAATAGATGTGGAAAAGTATCACGCTAAAGGAGAAACCCCCGTAACGTAATATGTCGTTAGAAGGACATTCAAGCAGCGCCCACGTGTAGTTTGGAGACAGTCTAACTCAAATTTCATTGCGCACGCCACAATAGACAAAGGTTCAAATGGAAAATCACCAGCGGTTTACACAAACAGAGAGTATCTGGGGGAGGGAAACCCGTCGCAGGCAGCGGCCGTGTTCCTCACCTGTCCTGCGGAGCACCAGGTCCTTGCGCTGGTCGCAGGGCGTGGGCTTGGGCTTTGGGGGCATGTCGGGGTCTGGGCCCAGTTCCCTACAGGGAGAACAAAGAAAAAAACAAAGACATGATTCATATGTAATTGAATGTGCCGTGCATGGTTCATCAAAAGTACAAGCCGGCACGGGAAAACTTTTTCTCATATTAAACTCATTTAAACCATTTCTCTAAAATATGAAAACAGCCAATAGCCAGTCTGTGGATGACAGCGAGCATGACGGTCAAGACACAACCGAGCGGATACGCTGGTTCTCTGTAGTGTTACCACAGCCAGTCTTGTGCAAACCAAGTTGTTGTTTCGAGGTAAAAGCAGGATACTAAAGTGGAACGACCTCGTTTTTCCATGCAGGTCTGGCGGCTCGCGCTCCCAACTCCCAGCTTGGCTATTCAGCAGGCTCACGCCGCACAAAGGGTTTTAAAGGGTAAAGACATCAAGTCTCAAGGTCAGGGTTTAAGGCGTGTCAATCCATTAGATTGGGCTCCTAATAAAGGGTCTTGATGGTCCTTTGCTGTTTATCCATGAATTTGCTACTCGGTAATAGCTCCCTCTCTCCGGCACGGTCTTCAACATGTTGTCGGGAGAGTCACGCCAAGCTGAAGGTTAAACTGAAGGTTAAACTGAAGGTTAATAAAGACTCTGCGGAGCACATACCGATTTGCGGTCAGTGTCCCGAGCTGGTGAGGGAAACGGGAAAACCTGCCTGGACTGGCATGCTGGTATGCCCTCAGGGAGAGTTTCCTCCAGAGGTTGGGTCATCCTCTAACGCGGTATTTGTACTACGCTGCTCTCACCGTGAGGTTTGACTAGTTTTGCTGTCTTCGCTCAGATCTTGAACACCATTTTGTCGACCATTGCAGTCGAGCTACGGTCACCCCGTGGAGAACCAGCGGATGTGACCCGATGGTGCTGCCATAACCTCTGCCTCGTTGAGTGAACAGTGGCCAAGGTGGTATCAGCTGCATTATTATCGTTGGCCAAAGGTGACTGATGAATTAGGATCAGGAAAGGCTGTACAAATTCACTTGGCGGGTATTTGGATCTGAATGACAAGACTAACGCCGTTGCATCCGCCGAGCGACAGGTCTGCAGGGTGCAAGCGAGGCTTAAGAGGGGCCCATAACGCAACCCTCACCGCGGGCCGACTAACAGACAACCTATGAAATAGGACAACCCGGTCAGTTGTTTTATTTTTTTTGTGAGCTGCTATTTCAGAAAACATGTCCTGAAATGAGCTGTTCCCGTTTGCAGCCAAACCCCTACGTCACGCTGGGCTTCGGTAGAATTAGAGCCGCTCCCCATCTGAGTAACTGAACAAACAAATCTTTTAAAAGAAAGAGGAATTAATACCAACTGTCCGTGAAGAAACTGCAGACGATGGAAATGTGAGTATTTAAAAAATAATTCTGCTTGCACGTTTCTCCAAACAAAACCAATAAAAAATAGTGCGGTTTTATTGAAGATGTATTTATTTATTTTATTTTATTTTCCGACGTTTACATGAAACAGAAAATTACTGCAACCGAGAATCCGCTGCGGTGTCAGTGTCTCCCACAAGACTGGAGCACGGCAATGAAAGTCGGAACAAACTTTTGAATTAGGCCTTTTGGATGTAACATGAGTGAAGATACAGCAGCTGGATTGCTTATTTCTCGCCTCAAATTTTTATTCAGAAACAGATTTTGGTGCACTGGTGAGGTGAAATCAGTGAAAGTTTACAGAGTAAATAAAAGGGAGCCCTGAGCAAAACTCAAACCCCATTGGCTCAGAACTAGGGGCTTGGCTGCTCACTCACAATTAAGGCTACACACGCTGAAACAGCCCGTTTTGGAACAGTTGGGCTTTCGCGTCACAATGGCTCGAATGCATAATCTGAGTGGCATTTTCAGCAAGAAACTTGAAAAACAGGGATATAAGCTATGGAGCGCAGTTTCTAATGAGTTGTGGGTTACCAGGTTTCACCGGCGGGGGGGGGCGCTTATAATCACCGCTAATTGTCCGAATTTTTGGACGATCCCTCTTTAAGAGATGACGAGAAGCACAACACACTGTAGGCCTATAGCTGACTGGAAGTGGAGGCTTTAATGCGTGTACATGACATAACCTTTCCACAGCGTCTATAGTCGGCGAGGGATCATTTTTGAGCGCCCTCCTTTTGCGAGCGGAGGAACTCGATGTACGGGGACTTTTGCGTCGACTGGTTTCGCCCTGACACTTGGCTTTCACCGCATGGTCTCCGCTTACCGGTATCCCCGGGGAGTCGTGCTGTTGTGGCCGGGAGAGCTGAGTTCCAGGGCAGCCTGCTGCCTCATTATCAAACTCTCCCGGAGTTTCTGCTTCACAATGGGACTGGCCACGGCACCTGCCACGCCCCCCCCCCCCCCCCCCGACACACACACACACACACACACACACACACACACACACATTAAAAAAACGGAAACAAGACACTTAATCACTTAATCCTCTGCGAGTCAAATTATGAACAAGACACAACCCCATCGCTGCAAGCGACTGAGAGCATCTTCACAAACTACAATTTTTTGGATTGATTCAATAAAAACAATAAATGTGCTATGAATATCTGAATCTAAGTTGTAAATCATTAGTTAAAATGTTAGCCGAGTAAAAACTGGGTCTGTCCAGATCATTTCATTCAATTACTAACGACTCACTGGTCATTTACATGTATTTCCTGAGAGCAGGACTGTTGTGTCACGGGGTTTTTTTAAAATGAGAAACAGATTCTGTTGGACGGGGAGGATCCCTCTCCCCGGCGCCGCTGGAAACTCCCTCCGTCGAGCAAACACATGGCCCGCGACGGGGTGACTCATGAGAGGAGAAGAGAACACAAACCACCCAAAAAATGCTGCTCCGCGGCGCTTCCAAGAAAAAAAACAAAAAACACCATCACATGACGGAGAAAGAGGAGCACGAGCGCGACTCACTCTGCTCATCCTTGTTCTTGTGCATCAGCTGTCGGAGCTGCTCCGTGTTCTCCTGCTTCATCTCCCTCTGGCGGTGGTCAGCGTTGTACTAAGAAGGGGGCAAAGCATGAACATTGGATGAAGTCTGCAACCGGCGTTCATAACTACATGCAAGGGTTGAAATAGAAATACGAATAAATAGACAAGCATTTGAAACACACGCTCATAGATTGGCTTCATCACTCTCATATCAACAATCAAAAGAGATACGGTAAAAAGCCTTAACACTGTCCCAATAACAATGGCTTCGAACCCAGGGCTTCGGTCCAAAGACGCAACGCATCCCCGGGCTCACTGCCTCGTTCCCCCGTCAAGGGCGCTAACGCCTTGAAGTCGCGACCGTCGTGACCGAATTCTTGCGAAACTGTGGCCGCGGGCGTTTCCCCGAGCGTGTCCACGGCGCCGGCGGGCGTCTCCTCTCCCGGAGCCGTGGGCGTACGTATGTACCTGCAGGGGGCCCTGGGAGAAGCGGGTGCGGGGCTGCGAGGAGAAGGGCGGCAGGAAGAAGGCGTGGGGCGAGGGGGCCAGCATGGCCGAGTCGAGGCCCGGACGAACCGACCTGCGGCTGACGCTCAGGTCCATGGGCGGCGCCGCGCTGGCGGCTGGAAACACCGTGTTGGGGGCGATCACATCCACTGGGAGGAGGGGGGGAGGGAGAGAGAGAGAAACAATTTGTCCATGACCAGTCACCAAATTGAATTTGAAGGGTAACAACTCCCGGAATGCGCGCCGAGGTCGTAGATCGGGCCGTCAACCCAACGCGCACGTTCTGCTTGTCGGTGTCGGAGGTAGATTCCAAAAGACGTGAAAGAACATAATGGCCAACGCCGTTTGGAATTTTTCTCCGAAACTTCCCTCTGCCTGCCCCTTTGGGCTTTCATGTTGTGGTTTCTTTGAGCGGGAGCTGATCCGACAAAAGCAAACATCCCTAAAAACTACCAAGCGGTAACCTTGTTACAGCCCAAAGGAGGCGTCATTGAACTCAGCGTCATCGTTCTTTTTAAGTCCTCCCGGTCTGTCGGAGCGGGCTGCTATCCAGAACGACAAGTGAGTGAGGTAAGCGGGGGCCGCGGGGCCACAAAACACGGAGGATGAATTTGGGTCGGATTAATCAATCGGTCCACATCTTCCCAGGACCCCCCGCCCCCTAAGAATTTAGCGCCCGGCGACGATAGGAGTGATGAAAGCGTGGGCGTCCCCGCTAAAAAGCAGACGCCTGTTTGCGGTGCAGTGGAGTGCGAGGAGGTTCTGATCTTTTTCAGCCTTGTGTGCTAATCCCAGCTTTGTTTTCCCCACGCGGGGTCGGGGTGATGACGCACTGGGTTCAAAATGACCTGAAACTGAACTTTCCCGCGGACAGAGAGCGCATTGAATCGATGCGTCGACACGGACGCATCCCGAGGGGGAAGAAAAAAACGCTAATTGACGATAACGAGGGGGGGGTGGGGCAAAAGCCTCTCAACGCGATCTCACATGACGACCTAATACCGCGACACGTGTAGACACCGCTGACACCTGAAACCCACCAACGCGGCTCCAATCGTCCCGCGAGGAATGCGCAGCTATTGATACAAAGGAGGGGACGGACACAGCTCGAAAGGAGACACCCCGCTCCCTCCCGGCGGGGGGTGAATTTGGAAATTTACTGAAGCAGAACGTCGAAACGACTGAACCGACATCACTCGGGGCCTCTGCCGGGAAATCCTCACGAGCCGCAGCGGGAACAACGACGGCATAAAGCTGGTAGAAAGCGTTGTTTGGCGCACCTGCGGAGATGTCCGCAGGTGGCAGCGACATTGCGTGATGTCACGTGACTCAACAACGCAGGTGCGGGTTCACACTGCCCGTGCAAAGTGAACAGAGCACATCCATCGAGTATCGCTACTTACTTAAAGGGGACCTATTATGGAAAAAAACGGGGTTCTCGGTGCTCGTGCACACACGTTGGGGGACTGTGTGATCCTGACACAACAACTGGGTTTGCTGTGCGCCGTCTGCTTCAGAGAACGCGGCCAGCCGTTCAGCTTGGCGCGCCACCCACGGCGCGAGGGCGCCCCCCCGGTCGGAGCCGCTCCCCACCCCAGTGACGCCACCGACAAATCTTCTAAAAGAAGGAGGAATGAACGCCAGCCGTCCGTGAAGGGACTGCAGACGATGGAGATGTCAGCGTTTCGAAAATGATCATTCTTTCTAAAGAGAAAAAGAAAAGTGTGAGACTGCGGCGCGCGATCCTCTGTATAAAAATAGTGTGTTTTTGTCGAAGGTGTATTTATTTATTTCATTCATTTTATTTTATTTTATTTTCCGACATTTTCATTAAACAAAAAATCCGAAATTTGTTCAGAAACAGATTTCGGCGGACCGATAAGGTGAAAGAAGTGAAAGTTACGGAGTAAGTGCAACAAAACTGGAAGCCTTGCTCAAACGCCATTGGCTCACAGAACCCAGGGCCTCTGCAGGGAGGCTCCGCCCACAAAAAACAGCCTGCTTCGGAACAGGCTGGTATAGCGGTACGTTAGAAGTAGAACAGTAGAATACATAACCCGAGTGGTATTTTCAGCAACAAACCTATATTAAGTTGTGTAAAAAGAAGCATAATAGGTACTTTAAGTATATTTCATTTTGGAGACTTTTCACTTTTACTTTGTTATATTGCAAAGTAAATATCTATACCTTGTACTTTTCTCGATTTCCCAACTCCGTCGGGTTATTAAAAAAATTTGAATCTGGCTTTGCATTCATATTTGTATATCTTTAGAAATGACTACGACTCCACCTACTGTATTTAATTCTAAATTGATCAACATACACTTGAAGAAAGGTACAGTAGAAAGTACAGTATATAATACTACTATGTAGTATTATAAACCTATCACACCAGGGCTCTGGAGATAGCAAGTACTTTTACACTTAATACTTTGAGTACATTAAGAGAAAGTACTTATATACTTTTACTGAAGTAAAATGTCTGAGTGCTTCATGCACCACTGGTTCACACATTAAATAAATATTCGTCTTCACTTAGAAGCATCATGAAAGTGGAATTCAGTCCAAAAACCACAGAGCTTTCAATCATTATTCACCATCACCGTTAAAACTCATGGTTTCAACGGCCACAACAATGACACAACACATCCCAAAAACAAACCCTGCTCTATGAGTCATAAATAAATCAGCCCAACCCCGGCGGCGTCGTTTGCCTGCTCGAGACGGCGCGAGACGTCTGCGGAGAGGTTCCAACGGAGGAGAGTTCCTCTGAAGGCGAGAACAGTCCCACGCACTTATTCACGGACGTCAAGTGAGACCGTGGCACACGAGCGGAAGCATAAGGCAGCAGATTTAGAAGCAGGGCTCGGTCAGCGAGAAGGAAGCTATTTACAGCGAGGATGACACCATCCTGCGGGTGATTTATTCACCAATACTGATAAACCAATAATGAGGCACTGTGTCTAGTGTATGGTTGGTATGTGCAACTGTGCGGATGTGTGTGTGTGTGTGTGTGTGTGTGTGTGTGTGTGTGTGTGTGTGTGTGTGTTTGTTTGTGTGTATGTGTCAATGTTTGAGAGAGAGAGAGAGACTTATTGTGCCGTTGTACAGAAATTGCAGAAATACATTTCATATACAACATAAAAAGCATTGGAACGTACACTGTATATTACAGAAACCCCACTGAGATCATTTTGACAGATGTCATGCTGTAGGTAGTTGAGGTCATAAAACTATGATAGTGTTAATAAAATGGTGCGTGACAACAGTCGGGGGGATGTGCCCACTCCCTTCATAACGTATTTCAGCAGAAGTAAAAACAGATGAAATCTAAAACGAGGTGAGAAAGTCAAAGTCAGAGATCAGGCAGCTGGGGTGGACAGAACACCACATAAACCGTGGTGGAAGGCGATGGACGCGGGCAACGCAGCAGGCGAGGAGGGGGGTGAGACGGGGGCCAGCGCAAAAATTATACCTTTTACACAAAAGATGCACAATTCCGTCGAACATTAGGATGACACATCTAAAAACACGGCGACGAGACGTGTCGTCCACGTTGTACGCCGCCATCCCACCCCGACCCCGTCTCACTCACAGAGGTATTGGGTGTTTGATCCTAGACGACTTCTTTAAGACGCGGATCCGCTTTCACCGTCACGAGGGGGCGGGGGGGGCATTCAGGGGGGGTTGAAGGGGGGGGGTTCAGGAAGCGCCCGTCGCAGTCCGACGGTTTGTATTACCAGAAGAATGTGCGTTTTCAGAGGAATTCAGACTGGCTCCCGCCTCGTGCATACACACACACATACACACACACACACACACACACACACACACACACACACACACACACACACACACACACACACAAGCACAAAAAACATAAAGCCTGTGCACAATAATACACACATACGCACACACACACACACACACACACACACACACACAAAAAACCATAAAGCCTGTGCACAATAATACATGCAAACACACACACACACACACACACACACACACACACACACACACACACACACACACACACACACACACACACAGGATAAGCACACAGGCCCGCTGCTCTGAGAAAAACCCCCGGAACAAACAAAACCACAAACTCCCATTTTAAACCGCTAAAAACAACAACACCTTCCAGTAACTGACAAGCGTGGAGAGGCGACGGTGCCCACAGTGCAGGCCGGGCCGCCCGGCGTTTACCTGCATCCTGCTGCGTCCAGCGACCGTCCACTCACGCGCCGACGCGGCGCCTCGGAAAGTGCGAGTTCAGCCCCGACCGCCGCATGATGCGTTCGGAGCCGGCGAGATGGTGTGGGTTTCTCGCACCGCCAACGAGCGGGGTGTCAAAGCACGCTCTGATTGGCTCCCGGGGTGCGAGCACAGTCACTCACACGCTCCTTTCAAGCCCTGCTCCAAACCCCGAGACCGTCTCCGTCTTCCAATGCAACGGGGTGCACTTTTAAAACAAAGTGCTGTTTACATGTCATAATGCCGATCATTAAAAAAAAAAAAAAAAAAAAGGAAAACGCGATGAAGGTGCATTTGGAGATAGGATCTCTCTGCGCTTTCCTGTCTTTCACTTCGGCGTGCCGACGCCAAAAATAGACGGGAGACAGAGTTCTGGTTCCTGTAATAGCATATTTGTTTCACAACCATCATCCTCTTCTTGCGGCACTGTGAGCAACAACGCACGATTCTACTGTGACACACACACGCACACACATACATGTGCATACGCACATGCACACACACACACACACACACACACACACACACGCACACACATATGCATACACACACATGCACGCACGCACCCAAGCATGCACGCACGCAAGCACACACACGCACAAAAAAACATTGACTTCCTGTTTCTAAAGTTAGTCTGCACCATAACATCCTCTTGGTTCATTTAGGCAGAAGCTGCTATTTTGGTTGAATGGCGTCTTTGGCTCCATTTCAAGCCTGAGAGCTTGAGACGTCTCTAAACAGCTTATAACCACGGCGTGACCGTTCTCTGAGCTCGGCTTACTTTCCAAGTTGGAACAAAGCATCCGGGCGTATCTGCTTTTGTCAAAGTTTCTTGAATATGTCCCCGTAATATAAATTTATAAATATGTAAAAAAAAAAAAAAAAAAAAAAAGAAAATTGAACGGACGAGTACCAAGTACAGAAACGAATGTGTCGCCGTAGTTGTCATCGGGACCAGGAGATTGTTTTTTTTCACGGTACACTTCTCACCACATCGTTAGGATTTTCAAAAAACCTAGAAATAAAAGGTTCAAGGAATCTGGAAATGTGAGCGATATCATCCAGGGAAGATCAGGGGTGATGTCAAGTGTGTGTGTGTTGACTAATCAACGCGCTGAAAGTCAATTTGACACCATGGTCCTTTAAGTTTTCTGATGTACGACTCTTATAACACACGCACACACACACACAGTATATACACATTGCACACTTACATGTATTTCAACAAGACCTCTCATCCACTCTCACACTGAGAAGTCCAACGACGCCAGCCACCTTCCCCGAACCCTCTCTCTCAAATTCAAATTCAAATTCAAATTCAAATATCTTTATTGGCATGAACAAAAAACGTTTGTATATATTGCCGAGGCAGTTTACAGAGTTTCTCTCTCTCTCTCTCTCTCTCTCTCTCTCTCTCTCTCTCTCTCTCTCTGTCCATCAGGAGGAATCCACAGCTGTCGGGACATTCTGTCCTGCTTTCTTTCTGTATCAATCTCCTGCCTGTGTGCCTGCCTGCGTGTGCATCCTCCAGATATTAATAGTGTGCAGTTGTTTCTTCTTGCTCTGTGTACACAGCAGGTCTTTGTGTTTGCATAACTACAATTTGCCGGTGCGACCGTTGACTGCGGACACGCGCGTGTATCTGCTGCGTGAGTGATCGGTGCCGGTGTATTAATAGTGCACATTTGTTTCTTCGCAGGGGCACAGTGGTTCTTTGCGCAACTTAGGTTTTTTGTTTTGTTTTGTTTTAACATAGACATGGAGGGCGCGTCGGTTATTTTTAGGGTCACCTGTTGCGTGGCACTTGTGCTGCTGTACATTATCAAGCAAAGCCCACATGTGTTTGGGAACAGAGGGTGTGTGTGTGCGTGTATGTGTGTATGTGTGTGCGTGTGTTCCACAACATAAAGTATTAATAGCATCGTCCCACTTGTGGTTTAATAAGCTTGCGTTGTGTGCGCATTCTGCCCCACACTTGCGTCTCTACGTGCACGGGCGAGCGCCAATATTCACACCCACATTCAAGTTCCACACAGACACCAGCCCTTAGCCTACGTATGTTCGCGCTACCAGACGATCAAATCACATTGTCCGCCGTGATCAATCGAGCAACAGAACACACAGTTGTTTTCCAGTCGTTTTTCGTACGCAAAGAGAACGTCTGTCTTTTCCCGCCGCAGCCCAATCGCTCCTTCAAGGATGTAATGTAACGCCGTCGGCTCGTCGGCCCGAAAGGTCGGAGGTCGCAGACATCTGAGGTCCCCGTCGACGTGGCTACCCTCTGGCGGCGGGACGGGAGGGGGGCGTGGCCAGGCTCGCCGAGCTTTCGTTTGTCGAAACACAGTAAAAGGCTGTTGGAACAGTTTTATTTCTTCTCCCGGGGACGTCCGATAAGCCATCGTCCGATAAGCAGACCCCCCCCCCCCCCCCGCCCGAGCTAAATTTGACTGGGCGCACTGTCAGGAGGTCGGCATGAGACCGAAATGTGGCCTCCTGGAAAACAGTGTTGGTCTGTGATAAGAAGCTGAAACTGGAGCTGGCTTCCAGGGTAACCTGGAAAATCGATTTTTCATAACATAATTCCAAAAACAGATCAACTGCTTTTTTTTTTTTTTTCTTAAGTTGATCGACCCCAGGAATAGTTTTTAATCCCAAACGACACTACTCAGGAAACACTTGAAAGTAAAATGTTTCGAAACATGGCAATTAAATTTCGCATACCGCTAAACAAATCAAACTAAATAAACACATAACGTATAATTCCAGATCAAGTTAAGTGTTGAAAAGTAAACCAGCACTGTTTTTGTTGTTATGACGTCCTGAGTCCTCCTCGGGTCCTGGCTTGCTGCGGGATACCTGAACGTACGACCCCAAAATTCCACATTGGACGAGTTTCTTTTTAGAGTTTTCCGGGTTTCCTGAACGCGGCGTGAAGGTGCATTTCTCAGGCCTCGCTCAGAGAAATCTCCAAAGCAGCTTCCAAGAGAAACCGTGGAGGAAGCCGTGCAATGATATGTTACAATGGCACATGCTCACTGTCCTGCATCCACACACACACACACACACACACACACACACACACACACACACACACACACATTGTATGTGTAGGTGTGTGATTGCATGTTTTTAAGTAACAGCGGCATCTTTGTACCCAGTGTGTCTGGTGGTCTCTGCTTGACGGGGGGGAGAGGCGCCGGTCCTGCACCGCTGGGGGCTTTGCTGAATTTTGATGTGCTTCTTCAACTTCCACTACAGAGTCGGTTCGGAGACTGCAGCCGCACACACACACACACACACACACACACACACACACACACACACACACACACACACACACACACACACACACACACACACACACACACACACACACCCACTCACACGCACGCACGTACACACACACACACACACACACACACACACACACACACACACACACACACACACACACACACACACATCAACATGCCAGTGGACCTGCCAATTGAGCCTCTAAAAACATGCAGTAATATTTTTTTAATATTCTGTTCTAACCTTTGGCCAGATCAACTCCGATGCTCCGTGAACCTCAGCTACACAAACACACCAGATGCACCCATGTTGTCCTATCATTTGCATACAGGTGTCTGTGTGCGTGTGATCTCACACACACGCACACAGGCAGGCAGGCAGGCAGGCAGGCAGGCAGGCAGGCAGGCAGGAAGGCAGGCAGGCACACACGCACGCACGCACGCACGCACACACACACACACACACACACACACACACACACACACACACACACACACACACACACATACACACACAAGTCCCATGACACATCCTGAGCGATGGCCACAGAGTTTTCGGGGTAGGGGAGTGTATCAGCAGTCAGCTGAGTTAATCTCAAATCAGGAAGAGGAAATGTGATCTGAGACTCGGGCAGCTCCACAACACTGAGCCTTTTTGTCTCTGGGCCACCCTGGATCTGAGTGGGGAAGCACGGGGGAGTTTTAAAGGTTATCTGCCCTGGGAAGAGACCCATATTAACTAGTAAAATTGGCGAGCAGCAAAAAAACAAAAAACAAAGGAAAAGTATAATCTGAAGATGAAGCCAAACGATGAAATATGAAGTGATCCTATTCGGTCTTACCTATGACATCACAACCCCACCCCCACACAGACACATTAAAATATAATATTTTAATGTTCGTATTACAATTTTTATTGTTTAGGCCAACACATTCTAATTAGTTATGTAGAATTTCTTTAACCTTCACCTAACTGCAGAACGGTAAAAAAGGCAAACATTAAATCTCTACTCTCATCTCCAAGTACATAATCTGAGTATAAAGTGTGGAAAGAGCCTGAGCACAAAAAAACACACCTTCTTTTTTAAAGACACTTAAAAACCCACGAACACTAGCTCCACAACTGCAATAGGCAATTGCAGTCAATTTTTTTTTTGTATTGTAAGCAAAAACAAGCAGATGGGGTAAAAAATGTAAATAAAATAAAATAAAATAAAATAAAATAAAAAAAGATTCTCGAGACGGATCATATGCATTGAACTTACACCAGGACGGCGGAAAAAGAACAAACAGCTCCGACAAAAACAGCCGTCGCGTGTGTGAGGCGACCCCTGCACGATCCATCCTTGATTCCATGAATGAAAGAGTGTTTTCATAAACCTCAATTAAACAGGATTTCAAATGATCGCCTTAAGATTTACAATTCATTGTCGTGGAGGCAAGGTCAGACAATTCAATCACCGACTATAAATATTACAGTACGTTGTTCAGGACCCGAGGCGCTGACAGACAGAACGCCGCCGTACGGTTGAAACCAGTTTGAAGCGTGGAATGCGGAGGCAGAGGGAACACAGACACGACCGACGTGAGGCATCGGAATTATCTATGAACTTTTCTTCAATTACCCCTCCTTCATCCCGTGTTTGATGACATCATCCTATCATGCAGGCCAATTAGAGATGCAAATTTGAAGGAATTTCCTTAATCGATAGCTGTTAACCTTAGGAAACAATCGTCGATTGATTGTGACTTGGCGCGAGGAGCGCTTCTAGTGTCCTTTCAGGACGGACTGAGCTGGTTCGCTCATGCAGGAATATTTACAACCCGTCTTTAAGCGAGTTCAATATTTTAACTTTCCCGCCGTCCTCCCCGACGGAATGAGTCGGATGTTACGTCTGGTGCAGATATGGACGACGAGACGCTAGTAAAGTTATTGAACGTTACTGAAATCCTTATATATAAACAGACACTAAATAATTGAGTTGAATATATTTAGTTGGAGTTACCACCACAGCAACATATCTCTTGTTTGGTTTTGCCGTCGTACCTCTCCCTCGATCCGGGTCTTTGTTCCTCCCCCTGTGCCGTTCAGAAAGTGTGGTTATCCCGTTCCTGTTGTACCGTGTTCCACCTGAACGCAGCATTAGTTGTTGAGCGTCAATATAGTTTAATAATATACTTACTTAATAAAATAGTTTCCCCCTCGGCATTGAGAACCTCCTGTTTTCTACGTGCAGCCATGTTTGATGTTTGTCGTTCTTCTGGAGGCCTCTGTCTACTGCTACTTCCGGCTCCACTGGGTATTTTGTTTCCCGGCACGCCCTGTGCCCCACAAAGACGCAGGTTGATACAGTCACAACAAGACCGCTGATTGTTCAGTTCTTATTGATAAGACAAAATCGTAATCGGTTGAATTCTTATTAGCAATTCATCGAAAGTCGATGGAGAACGGCTCCTCTTTCATTCCCACTCAGCCCGCCCCCGGCCGCCTGTTCTTGCACTATGTAAGTTCTATGTTCGGGTACGGAACCGCGGGAACAGTGCGTTACGCTTTATGGCACTACGTTACTCCCTTGATGTTTGGCTTCGGTAATTACCGTTTTCTTTACCTGGCAAAATGTATAAAAAAAAACCCGATAAATTATAAACTTGACGGTGACAATGTCCGGTAATAATGATCCTACAAAACGCAGCTGCTCCACCTCCCTGACGGCACGGATGAGAGCACCGTCGCTCACTTTCATTGCGCCACCGGGTTTGTTTCACCCTCTGACTTGCACGTGCCGAGCCGATCCGGCAGGCCGAGCACATCTGGGACCTACGCCGGAAGCAGGGCGCCAATCCCCACGCCCTCTCGCCAGTGGACTGAGTGCCCGCTGAAGCGGCGAGGTCCATGCAAGGGGCTCTGTAACCTAAGTGTACATTATATTTGCTTTTTCGCATTTGTGATTGTAACGTGATCGATAAGGTTCAAATTTGTCCGGTAAAATAAATTATTTTCGGACGCTGTAAGGAGTTTTATGACGGTGGTGTGGTGTAAAAGTGCAATTCCACTCAAACTGTAAGGGCGCCAAATCCCAGATACCAAAAGTTACATAGTGCTGCTTTAAATTGCTCTCTGTTTAATCCACAAGACGAGTGACAGGCCATATTTGAGAAATATATTGTCATGCTGGGCACTTGTCTTTCTATATAAGCAATATCAAAAACACACCAGCCGATGGTCTCCAGACTCGAGAACTTTTAGAAGGAAATGATGAAAATTGAGAGATTTGGTTTGATTTTCTTGACACGGATCTATTTCCTTCTTGGAGATAGAAAAAAATGGAGGACTGCATGAAACAGGATATCAATAGTTTTTCAAGCTTCCTCTAATATTTCAGATCTCACATTATGTGGAAAAAAAAATCGTCCAAGTCCTCATAAATAGTTTAGACTACAAAACTGCATAGCATCATGTCTGTTATTATGCAGTACAGACGCACATCCTCACAGTACACACCGTATGCAGCCGCTACTCACACGCAAAACAACGAGTTGAGCTGCGGTAGTTTTCCAAGAACACAAGTAGGAAACGGAGAATAAAGTGTGTGAGGGATTCAAGATTCAAGATTCAAGAGGTGTAACAAGCAGCAGAGAGGAGGGAGGGAGGGCTGGTGTCAGGTCCTTCTGAGTGTAACAGAACCCACACACAGCACCGAGACTCTGACCTCATCCACAGAACCTGAACACAAGAGAACACCACTCCACACACTGTGTGTGTGTGTGTGTGTCTGTGTGTGTGTGTGTGTGTGTGTGTGTGTGTGTGTGTGTGTGTGCGCGAGATTTTTAATCTTTTACATATTTTTCAAGATTATATAATTTTACATTTCTGTTATATGTATTTATATACATAAAAATGAATATTTTATTACATATATATGTGTTTGTGTATTTATGTATATATACATATACATACTGTATATATACTGTATACATACATATATATGTGTGTATATATGTATGTATATATATATATACACATATATACACATACAGTATATGTATATATATATATAAGTGAATATACTGTATATATATATGCATGTATATGTATAAATATATATATATGTATACACTTATATATATATATACATACATACATATGTGTATATATATACATATTAAAAAAATATATATATATATACACACACACACATATATATGTTTGCACACATATATATGTTTGTTTGTATATATATATAATAGGAATAACGTTTACATTTTAATTTTCGTTTTGTTTTTTTAATTTAGTTTTTCCAAACTCATACAGAACAGACCACGTGTTTGTCACTGACGGTTTCTCATATATTTTCCGAAATTCTCCCGTTATCGATCCACGCAAACCGACCCAGGCGGACCCGCCCGGAGTCGACTCCAGATCGGGGAACTTTCCCCTCGCAGCGCGCGGGGGAGACCTGCACGTTCCGACAAGACCCACGGACCGGTCCGCGTGTTCATCATTATGGGATGGACCACCGGAACGAAGCGATCGAACCGATCCAATTCGATTCGGACGGAAAACCCGCCCGAACCAGGACCCCCGCACCGGGGGGGGGGGGGGGGGGGGTGTCGGGCTCCGAGCGGCAGAACGAACAGAACCGCAGCAGATAAACGGACCTACGGTACCTTGCGGGAGCCGCGTTTCAGGGACGCGCGGGCGTGAGGCAGCGGCGTCCGGACGGTCCCTCCCTGCGTGGGTCCATTGACGCCGTCAACAAGTTGACGTCCCGCTCGGAAGGGACTCGAAAGGCGGAGGAAGGGCTCCACGACGCGGCTGGGTCCGGTGGGTCCGGTCGGTCCGGTCGACGCGTCTACGGGCGACTGTGTGCGGACGGCCGCCAAACAGTGTGACAGCCCCCCCAAAAAAAAACTGCTCCCCGACACCCCGCTGCCGCCGTCCGGAGCCGCTCGTCCCGACTCCGCTCCCCTCGCCGGTGTGAGGGGGAGGTGAGGGCGCCATCTGCCGGGGGCGCACGGTGCCACCGCGCGTCCGTGTTTAAAGGGCACCTATGATGCCCGCGTTTCTGCCCAACACAGGTCTCCGAGGTCCCCTCAGACACATGTCTTAGGAGGTTTGTTGCTGGAAATAGCCCTCAGATTATGAGGGGTATTTCCCCTCTTTTCATGCCGGCATGCCTCTAAAGCCCTCTTGTTGTGGAAGTTATTTTTTTTCATTGTTATGTTTTTTTTGGGGGGTTTTTCTGCGACGAGGCCCCCGACGTGTGTGAGCCAATGGGGTTTGGGCGCGGCTTCCGGGGCTCCGTTGTATTCACTCCGTAACCTTCACTGGTTTCACCCCGTCTGTCCGCCGAAAATCTGTTCCGGGCTAAAGGCGTCTGACACACGGCAACCTCGGCATGCGCGGACCTGGTGCACGTCTCGTTGGAACCGGGGCGCCCCAGACGTCTTGTTGTTCGAGTTCGACCGACGTCGATCTGCATTTGGAGCAGAAATTTTGGGGGGGAAAAAATGGTTGCAAATCTACCGGACGTAGGAGAACGTTGGCGCAATTTCTTTAGTTGGAGTAGCGGGGCGCTTTGTGACATCATCATCCGAAGTTATATATAAGTTATATAAGTTCGCATCCCACGTGGACTGCATGGCGCTCACACACAAGCCGAAGCTGCGTTTAATAGAAACTCGGAAAACTGTAACTTCTGCTGCGTTTCCCAAAACCCCGAAAAAATACAACCGCTCACAGGAGGTGTTTTTGCACCGCAGGGAGTTCTAAGAACCCTTGGAGGATGGTGAATAATATTACGAACGTTGAAAAAGTTGCCAAAGCAGAAAATGAAAGTTAATAACTGATTTATTTACCTTCCTGAAGCCGGCCTTGTTTTTGTACCAAAATGATTACATAAATATTGTTTTATTTGACGTTGTTTAAGTTCAACTGTTTCTTTGAATTTCGGAAGATGCCTTTTGTTGTACCTCAAACATAATACCTGTCATGTGATCTTCATAAATGCTTTGATATTTGTTTGTTGTTTTGTCCAAATATTTTGGCCAACTTTTCAATAAAACAATTATCTGATACAGTATGTGTTGTCATAATTCCGCCAAAATTACCACTCCGCTCTGTTTTGCAAAAAAAAAAAAACAACAAAAACAACAACACATTAAATGCTCGACTGTCTGAAATTTGGAATTGATGTCGATATAAAACGATTTGTTTTATGGAACCTCGGAAAACTGTAATACATACCTAACACGACTCAACTGGACCGCGTGCACACCCGTGACTCCCCTGCAGCTAAATTTATTGTTATTTATCATCATCATTTATGATTTCACTCCACCGTACTCGTGCGACTGCATGTGACAAATAAAGAACCTTGAATCTCTTGAATATTGATTCTGCACCGAAAGAGAAGAAGAAAAAAAATCAAAATAAAGAAACAAATCATTGGCAAGATCAAAATCTACGACGCCCAATGAGATATGCTCCTACATGCCCTCTTTTCCCCTTTCATTTTCTGCCTCCCCAAGCCCGGGCAAAGCGGACACACAACGTTCTTTTTCTGCTGACGCCGTCGTTCCCCTGAGACCCGGACACTTCTGGGTCAGCGACGACAGATCTCAGGTTTTGGGGAAAAAAAACGGCGCCGCGCAGGGTCCCCCCCGAATGAGACGCCGACTCCTGGAAGGTGAATCTTTGGGGCTCGCTCGTCTTCCAGTCACAGGAAGTCGATCGGAATGGGAGGAATGCAGTCGGGCAATAGAGTGATTGAAGGAACAGCAGCTCCACGAGGCAGAGCGCCAGAGAAAGGAGAACCGGGGGGGGGGGGGGGGGGGGGACAAAAAGAGAGAGAGGTAGCAGAGGTATGAATGACAGGGACGACCATGGAAAGGTCACCCCGCCGCGCCGCAGAGCGACAGGCTGCAGAGCGACAGGCTTCAGAGCGACAGGCTGCCATGCGTTTTGTACTCTCCTTGTCGCCGGTCGCCGGGCAGTGTTGAGCAGAATTCGGCGCCAGGCAACAGCCAATAGGAAAGAAGATATGCCCCAATGGCGCTGATCCTTGGCAATTTGACGCCTCGACCACTACGTAATGTTTATGATTTGGCCTTTTTTTTTTTTTTTTTTTCCCTTAAATTATGGATAAAATAAGGAACACGTAATTTTATGTTTTTTCCGACAAAGAAAATTCTTTATTTTAACGGACGGATGGCAAAATTCTTGACGTAATTTTTCCGGTAGGCTTTCACGACTTTCAAAGTCGTCAGATCGCTGCGCCGGTCACACCACACAACCCGCAGTCTTGCGGTTCGCACGCTACATGACCGATCGGGGACAGGGGGCCACACATCACCCATTACACACAGCGTTCCGTGAATTCGACAGAGCACAGGGTGGATGCTGTGAGTCCACGCTGGGAGTCATAAGGGGAAACATGATGGGGTATTTTGATTTCTGGAATGTGTCACATTATCCGTGTGACAGATTTCCTGGTAAAGGGTGGAGGCCGGTGGTCATCGGCACACACTCGTGGGCACGCACACACGCACGCACGCACGCACGCACGCACGCACGCACGCACGCACGCACGCACGCACGCACGCACACACACACACACAGAGTCACAAAGGGACACATCGAGGCCCCGGACAAAGTTCCTGCAGTCCAGCTAATCTCTAATGCAAAAAATGAATCAATACGGTTATAAATCTAGCGACCGGTGTGACCTATTGTGTTGTTGTTTGCACATAAAAAGGCCATTGTGCCTGATATACAATGGTTATGCATTATTATATTTACAAGTATTTTTCCTTATTCCCTTTGCAGCCCACGTCGCGTGAAAGCGAGCGACCGTGCGGTGACTCCGAAGCGTCAACTCGCTCCTGGCTGTTTGCCGAAGTCTCCATTCTCAGCAGACGTTTTCTTGCCCTTGCGGTCTCCCCGCAGAGGGAGGGGATGGGGCTCCACGCGCGCTCGGCTCCTCTGGAGATCGACGGCGGCGCGGGGAAGCGCGGCCCCACGACGCCCTCGCACTCCGCACGCGTGGAAAAAGGTCACGGCATCCCGCTCAGTGTGTGCCCTTTCGAACCAGATGAAGAGATGCTTCTTGAAGCGCCTTTGACGGCAACTGGAAAGTCACGTATCTATCTCGTCAAAATTTAAAGCAACGTTTGAACTAGTTTCCGTTTAATGTACTTTACAATGTATCTGTAACTTTACTGAGAATTCACTCAAAGGTGCAAAAGTCACTGCAGCGCAGTTGAACGTTATAGCTACACCATAGTTTTATCCATGCAATACGTATAGTTATGCATAA
>NC_137192.1:29643418-29723418 GCF_960531495.2 Zeus faber | reverse complement strand
AAATGCATTCCAAACGGGCAAACATTTAAGCCATCAAAAAAGGTCAATCTCATTTTCAAAAACAGGGTTTTTCTGGATTCTTTCGCTCTTCCACAAATCAGCTGTTTTGGTTATATCGGTGCCAACAGCGGTGGGGAAAATTACTCAAAAACCGCACGGGAGTGAAAGTGGCAACATCTTACTAAAAATGTACTCTGGTGAAAGTCACTCATTAGAATACTTCTTGAGTAAAAGTCTGTCTCGCCACACACCACTCAAGTGGCGTTTTCAGGGCCTCTCTCTTTACGTGTTGCTCGTTGATTGGTCTAATGAGCAACAGGCATACAGCCACCCTGGGCCAGATGACTGTACCTAGACCTAGACAAGTGTGGCTGCTTAAACCACACCACCCCAACACCACACTGATACTAAAGGTACATAATAATCAAAAGTAATTACATGGTATTATATGTGATTAAGTACTAAAAGTAAATGCTATGGAGCCAGACTTTTTCTTTTCGCTATGAGCTTCTGTTTTGCTCTGATTTTATTCTGGTTTCCTTTATTTCCGTATTTTTCGGTAACCATGAGAGCCACTGGTTGTAAATAATATTACCACATTGTTGGTCTCTGGTAGCAGGTGCGGGCGGCAGCGTCACTGCTGGAGAAGGCCGTCACTGTAGGCGTGGCTCTCCAACTCGTTGCTCTAGTTGTGCCTCTCGGGGACACACCTGTGCTAGTTCAAGGCAGTGCGACGAAAACTAAACTTAACATGGGCGGGGTTGCCATGACAAACCCAGCCAACCCAGCCAACCCCCCAACCCGTGGACAACAAAATATAACCCGCTTCAGGACTTAAAAAGTAGCCCATTGCTGCAGACCTGGCTGGCTGAGTGTTTGTTTACACTCAGCTTGCTGCTGATATGACCACGCTGACCAGACGGGTGTGTCCCGAGTCCCGGCAGATATCTGCAAAACAGCAAAATGTCCCTGTCCCAAAATGTTTCCAACATTCACCACCAAATTGTCCCTGTTTTCAGCAAAATTTTAAAATTATACTTGTATACAGCGTTTACATAATGTTATATACTGTATACAGGCGTGTGTGTGTGTGTGTGTGTGTGTGTGTCTGTCGGGCAGGTGCTTCCTGTAGGGGACTCCGCTGCGTGTCCCCCTGCCTCTCCGTTACCTTATGGAATGAAACAAAAAAGCAGCCTACATAACGACACGCTCTCTCAGACGCTCCCCCACTTCCCAGCAGAGCGCTGAACGTGTGGTACACCCAATGGTCCTGGTTTGGGGGTTTCCAGATGTGGTCACCCAAGATATGACCCTTGATTCGCTCACTTGAACTTTGTGATAACTGGCCTCACTAACATCATTGGCTCCCAGTTTTCCTCCGATTTTACTTTGTATTGAGTAACGAAGGTGTTCAGGGAAAATGTATTGCAGTAAAAATATACTTTTTGGGGCCAAATATTGCGAAGTAAAATTAAAAGTCGACAGAAATATAATAACTCCGCTAAAGTACCGATACTCCCAAGAAATACTTAAGTGCTGTCACAAAGGATTTTTATTTTGTTACTTCACACCACTGGGTGCTAACGTAAAAGACTAGAAACAGGGAGTCGCGTTGCTTCCTACTGACAAGCTGCTGTAGCCAACGTTATGCTCCGGATATACTGCAGCCATGGCAAAAAGTACTGAAATAATGTGTGATAATGCTGTTGTTTAAATGACGCTTAGAATGGGAGTTTCCTGTTTTTGAAAAGGAGATTTCAATATTTTTAATCCTTAAACAAGATAGACACACTGTGCGTCCAGTCCACATGCACTGTTGGACTGGACGCACAGTGAGGAGCCGCAGCGGAGTGGTACGTTTATCAACAGTCTACAGCGGTCAGTCCGGTGGTGCTATGAAGTTATAAATGACGGGAAACACCATTTTAATGAGACCAGGGGTGAAAAATAGTCATGGTTTAAGTCTCTTGATTTACGGACAACCCACATCGCCACACTCACACCTGAGACAATGTCAGATGTCATTACCAAGTTCTGCCCTAACCCTTAATAATCCCTAATTCAATATCAAAAGCCAGACGTAAATCAGTGTACCACTGCAATGCTTTACGGCTGTATTAGCAAAGCTACGATTGTCTCGGTTACCTTACAATTTACCTTCATTGTTTTGGGAGCCCATGGACTATGCCGCTTGACTAAAAGGTCAAATGCTCCTATTTGAGGAATGTGAAGAGCAGAGTGTGACCCGGAGTCTATCTCTATGCTACTGCTTTGGCCCCCACGGATGATGTGCCTGTTGCAGTGTTACTACATCCTTGAGGAAAACACTGGGACCAAAGGCAACTCCTGTTTGTGGCTTCCGACCCTTTGAGACAGGGTTTTCTGCTCAGGCCTCTCCGGTCCCGGTTCCACCTCAAACAAACAGGTCAGTGCAGAGATTGTAAATTTTTCCGAGTAAACCCGAGTTACGAAAACAAACAGAAGCAAGTTCTTTATGGATCGATCGTGTTCCATGTGTTCCCCGGCAAAGAAAATGAAAGAAGTAGATTTTAGAATTTAAAAAAAACAAAAAACCCCACATCAAATTATTTCCCCTTGTTTCATCGTTTTTCGATTCTGAGGTAACAACTGTATATGGAAGCGATTTCCCAGAACTCAAAGTTGGAACATGTGTGAGTTATTTGCATTATGGACGGACCAGTGAAACTGTCCAAACTCAAATTCCTCGCCGCGCGGGGCACATTTTTCCCTGTAGCCAGACACTCGTGGGAGGGAGGCTGCTTTGTTAGAAAACACGTTGATTTTTTTTAGAACATTATTGCCCTGATAGAAAGCAGGTGAATCCTTGAGACGCACTTCATCTGAAAACATGAGAGGGGGACAGCTTGTTTAAGACGCCCCGATGACGGGGTGGGTGGGGGTGGAATTGTGGAGCTCGGGAGGATTTCATGATGCTCCATCGCTGTGGAGAGATGAATTCAGGGTTCTGCAGTGGATGACATCTTTTAATCAGAGGTGGAGAACTCCAGGTTCGGAGAGTAAAAGCCCTGCCACGTTTTTGCTCCGGCTTTGCACTGATCCTGATTCCGGTCCATCGCTCGGACCTCGGGCTGCGGCTAGCTCCCAAATCCGCGCCGCTGACCTAAAACCCCGGGGTGGAGTTTTACTTTCCGACTTTCCATCTCCATCCTCAATTTTTCAGTCGCTTTAAATTGTGACGGAAAGTGGGTTTTTTTTGTTTTTTTTTTGTTTTTTTTCGGTGAAAGTTTCCGTTTCGAATGCTCTGTTTGATGCCTTCCAACACGACTGAGAGGATGAGGACGAGGCTGGACACGTGACCTCCTCTGACGCTGTCGGACGAAGGGGAGGGGACGCATGCGACTTAATGAAGGAACACAAACGCACACACAGTTCCCAGGATCCTGGCTTCCATGGCCAGAGCGGCACGCTGACCCTCTCTCTCTCTCTCTCTCTCTCTCTCTCTCTCTCTCTCTCTCTCTCAGGAAGTGGGAGTTTCCTGAAAGGTCACGGCTGCTCCAGCCAGACCAAACACGGGCTAATTGCGTTGTTTGTCGGCCGGCGTTCCGTGCCTGTTTTCGTGTCGCGCTCTTCCTTTGTTTGGCATTCCCAAGTATATTACCTGTGCCTGTGGTCAAACAGGGGGAGGGGGAGGAGGCAGGGAGTGAGGGAAGATGGAGGGGGAGGAGGCAGGGAGTGGGGGCAGACGCAGGGGGAGGAGGCGGGGAGTGAGAGAGGGTAGAGGAGGCGGCAAGGGGAGGAGGAGGAGGAGGAGGAGAGGAGGCAGGGAGCGAGGGAAGATGGAGGAAGAGGAGACAGACAGAGGAGGAGGAGGAGGCAGGGAGCGAGGGAAGATGGAGGAGGAGGGGGGAGACAGAGGATGAGATGGAGGAGGTGGAGGCGGTGAGAAAGGGCAGACAGAGCAGGGGGAGGCAGGGAGCGAGGGAAGATGGAGGAGGAGGAGGTATGGAGTGTGTGAGGAGGGTCCGAAAATCCCGAAAATATGAAGCCAGTGATCTCAGCGTTCACTGTGACTGGCCCCTGATGAGGTCCCCGTCCCCCCAGTTAAAAATAGACGGAGCAGGAAGGTGCTCATGGACGTGGGAGAGGGAGGAATTGGGGGAAACGGGGGAGCAGGGGGCCGCAGTAATTGGCAAGAGACAAACAGCTGGGGTGTTTGTGTGTGTGTGTGTGTGTGTGTGTGTGTGTGTGTGTGTGTGTGTGTGTGTGTGTGTGTGTGTGTGTGTGTGTGTGTGTGTGTGTGTGAAGGGGTGCTACACATGCAGCTGTAGTCTGTCTTTCAAGGTTTAAATCCCTCTAAAATTGTTACATTGTTCAACACACACACACACACACACACACACACACACACACACACACACACACACACACACAGCAGGAAGTGGAGTAATGGGTCCCGAACCCTAAAGCATGAAAGAATGTGGAACATGAGGCAAAGGAACAGCTGTATGGGGAGAGAGGGGAGGAAACATAGCAGGGAGGGTCCGAGCTGCCGAGCGCAGGGATCCTGGTGAGCTCCGGTGGGACGGGCACAAAGAGGAAGAGCACTCCAGAGGTTGAGAGGTCGAGCATCGCCAACATAATCCTGTGGCAAAATCACCAGAAAAATCATTCATTCAACCCCTCCCGCTGTCGTCAGAATGTGAAAGTGCTGCAGATGTGCAGAGCCCAGTCACCCTGCGGGAATTTTCACTTTGCTTAAATATATTTTATGCCGCCCTTCGAGGATCAAAACAAGTGTGATGAATTGCAGACCCCGGCTCGTGTGTGTGTGCGTGTGCGCGTGCGCATGTGTGTGTGTGTGTGTGTGTGTGTGTGTGTGTGTGTGTGTGTGTGTGTGTGTGTGCGCGCGCGTGTGCGTGTGCGCATGCGCGCGTGTGTGTGTGTGTGTGTGTGTGCGTGTGTGCGCGCTTGGGAATATTACAGTGGATGTGTCTTGGTGGGACCAGTGTAAGCGATGATGTAAGTGCTGGAACATCTGCTCTACTCGTTACACACACACACACACACGTATGTGTTCACACTCGTATGTGTTTTGCTGAACATTTGTTTACGCATTTTATATTATTTTTACCGGGACAGAGCGCGCTTTAGGAGGAATCACGCCAGGTGTCTACATGTCGCTGGGCAGGGAGTGCAAACTAAATGACTGAATAGAGCAACTAAGTACAACACTAAACAAATGTTAAATAGCCGACTTTGTAGATAAGATTCTTCAAACAAACTTTAAAGTTTGCTCACGTTCGCTCTGTCTTCGCCTCCGAGTCAGGTTTTTTTTGGAGATGACTGTGTGACTTGCGTGTGGTTGGAGACTTACTATCACACTACTATTCTGAAGCGCGCTACTACACACTGTATGGCAACATGGAAAACACATACGAAGATATTGATCTCTATAATGTATTTATTATGTCTATCTGAAAAATACTAGAATAGTATATATAGTATAGTATATATAGTACTAGCATATTTCCACACACTGGTACACACACACACACACACACACACACACACACACATGCACACATACAACTTCACACTAACACACACTCACACACACACACACACAACGCCTATACCCACAAACTGTTGCAGTCTTATATTTTCAGACAGATGTAAGGTAATTTTCGGGGGCCTGTTCTTGTGAAACACCCCACAAGCCTACCCGCCATAAAATACCAGTGTCATGTGGTGAGAGATGAGCCCATATAGAATCATATTTCTGTATATTTCTGTGTGTGTGTGTGTATGTGTGTGTGTGTGTGTGTGTGTGTGTGTGTGTGTGTGTGTGTGTGTATGTCTGTGAGAAATTGAGCACAATGCAGAGTGACACACCTGTGTCAGCTACGGAAATGCAGCTCCTTTGTTACCACAGCACACTCCATATGCAAGCATGCACACACACACACACGCGCGCGCGCACGCACGCATGCACACACGCACACAAACGCACACACACACACACACACACACACACACACACACACACACACACACACACACTCACACAGTGAGACCACCTGTGCCAATACTTGTTTCTTCATGTCTACAAGCTCTGAACTCAGAGTGTATGTACTTCGACAAATATTTTCTCATGAAAAATGAAACCAAACACAATCACATGCACGACGTGTACTTTCGAGGTGCATCCAATAATCACTATTGAATGGACATATATTGATTTTCAATTTTGTGTCTGTGTCTACTGTTGTTTGTTGTTATTTTCCATGGGGAGCGAATCGATGATACACACGACCTGCGTAGATGCATCCATCACAATTTGAAGCACCTCGTGTCCCAAATGTGTCTCAAACCGCCTCCCGATGTGACTTGAGATCTGAAGTCGGTCGGTTTGTATACATATTTGACATTATAGTTTATATTTATATTAAAAAATGTACTTCACTTTTTATACTATTTTATTATGGGTCCAGCCCTGAAGGGATGGCAGCCCTGTTGCTTTTCTTCATGAAAAACTGACGTCAGTGGTGTGTGGATGTCATGGCACCGCCACAGTCAGACAAAATTAATAAAACGTTGATTCGGGGGCAGTGAAATTTAACTTAAAGTTTTACAAGAAGACTATGATTCAACAAAGCGCAGCGGATTAAATATCATAGATATACATTGATAAGCCACAACATTAAGACCAGTAGCTGTGTAGCTCCCCCTTGTGCCACCAAAACAGCTGTGACCCGTGGAGGCATGGACTCCACCAGACCTCTGAAGGTGTCCTGTGGTATCTGGCACCAAGACATTAGCAGCAGATCCTTTAAGTCCTGGAAGTTGTGAGGTGGGGGCCTCCATGGATCGAGGTTTGTTGTTCCAGCACATCCCACAGATGCTCCGTCGGATTGGACCCTAACCCCACCCATCCACATGATGTAGAAGAAAACATGATTCATCAGAGCAGGCCACCTTATTCCATTGCTCCATTGAAGTCAGTTAAACCACTTATCTTAGTTTATTTATTAATAGGTTTATAAAATACGTTATAATTGTGTAGGCAGTTTTTCGGACTGTTTCAGCTTTTTTTTTATGCTAATGGTCTGCAGTGAAAAACGCCAAACACCACCAGAACAAATTCCTACTTTATGTAAATGTGACCTGGAGGAACAAAGCGTTTCTGATTCTAATTCTGATATCTACATTCTGACAGTAGCACTAGTCTTCACAACCAAAAACAAACATCTGCACCGATGTGAACTGTCTTTGTGCCACGGGAACGTACCGGGATGACACCCGCAGCCACATTTCGCCACCTGGTGCACACAGCTGGGGGGCGATGCCCCGGCCGGGATGACCACACACATTCCAGATGGCACATAGGGTGAGGCAAGCCCAGCTCCAACCGCCACCCGGGTTTCAGTGACCTTGTTTGGACGCCACAACTCAGGAGATGTCACCGCAAAAAGAAAATATATATATATATGTATATGTTATGATGAAACATGAAACGCTGAAACTTTCATGCTCACGGACAGAAATTAACCATGAAACAACTAATATGTTTATAGGACAATGCACAAACTTCTGTGGCACATTTAACCATCATGTTATTGGGGTTATTCATAGGGTTGTGTGATGCATTGCTTAGAGTGAGTGCACATTTGCACGCGTGTGTGTGTGTGCGTGTGCGTGTGCGTGTGTGTGTGTGTGTGTGTGTGTGTGTGTGTTCTAGATGTTCAGGAAACCACAGCCCCCCGGCTTCTGTGACATTTAAAAATCACCATGTTCACCCGACACCTTAACAGAAAGGCATGATAGGCGTGTTATCTGTCCGTATCTATGTCAGTTGACGGGTTGTTGTTTTTTGGGTTTTTTTAATGGTTGATGCTTCTTAATGGGACAAATTAAAACTTCTGTTTTGAAGATGTTAATGCACACGTATTTACTGTCAAATTTCATGTGAACACCACACCGTTCATTGAAGTGATATCAAATTTATATATTTAGAAAACAAAGGCAGGAAAACAAAGAGAGAGCTTAAGAAGACACAAAAAATATACCTAATAATAATAATAATAATAATAACAATATACCTTTTTAACACCAAAAATGTTAAATTAATGGAACAGGTTGAAGTGCACCTGCTGAAAAATGTGTATTTTAGACTTAGAGACTTTGACAGACAGACAGACAGACATACAGACAGCCAGATGGACCAACAGACAGACAGATAGATAGATAGATAGATAGATAGATAGATAGATAGATAGATAGATAGATAGATAGATAGATAGATAGATAGATAGATAGATAGATAGATAGATAGACAGAAAGACAGACAGACAGACAGACAAATAGATAGATGATAGACAGACAGACAGACAGACAAACAGAAAGACAGATGCTAGATAGATAGACAGATAAATGACTATTTTTCAACCATGCAACTCAGATCTAAATTCCCCTTTCCAGCTCAGAGCCATGTGTGATGTCATCAGGTGGGTGTCACAAGGTCCCATGACCCGTACAGGCAGGATAACAAACATCCAGTGTTCCGACATTATTCCCGTGGAAATCCGCCACGGACGTGGACCGTGGATTTCCACGTCATCGAGCACGAATTCAGAGCTTGGTAAGACGGGCCCGTCCCACGCGGTGCTGAGGAGCCACGTGGCGGCTGCGGCCGTAATGGTATTTGGATGACCGGCATGAAGGGCATCCAACATCCAATTTAGATAAGTGGACATGGAACTGATAGAAAATAACGCGGTGGGAGAAAAGAAAGAGGATGCTGTCTTTTTCGCTCACAGGCACGCACACACACACACACAGGCAGGTAATACATAACATGAGCTTCATGTTAGTGAGCAAATGCATCTTTTTCCCATTTGTCACCTTGCTGTGTGCATGACGACAAGGGTTCACTGTTTAGCTTGAAGGAAAACACACACTCACGCACACACACACACACACACACACGCACGCACGCACGCACGCAGAAAAACAACACGCCCTTGTTATTACTGGAAAGTCACAACTGTTATCCCCTTCAGGCAGCGGCTCCGTGCCAAGCGAGCGCTCCTTCCCCTCTCCGCCGCGGCACCAAAATAATAACGGTTCTGGCGACGTGAGCGCCGTTGCTGGCGTGGAACGGGCCCCAGCGTGCGTGTGTATCAGCCTCCCCAGCGCTGCGGCCTGATAGCGAGGGCAGCAACACCCATCTGTGTTAAGACCCCCCCACCCCCCCCACCCGCCCCCCATACAGAAATACATGTATTTGAACTACACCCGTGTGCGCTCGGACCCTCCTCCTCCTCCTCCTCCTCCTTATCTCGCGGCCGGACCGCGCCCCCCGGCCTCACCCCTGAGCGTCTCCAGTTCACCTGGCGCCGCGCCAAGACGCTGTCCTGCCGTGACTGGGGTCAGAGTTCACTGCAGTGTCGTGCACGACACTCCAGTGAACTCTTTATTGTTTATTGTTTATTGCAAGTTCTTCCTATGTTTTAGTATATTGCAGTTCTTTTAATTTTCAAATTTTGACTTTATTCTTTATTGGCTATTTTTATAATGTGTGCTGCTGTTATATCCAGCCATCTATCTCTCTGTCTATCTATCTATCTATTTATCAATCTGTCTGTCTGTCTGTCTGTCTGTCTATTGGCAGAGCTCTGTTGTAGATATAAAACACTTTAAAACTTATTTTGATATCGTACTTTGTTTTCATTTCTATTTCTTGTTCTAGATTTCTTTGGTCCTGCTACTGGATGCAGAGTGTAGTTTATAAAACTTGCCCAAATGAACTTGTAAAGCCATGCGTCATCATGACAGGAGAGCACCGCGGGAGAAACCACATGAAAGAAAATCTGCATTTATTACAAAAAACTTTACCTAAAAGTTACCTAAAAAACAAGGGAAAGAAAACAGGGACAAAGGGAATCAGTTTGTTCGTCAGGTGCCTGAAAAGTTCCTTAAAGAAAATGGAGAACCACAGCCAAACAAGTCGTCGTGTTGGAAATATATAAACATAGGTACAGTATATGCAATAATGGAAACAGCAACAGAAAGGCCTGTGGATTATTAATGTGTTTGAATTGAATGTTGATTCAATCAAATGGTCTCTAATCTGAGCGGTGGAGCACGGCCTGAGGTTGATGGTTAAAACCCCGAGTCGACACAATCCTGGTTGGGACCGAGTGCCCAGAGCCCCCACAGCACCCAGAGCACTCACAGCACCCAGAGCGCCCAGAGCACCCAGAACACCCACAGCACCCAGAGCGCCCAGAGCACCCAGAGCACCCACAGCACCCAGAGCGCCCAGAGCACCAACAGCACCCAGAGCGCCCACAGCACCCAGAGCCCCCAGAACACCCAGAGCCCCCAGAGCACCCAGAGCGCCCCTGCAGCTCGGCACTCGCCTAGAATGCACCTAGAAGATGTGGCTCTGAGCAGAGACCCCCCCCACCCGGTCTCCCCCCTGGTCACCCCCCTTGCTTCCCCCTCCAGAGGTAACGGTTCTCCAGATTGCACAGGCACAGCTTTTTATCAGCAGACAGAAGGGCTCCTGTGCTTGGTGCCACGGAGACACTAAACTGTCGCACAGTGACTGGATCTCACTGATAACCTCTCCTCGGGGGGGGGGGGGGGGGGGGCTCAACTCATGAGGTCAACTGAAATAAAGCCCAAATGAGGCTTTTTGTTTGGACGCAGCGTGCGGTGTGCGGCGTGCAGCGTGCAGTGTGCACGGTGTTTGCTTGAACGTCTCTTTTCTTAGTAGGGCGACGCAACGTTTGTATTAACGACGCTAAATATCTGGATTCTATTCCATCTGTTACTTCTGGACGGATTCTGGGTTTGGAGCAGGGGTCTCAAACTACGGGCCCGGGGGGGCACATCTGGCCCACGACACAATTGAATGTGTCGCGCTACGTGGTGATAATATATTGATAAATCTCGGTCGCAAATGATTTTTTTGAAATCACGGGGCTCAGTTAAACCGTGCAATTTTACCAAACGTGTTCAAGATATTAAACAGAAGTAAATACACCATAACAGAGATTGTTCTTATGATTATGTGCCTATTTCCAACAGTTTCAGGAGGCAATTCACTAACATGCTCGGGCGGGGCAGTTTTTCCCTGGAAGTTCAACACGGCCCCCCGGGAAGAAGACGAACTGGCCAGTGGCCCCCAGGTCATTTCAGCTGGAGGCCCCTGGCCTTTAGAAGGCGTAGAGGTCGTCAAGTCAACGGCTGTGTTGAAGTACACCGTGAGACAGCGTCCTCTGGTGGACACACGATGAACGCACACATGGAAGCGGTCAGACCAACTATGCTTTAATGAACTGACATTCTTAAAAGTGAATGAGAGAAAAGGACATTCACAAATGGATGGAGCGGCGAAAGAAGAGATTTACTGTGGTTGCATAATACTGTAATAATGCAGCTTTTCTAACTTCTATTCCATTAAATCCACTTACAATAGAAGTTTGGATTAATTTGTGTGGTGAGATGAAGTTGAAAAAAAATACTGAATAAAAAAACCTGATTGATGTCAGAATACATATCTAATATCCCTAACTAAAGCAAAATTAAATAGGTACATATTTTGCAAAATTTGATTAGTGAATTCCCATATTATTGACATTACATATTACTCATTGCTGTTATGAAATGGTCATTTGCATTTTTCTTTGTTCCTGCAAATTGCAATTTCAACATTTTATCAAACCTGAGTGTGCACTCTTACTGGAGGGAAAGAGGAAAAGTAGGTTGATTCAAATTCTAAGTTTGGATAAGTGAAGTGTAAATATACAGAGTTCTACACAACATATACAAAAGAACATAAAATACAATTTAAAAAAGTCACGAAAGCAGTGTTGTCACGAGCAATGAAAATAAAGTCAAAAACACAAGCAGAATAGTATGTACAGTTGTTTATTTTGATTTGCAAAACATCTGACAAAAAAAAAAACATTACATAGACATCAATTTATAATAGAAAAAAAGAATAATATCTTTAAAAAGAAATGGGACAAAACATACATTGCAATAACGTTAGAAATTAGATGAATCAACGGTTTGATAATTGGAGCCATGTCATGCTGACTTGCACAGGCAGATTATGGCTAAAATATCCATCTAAAATATGCATGTGTTACAAACATTACATTAAGTGCTTTTGTTGTTTCAGGCTTTTCAATTGAATATGATAAGAGTCACAATATAATGTCAAATTAAAATTTAATACTCATAGAATAATCAATGTACAGAGTCGATAAGAGTGCTAATATTTAAGTAGTAGGCCAAAAAAAATCTTACAATCAGTAAAGGATTTTTTGAATTTAAATATATATCTTTATTTTTATTTTTTTTCTCAACTCAGAGGTTAGCTGGTGAACATTCAAAGACGGCGTAACGAAACCTCCCCGTGCTGCAGAGGTTCTACATGGAACACAGCTCAGGGGACGAATGACTGTGGCCACGGTGTTTCTTAGTCATTATTGATCTATAGCATCTCAATTTAATTCAGTGTTTAACTGAAGCAGTTTGACATGAGTAAAATAATAATAATAATAATAATTATAATAATTATAATTATAATAATTATAATAATAATAATAAGAAGAAGAAATAGAAAACAAACAAAAAAAAAAAACTTCAAAGTTTAAATTTAAAGTGAGTAGTTGCTCCATTACTACTGTACAAGCTTCTGGTTTGATTTACTATCCACCAAGCGTCACTCAGGATTCTTTGTTTTGAAAATACAATCTTTTCGTGGCGGCGCCCCGCGCCCTTGAGGCCGAGGCGTTAGGGCCGTGGCGTCGCTATCTAAATGGATTTTCCTTTAGCATCGACTGCACGAGGCCCGAAAAGCATCGTCGGCCTTACAGGGCTTCACTCACTCCGTCCCCGACCTCCTCCGGAGGTCACTGGGGGGGGAAGGGGTGGGGTGGGGATGGGGTACTGTGATTTGGGGATGCGAGACACCTCTGTGGGAGCCGGAGCGGAGGAGAGAGGATGACGAAGTGGCCGAAAAAAAACAAAAAAACGAAAACCGAAACAAAATAAAACAAAACAAAACAACAACATTCCAACGGTACCGAGGGGGGCTGGTGGCCCGTGTGGTTTCCTTTCAAGGCCACAAGGTCCTGGAAGAACCGCCTTGAGCGCTGGCGGTTCCTCCGGACGCGCTGCGCTTCAGGACTACGAGGGCGAGGTCGGTTTCAGAAACACGTCTTGCCGCCGAGACCGACCCGCCGCCAGGACGCAGCACCAAGGTACGCCGTGCAGCCCAGAATGTGACTTGCTTTTTTGTTGTTGTTTTTTTTTTGGAAGAAATGTAGCGCCATTTTTTTTTTTTATGTCGGTTCTTAAGTTCCATTGGTCAGAGTGCAGGCACTGAATGAAAACAAGTCCTGGAGTTTTGTCCGTTAAGAAAAATAAAATAAAATAAAAATAAAATAAAAAAGAAATCCGATAAAATAAAAAGAAACAAAACAAAGGCAATGCTTAGTCAGAGAGAAGGAGGAAACAAAACATACTGTACAAAAATAAAATGAACAAATTATGAATAACTTCATTAGCTAGACTCTCCCAATCTGCATGAGATATCTCTGAGGTAATCATTTAAGTATGATTCATTAGACAGCAATAAATACCAACAAGAATACAAATATTACAAAAGTAAAAACAGAGGCAACTGCTTAATGCTAAAGCAAAATCTGTAGCTAAAAGAGGTAGGTTTTTTAGGTAGATTATGGTGTAGGTCCGTACCCGGACACTCCTTTTTTTTAAGAACTACATTGAGTTGATTTCATTACATTCCCTGTCCCATTTTGGAAAAATGACTTGAATGCCATAACTTGGGAGATAGCCAGCTTGTGTTTGTTTTTTGTGGGTTTTTTTTCTTTTTTTTCTTTTCTTCCTGCAAATCATACAACACAACACGTTCTATAGACAGGATTTGTATTGGCAATAGTTGTCATCCATTAAACCGTAAAACTTCAAAACATAGGATCGACTGTAAAGCTTGCTGGTGATAGTGTACCATGAGTTTCATATTGCAGGCATTGTTGTTATGAATAATATTCTGAACATTTAAAAAGGTAGAGGAACATCTTCCAAAGCCAAAAGTCGTCCAACTTGTAACAGACTCCCAATGCCTCCAGTTCCACACGTTCCAGTATCATGAGACGCAGCACAGAGTTGGATGTTCTGGTTTGTGAGCAGCTTACTGTGGCAAAAAACAAAAAAACAAAACAAAACAAAAAAAAAAAAGTTAAAAAAACAAGACGACGAGCAAAAAACGATGTGGGGATCCTGTCCGTCGTGGCGTTCCCGCTCGACTCCACCCGACGTGGGGGGGGGGGTCGTTTCCAATCTCCTTGGATTTATTTATTTATTTATTAATTTTTTTGCTGCGAAGCAGAAGTTGCTTTGAAAACAAAACACACAAAAAAAAAAATTATGACAATTCTTCATAATAACAAGAGAAATGTCCGTGCCGGGCCTTGAAAATGTACTTTGAAAGAAAGGTCAAAGGTCAAAGGTCGAAGGAGTCGATGCCGAGCAACCGCCCCCCCCCCGATCCCTACAAACTCCTGTTACCCTGTTCCTGTGTGGAGGGGAAGCCCCCCACCCCCCCCCGCGGCACTTCAATCATCACCACACCTCCCGGCGTCCGGCACACGCCCCGAAACTCAACACGGGATCTCCATCTCAGAATGAAAAGAAAAGGGAGAGGAGACCCACAGAGGTCATCACCGGATCAAGGTGGAGACTCTCCAAACTCTTAAAGTCATATTAAATAACCAAGCGTGTTATGCCCCTCGCCGAGCCCAGGCCCTGCCCACCCTGCCCACACCCACGCCCTGCCCACCCTGCCCACGCCCACGCCCTGCCCACGCCCACGCCCTGCCCACCCTGCCCATGCACACGCCCTGCCCACGCCCTGCCCACCCTGCCCACGCCCACGCCCAAGCCCACGCCTCAGAAAAACACCAAGTGCTGGATAAGGCGTTTAGGGATGGATATGAATCCAACGAGGAACAGGGCCAAAAAGAAAAGGAATCCTCCGACTCCGAGCCTCAGAGGGCGTCCGGAGCCTCTTCTGCGCCGCGCGCCGGCCCCACGACTGCCGACGATGTTTGAGGGCCCGGCGTCGTTTGAAGTGCGGAGTGGCGACCGGATGGAAGCGTCCCCACCCAAGGTGGGCTCGGGACGAAACCCGAGACGAGCTGTCGGGCGGCGGGGTGCGGGCGGAGCGGGCCCCGGGGCGGCGCCGCGCTTGATTACCGTCCCACTCGGGAAAAGGAAGGCAGCTCCGGCGGCCGTCAAACGGGATGGAAACGCTCCGGCGCTTTGTCTCTGGAAGTACTTTCCCCTCTTAAAAAAAAAAAAATTAAAAATTAAAAGGGGGGGAGGGGCTTTCCGAGCGGGGACTAATTCGGCGTCTCTCGGGGATATCGTTTTGGAATGGTAGCAAGACAAATGGAAACAGATGTGGCCCGGGCGCGTCGAGCGCCGCCCGCCTCGCACCGGGAGTGGAGCTTATGGGCCGTGGCATGGCGGAGGTGGAGCTGACGTAGGTAGGGAGGAGGTGTGCCACTCCCTCATGCACGTACGGCGCACGCAGGTTGAACAGAATCACCCAAAGCCACAGACACACACAACATGAGTATACACGGTTATATGAACAGCATATCAAAGGCTCTGAAATCATCATATAAAACTCTAAATCTAATGTAAATCACGAGGTTTATAACTAGCTTGGTTATCTATATGGCTTACATTAGTGAGCAGCACTGTGTTCGTCTTTTGCAAAGTACTCTTTAAAATGAAAAATAAAAAACAAGTGGAAGTCGGAAATGAACCAAACAAACCACCCGAACACCGGGAAGAAAAAGGTAAAAATGTGACCGTGTTAAAAACACAACCTGTCCAACTCGTCACTCTGCCCCTCGCTCAGTCACTCCAAAAACACTTACAAAATCAAAAGGAACATATTGTTTTCAAATAAGAGAAAGTGATAACTAATCATTAAAACAAAACAGCGTCAATATCATATTTGCATATATAATTTTTTTGTTGTTGAAATTTAGCCTCTAGTTACATCTATGTAGCCCTATGTACAGCTGCAAACTAACAATATATACCTGGTATTTACAGGAAGCAGCCGCTAGGGGGCTGCGCAGCATACGTCATAGAAGCGGAGGGGGGCCCGGACAACCGCCGGGGCCCCTCGGACATTCTAGAGAATCCACTTCCCAGTCACAAACGAAAGGGGTGATATCTGTGGAGGTCTGAAGCAGCTTAGTGAGCTCAACGCCCCGCCCAGCTCACGATGAGGAGGAACGATTCATGGAATCGTTCTTAAAAAAGGTGAAAGTCGTACGGAGATAGGAAAAAGCAAAGCGTCCGTGGCGGCGACGCCCCCCCGTCTCCGCCGGTTCCTGGTGCGGTGCGTGGGTTCATGACACGAGTGAGGCCTGCCGCTAGCTCGCTTTGGCCTCGTCGACTATTCCAGTTCAGATTTGGCGTGGTAGCCCTTTTTAGAAATCTGTCACAGAGCATAAACTGATACATGACCATGAGTGAAAGGTTTGAAGAACAGTGCTTAACGGGTACGATACGCGTAGCGGTCGACTATGTACAGCAAAGTACTGATTTTAAAAAAAAAGAGAAAGAGAGAGAGACCAGCCCAAAACGCAGGCTTGGTTTGATTGACAGTTAGCAGTGTAAAACACATTTAGTGGCTAATTCTCGCCTCAAAAACCGCCCGTCCCCCAAAAAAACCCCAAAACAAGAGTCTGGGTTTTGTCGCGGGGCCCACGGTCGTCCGCACGGGGCCGCAGCAGCCGCCGCTGCCGCAGCAGCTCTTCCTTCATAAGTCCTATGAGGCTAACGTCCAACGTCTGATGAGCATGTAGAGTGACTGCATGCGTGGGGGGGAAAAAAAGGCCTTGGTGCAGGTTTTTTTTTTTTTTTTTTTCTTCAAGATAGTGGAAGTTTTTGAGAAAGTAGTACACAATACCTTTGGCAAAAAAGTGAGGCGTGTGTTTGAGAGCATATGCACAACAGACATGTACACACACTGCCTGGAAGAGGAGCCGGTGAGGGCCAAAACAAGTGGGTTTTCAAACCAAACATATATGTAGAAAAAGCAATGTGCAGGAACTGTGTGTGTGTGTGTGTGTGTGTGTGTGTGTGTGTGCGTGTGTGTGTGTGTGTGTGCGTGTGTGTGTGTGTATGCGCATGTGTGTGTGTGTGTGATCTTTTCCACGGTCTGTATTGTGCGGTAGAGAAACGTTCTGTTTCACAAAGGCAATGTAAATCAAAACAATCCTAGCTAAACCAAGAGGTAGTTCAAACTGAATGGCTAAATGAATTATTGAGTATCGCTTGTTGTGTTGGGTGTGTGCACGTATACTGTCCAGGTGAATTAAGCAGCGGTTTGTTTTAAATATAGATTAAAAAAAAAAAAAAAAGAAGACACTACATCAAATATATTTAGGCAGAAGTCCTATGTATGGTTATAATATGCATTATATGGAGTTCCCTTGTTTTGCGGTGTCGCTCTTTAAACTCTGCCTTTACCCCCCTGGAAAAACTTCTGGCCTATTTCTTTACGTCGTGATAAACTCGTTTAAACACAAAACATAAGACTTTTAAACGTAACGTACAGACAAACACACACACACACACACACACACACACACACACACACACACACACACACACACACACACACACACACACACACACACACACACACACACACACACACACACACACACACACTGACTCTCTCTCTCTTTCTCTCTCTTTCCATTCCACACCTTCGTCCACAGACCCTCCAGCACATACTCGGCTCCACCCAGGGGGGAGGGGTCTCTCTCTCCTCTCCTTCTCTCCTCCCTTTCCGCCCTCACTCGCCCCCCCCTCCCTCCCTCCCTCCCGCCCTAGGAGACCTCGCTGCCGAACACCTCCAGCACCAGCGGGGTGAGCTGCATGCTGTGCTCGGGCTGGAAGGAGAGCGAGCGGTACTGCTTGGAGTGCTCCTCGTTCAGGCTGCGCAGGTCGGCCAGCTTCTGGATCATCTTGGCGTAGAGGAGGCGCCCGCCGGGGTGGTTGAGCCGGATGTAGGCCTGCAGGGTCTCGGACAGGCGGTCCTGCAGGGCCTCGATGCGCGCGTTGTCCTGCACACCTGGTCGGTCTGCAAGGGGGGGCGGGATTTAGGTCATCGGCGGTATCCCATGATAGTCCAAGGTTTTGAGGCTAGCAGCCATTTTTTGTTGTTTAAATTTGGGATGGAGGGAAATATAAATGTATATATACATACAATATACACTGTATACTTCTTGACTTTTTTTTAATTCACACATATTTATTTATATACTCTTACTTCTGTAACTACTTCCTGTTTCTCAGTCAGCTGCTGTAACAATTGAATAATATCACATTTTTGAAAAACCTCCCAGCGCTTGAAGGAGGTCTTCAACAGAACAGCCACGGAAACACAACTCAAGTGGTTTTATGGCAACGTTACTTCTACCGATCCGGTCAAGCCATCGGCTAATTTTAGCAGAGCGAGAGGATAAGTATGCATGTTTGATGAAACGCCTCGCACACTCACAGGCACGCAAACATCTGCCAAGTCGCGCACGCTCCCTCGCATGACTACATATGCATAATATATTCACTAAAGAATATGTAAATGTATGTGACACACACCACCGTGTGCTTGCATGAGACGAAAGGCCTGCAGCGCAAAAACACAAAATAATGTATTGTTTGTTTTCTTTATTAAACTGACTAGAATAAGTGCTTTATTCATTTAGAAAATAAACTGTTTAATATGCAAAATGTTTTGACCTGGCTTTTAAAACAAAAGCACGGTAAAGACGCCCACCTCTGGAGGGGGAAAAAGAAAAAAAAAAAAAAAAAAAATGAGCGAAAAACATCAACAATTCATGAAGACCCCTCTCACGAAAATAACCCGTCACGCATCATGACGGGATGCGCCCCGCCCCCCTGGCGGGGGAGGCCTACCTGGGGAGAGCAGGCAGATGGCCATGAGCAGCACGTGCTCCTCCTCGTGGAGGTTCAGCTTCTTCAGCCCCACCTGGAACTTCACCAGCGGCTCCAGGAGATCCAGGGTGTGACCGGCTGCAGGAGAACACACAAGACAACCAGGGGGGTGGGCGGGGTCAGGAGCCGCTCCGTTGCAAGTTGCCGCCCACCCCCACCCCCCACCGGGGAATTATCTGTTGTGTTTGCTGTTGGATCTGAGCTCCGTTGTGGAGTTGGAGAGAGATGGAGCTAAAGATAAACCTAATGACGGCGGTTTTTGAGCCAAATTATTGACTCACTTGCTTTTTAATTCAAAGAAAAAACAAACTTGCCCTTCATCCACTTACATTGTGACTGGTTTGTTGGCAGATTAAAATAAAACATCATCCAGGACTAGTTTTAACTCCATCAATTCACTTCAAAATGATACCGATATCTTTTCTGCTCAAACTAAGACCGACTCTTCCTGCTAATTTCGCATCGGGGCACAAAGGAAGCTCATTCCGGGGGGAAACAGTGGTTGTTTTGTGCGGCGAACAGGTCAGGAGTGACATTCTTTGGTTGGTCGTAGAAAGGGGAGTCTTGTTTAGGAGGCATATGAATGCCGTGGCCAGAGGGGCTGCTGCGGATGTGTCCAACTGGTTCCGCAGCAATAAGTGCATTAGCATCCGCACATGTGGGTGTGCGGCGTACACGTGCCAGATTGGGTAACCTCGCCTCCACCCCACACTAATGGGGCCCAGGTAGGCCACTTCCTCCGGGCTGCATACGGAGAGGCGTGTGTGTGTGTGTGTGCGTGCATGTGCGTCTGCGTGCTCCTCTCTGAGCGACGCAAGGCGGTCGGTGTGTAGGAGTGCGGTTTCCGGCGTGCGGCGGCGGCGCTCAGACCGACCTTTGGTGACGTCGCTGATCTGGTATTTGAAGTCGGGCCCGCCGCAGCTCCAGGACATGTCCTCCAGGTTGAAGCTCTGGTTGGAGCGCAGCATGATCACCTCGATGGCGCTGGACTTGAGCAGGGCAATCTGATCCTCCGCGGTCAGCTCCCTGCAGGGATCAATGTCAACTAGGACATTATATGCAGTGGGGGCGCCGTGGAGGGGAAATGTAGCACATCACCGCCCGCCCCCCCACCCCCCTCACTCCGAGCATGTGGCACAAACAAAGAACAAATAGGAAATGGCGTGTCTGTGTTGTATACCTATTCATGCCATGCACCTTATTCTGTGATGAGTTCACGAAGGTGCCAATCTCTATGCTTGTCAAATCTGAATCACTATTGATAAGTTTAATATTATTTACCCCCTGAGAACAGATATATTTTGTGGCCTTAAATTATGAATGATGTCTAAATTAGCCGCGTGTTTAATGAGCATACTCCATCCGAGTCCCCCCCCTTCGTTGGTGAAAGATGGAGACGTCTGTTCCTCCATCCATTTCTCCTCTTTCTTACGGGATTGTCACAATCAATTTCGCCTTAATAAAGACTCATTTGCCACGGTTGGAATAAAATACTCTGTTGCACAGCGCAAAATTTCCCCATTATTCAATTTTGATTATACATCTAATTTCCTGAGCATAAATATCTGCAACAACAGTAATGATCGTTACGCATGCATTTTCGATTGTCAATAAACAATCTGTTGCTCTGTGATAGTTAGAAACAACTTTTTCCCAACACCAAATTACCTCAGATCGGTAATTTGGATAACAGACCAGTTCCTTTCCACCGCCTGCAGTAGTGCGCTGCTGTTAATAATTACCATGTTTTAGTTTAAACTAGCAGCACACTTCGACCCCATTTACACCCGGGATTAACATGCGTCTCGGGTGATCGGCCGGCAATTAGATAGCGCTCGACCGCATCAAAAGGAAGGTGTGAATGCAGCCAGACGCATTGAGGACCACCTCCGGGAACGGGTCGGGGGTGCATTTTGACCACGCCCATCCGTATTTTGTCAGTGCGATCGATTTAAAACACAGTCCCGCGTCCAAACGGCCTAGCCGTGGCTTTCTGCTCTGATCCACAGCGTGACAGTCGTCTGACACAGCTTCTTCCTCCGCTTCTGAAAGTAAGAAAGGCACAGGCCAGCGCAGCCTGACAGACGGCCGTCACACCTGACTCCGTTAGAGTGTCAACACTTGGAATGAAAGCGACACAGTGATCAGACTTCTGCATGGGACAATGCAATCGCAGATCACTGTGGACGCTGGAACGCATATTAATGCCTGGTGTCAATGCAATCCGTCAAAATCATACTGTATATACACACACGGTACAGTCTGGATATGGGATGGATGATAATACACCTGGTACTATCATCCATCTCACATCCAGGGGAATGGTTCCTCTGTACCTTGTCCATTAGATGGTGATATCGCTGAGATAATACATTTCACCATTTATGAGTGTACCGTTACTCAAAATGGCACATGCAAGTTTGATTTTACTCCCTAATGTATTAAATGAATGAGGACCAGGCGCAACAAAGCCACTGAGGCCTTTGGGCTCAGTTCTTGGGGAGCGCTACCTGCTACGCCAGTATTATTACAACCACGCCGCACGCAGGAGCGCTGTGGCACAGCTCTTCTCGACTCCTCCTCCGGCCGGCCGGATCGGGGTGGTCACTATGTTAAACCATACTGGACTGTTCTTCTTACTGTATGTAATGTTTCAGATGTTTATGTTTATTCCCCTCTGGGATCAATATAGTGTCTTCATCTATCAAAAGACCCCTCTCCTGCGAATGTGTTTAACTGTTTACTTCGCCGACCCAAGCCACAGGCTTCAGGAGTCAGGAGTTGAGACATGTGTGTCTCGAGGGGAGGTCTGGGGTGATTTTCAGAGGCTTAGGGAGTGGATCATAAGTGGACAAACATTCCACAGATAATCCAACAACTTCCATCACCCCGTGGCGGAAGGAATGACAACTTTCAGGAAAGACAGGCCTCAGCTTGTTCCCCCATTGACTTTGGCGGTGACCCCCGAGACACTGAGTGATTGTCCTTGTCAGCGCACTCTTACAAACATATGTATTGGAATGCAACGGCCGTCTTGTTTTGAAGCAAACTATTTTTTTTCCCCTAAAAAAAAAAAAGCAATGGGTGTGTAGAGATTTTGGCGGTCTGAAACGTTTTCACCCACCCCCCCCCCACCTCCGCGTCTGGCCACGGAGTGACCCTTGAGGCAACACAGAGGCCGAATGCATTTTGCTCCACCTTCAAGGTAAATGCCTCGTATAAAGCTTTATGAGCCTCTCCCACTTCACGTCGTCCTGCTCAACTTTGTACATCTGAGTTCTCATGACAACAACAGCCGAGTATGTAACTGCCTCTCTCCGGTATAACACACACCTTTACTTATTAACAATCCAAGGCGCTATAAAGAACATTCTGTCTCCCTCAAACATCTGTCTGCAGCACGCATGACAGCAGACAGACACGTCCCGAAATCTAGCGCAAAAACGAGGACGTACGCAACGTTGGAAGAAACACTTTGTTTGACACTGAAGTTCAGTGACGGTGAGACACACCGAGTCTAATATTTTATTTTTACATATAAAATGTACTACTAATATTTTATTTTTATTACATTCAATTCACTAATAATTGAATGTAAGTGCATATAATTACAGTAGCACAGAATTATCTTTGACGGTCTGTGATGTAAAAATAAATAAATAAATAATTTATTAAAAAAAAAAAAAAAAAAAAAGGTGTAGGGTGCACCTTTAAATTTAAGAATAGACTGCTTGCTTTCCGTTTAATTCAATAATCGTAAAAACTAGTTAGTAGCTTTTTAGTTGAAACTCGCATACATGCGAATGTTAAAGTTTTTATATACTAAATTAGCGGTGACGGTGTCCCAGTGAACGCAGAGAAAATACACTCTCTAACCCTTATTCCACGTCCTCAGAGAGGTTTTTCACGTTGTCCAGTTTTAAAGAAGTTCTCCGGACCAAACTCAAACTACAAGAACAGCCCATGCAAAAAAAGGGATGGAAACTGTCATAGATGAAGAGATTAGACAAACAACCAGAGCAACACACACGCAGACCCCCCCCCCCCCGACACACACACACACACACACACACACACACACACACACACACACACACACACACACACACACACACACACACACACACACACACACACACACACACACACACACACACCTGAAGCCGGGGATCGTCTTGGCGAAGCCGATGACCTTCTGAATGCTGTAGGAGACCAGGTCAGCCAGGTGGGGCAGCATGGAGAGGCGGGAGCCCTCCTCCTTGGTGGAGTCGGGGCTGCCACCCTGCTCCTGGTACATCATCATCAGGTTGTTGAAGTTCAACACCTTGGTGTCTACAGACTCTGGTTGTGGGGGGGGGGGAGGAGAGTTCAGAGGTGAAGACACTGTCTTTCAGCGTCCTCAGCACTGTGAGCGGTGGCTCTGACAGTGACGTCCAGAGGGGAGGTGAGACAGACCCTAAGATGACACCAAGCACACAGCGCTAACAAGATAGCGCTCGGTTGTCAAGGAGTGAATTGAGATGCAGCTGAGATCTGGCTGAGAGCCACAGGGCTGTGACTCGCTCCGTGTTCCACCCATTAGCGGCGGATGCTTTAATGGACTAATGTTTACTACTGTGAGTCCGGTGTCAAGGTGTGTGTGTGTGTGTGGGGGGGGGGCTACCTCTGGATTCTCAGTAAAGCCACGTCATGGATTTTATTATGGACCAAGATGGACACAGATGGACAGGATTGTGTTCACAAAGCGAACACACACACACACACACACACACACACACACACACACACACACACACACACACCCCAAGAAAGCAGTGTGAGCTGAAATAGCCTCCTGCTGAGTTCTATTTCTGTTCTGTCTTTTTTAGCATTCTTCAAAGTGTGTGTATGGGTGTGGGTGTGTGTGTGTGTGTGTACCTGGAGAGTGACTGAAGGAGTCGGAGGAGGCATCTGACAGAGAGTGGAGGGAAGCAGCTCTGCTGGCGCTGCGTGTCACTGGGCCATCACGTACTGGAGGCTGGAGGAAAGAAAAACACGCACGCATGCACGCACACGCACACACGCACACACACAAAATGTAAGGAATGTTGGACAATCCCTGACAATCTTTCATTGTGAACAACTGTGCATGGTGACGCTCACCGTTTGATGGAAATAATCCTGCTAATTTAACTACGACTACGACCTAACCATAACTGACTTCATTGTAAAAAAAACTATTATTACAATACTTGGCCAGCGAGGGGGGCGCAGAAGACGGCAGAGTGGGAACTGTGTTAGAGTGGACAATAGCACAGGAGGTCAGACCTCCAGGGGGACAGAAGTGTTTGAGGGTAAACAATGTTTGATGTCACAAGAAAGGGCAGTTCAGTGACTGCCTGAGGCAAAATGAAGGTGTGGAGCCGGCATGTGAGGGCAGTTCAGTTGACAAGACTACTGTGGTATATTTTGGGAAGCGCCATTCCAAATTCAACATGCAGAAAACAAACTAGCTGTCACAACCAGCTCATCAGCGCTATTTAAATCGCACCACAAAATCCTGTTTAAAAAGGGTGGCAGTCTTTTGTTTTACATCTATGATCGTTTTAGTGTTTCATTGTTCTGAGCTGAGGCCTGTGGGGAGTGTGTTACGGTGTGTGTGTTACAGTGTGTGTGTGTGTGTGTGTATGTGTGTGTGTGTGTGTGTGTGTGCGGGCGGACGGACCCTGAAGCGGGTGAAGTCGGAGTAGGACTCGTCGTAGGTCTTGTGGTGCGCCTCCACCAGTGTGGTGATGACCTGACGCTGCTCCTCGCTCAGGCGGGGCTTCCGGGCCTCGCGCTGGGCCTCGCGCTGCACCTCCTCATCCTTCCGACGCTGGATCAGGTCCTTCTTCCTCTGCACCTCCTCATCCGTCAGGATGACTGTTGGATGAACACGGAGAGAGAGAGAGAGAGAGAGAGAGCGCCAGATGATTCATTATTATCACATAAGTACATATGTTATATACTTATGTCTTGTTTTTATGCTTTCGCGATATAATCATTCTTGACATGTCAATAAGGCAAATTTGAATTCAATTGAAAAGAGACATATGAAGAGGGGGGAGGCAGAGAGAGAGGGAGAGAGAGAGAGAGAGAGAGAGAGAGAGAGAGAGAGAGAGAGAGAGAGAGAGAGAGAGAGAGAGAGATAGGGAGAGACAGATAGAGGGAGACATAAGCCCCTTTCCCACATGGAATCCATAACATTGCTGGATAAAAAATATCCGGCAGGTATCATTCACACATTGGCCTCCTTTAAGGAGTCTGTTCCACATCAGATGGCTGTTATGGATACACTACACGTAATGGGTTTGGGTCAGTTCGTTATGTCCAGTGTAGATGTGATCGTTTGGACAATGTGGCGGCACGGGACGTACAATCTGAATTTTGTTTTTTCCCCTCCTGGCTCTCAGAGACCAGCGCATCAGTGTCCACCTCCCCGCCTCCCGCCCCTCCCGGACGGACTGGGTTCCCTCTGCTGACGGAGCGGTGACAGAGCCCCCGTCCCCGGATGCAATAACCCGAGTTTACATGCCTGTCCCGGCAATGTTACTGCTTCCATTCACACACACTTCCATTAATAGCCATACCTTCATCTTCGGCATTTTTGTAATGCTGGAAATTTTCGTCAGCCGGTTGTCAAATAAAATGAAATAGCCTTGCTTAAAATTCTCAGATATTAAATGTGAAAAAATATAAGATTGAAGTATGGTATCGTTTAATAAATAAAACAAAATCAAATAGATCACCATTGCCCGAAAGGGATTAGGCTAAAATGCGCTTTTCTGGGACCGTCTCTGTTTATTCTGCTTGTCCCTGTTAAATAAACAAACAAGCAAATAAACAAACAATAAATGAAGATGTCTGGCCTATTTTCAGTTGACCTTGTCGAGGTTCCGTGCCAAGAAGACGAGCATGTTCACCTTCTCTGGTTTGAGGTACAAATGGGGGGGACTACATTTCTAGCAGTGCTAAAAACCAGTTCGGCTGCATTATTATTGTGCTTATAATTATTAGTAGCAGTAGCAGTAGTAGTTGTTTTAATTAAAATACATTTAAAAGAAAGAGGAATTAATACCAAATAATAGCCTAATAATTATTTGGTATTAATTCCTCTTTCTTTTAAGAGATTTGTGCTGGTCTCTGCAGCCAACACTTCCCATGTTTAGCTCTTAGCTTCGATGCTAGCGGGTCCGGTAAGTGGGGGTCCATTCGGACCCCTGCGGGCGCTGAACAACGCGTCGTATTGTGTGGGTTCTGATTGTTGTTGCAGCCATTGAATTAGCACACACACACACACACACACACACACACACACACACACACACACACACACACACACACACACACACACACACACACACACACACACACACACACACACACACACACACACCAACAACATCCACATGCTGTTGCTTCTGCAAAGTACGTTCATCCTGCTCCGTTCACGTACAGTGAATTCGAGCACAAATGTTGTCACTCTCTTGGAATTCCCGGGAAGGGTTAAAAAAAAACTCTGGGGGAAAACACTTCAAGGGGAACTCGGGGGGGAGGGTTCGTTTCAAAGAGGCCCCGTGAGGATATTCGGATATCAGGAGAACAGTAAAGCTTTACCTGTTATTAACAGAAAGCGCAGACAAACAGGTTGCGGAGAGCTTTGGCGAATTTTGCACCGGAGCAGGTGTTTAACCTCGTGAGTAAAAACTTACTGTACACACCGTGGGGAGGCCCCACTGCTGCAGATACACCATGTAAACATTCCACTGGTGGCAAGGACTGAGAGACACTCGACCCCGGCCTCATTACATAACACTGAGAGAAGGGGACAGTGGACCTCGCAAAAATGTAGGGCTGTACCCAACTCACAATTTCTGTCGGCCCGAATTATACTGGCTGTTACTTACTTGAGCTGTTCATTATGCATTTTAGAAAAAAAATTCGCTTTCCGAGTTCCTGTGAACGCAGCATCGTTTCCTACTTTCAACGCGCTTTCAACCAGAGAGTCGTGTCTTTGTCTTCTAACGTGATATCAGAGAACCAGAACACTGGCTAATCGATCGCAGATGGCGTCGTTCTCTCAGACGGATAAAAAAAAAAAACCACTAAAATGGGTTGCTGCAACACCGTCCCCTCAAAAAAATAAAATAAAATATATAAATAATAGTAGTAATAATAATAATAATAATAATAATAATAATAATAATAAATACAATAACCTCTTTGAATCCGGATGACAAAAAATAATAATAAAATTTTAAAAAATAATAATCAAAAAAATAAATAAAAAATAAATAACACTGCTCGACTGACGAGTCTCTGACAGATGATTGGCCTTGCCGGGGGCAGCCCTATGAAAACACATCTAAATCTGATCACGCCGGTCCTGAGGGAGGTGGTCGCACATAAAACACTGTATGAGGCAATCGTGACATTTACATGGTAGAAAACATTGAGAGATCGATATATGCAGCACAGGGTAGAGACCTTGAATGAGTCTTTGATTTAATTCAAGTGGTTGTACGCCAACACAAAGCATTGCTGTAATTGAAAAAAATTGCAATAATACATTTATAATCCATCCCTCACATGGTTTCCTTTTCCCGCTCTTACTGGGCGGGTTGAAAGGGTAATACATGTAATAAGCTCAGAAAACCTACATAAATAAGGGGCCAGTCGTTAAACGATCTCTGTTCGTACATAATTGCCGTGAACCTTCCACAAATGTTCTCAATCTGTTACACCTTGTACTTGTTTACACACACACACACACACACACAGTGACGGCGCAGGAACCAAAACAATAGCAACTGTTTAACCGCAGCCGTACACTACGCATTACTAGAGGACGTTTAGCTGTGACAGTGATGTACAGTGGTTTGATATCACCGACAAAATATACTTATTTTAAGTCTTTTGGGTTAAAACCAGAAGCTAAACGACTAGATGTAATGCAACACAACACCACAGTCAAAAGTCGTTCCAGCTCCGCTTCACTAGCTCCCAACTTTTGAGTCAGGAAACTGTTAACATCCTGCCCGGCAACACTTTTGTTAGTTAATGGAATCTTGAAGGTTTTGTTCATGGAGTCAAATACACAAAAAAAAAAATCATAATCCATCATACCAAATCAACCAATACTGCCAAAATAGCCTTGTCAATAGAACCGTCGCACAGAGACGCTCTCACAACCTCGGCGGTGCCGTCACACCAAACATTGGCACGGCGGCGATTCAGGTGGAGGCAAAAGGCCGCGGGCCTCACACCAGATAATGGCTGGTGTGGAGCGCGGCGGTGCGAGATCACTTCATTAGGTGAGGGCGGGTGGGCTCGCAGGTTACCCTGGGGACGGCTGGATGCACGGGCTCTCCGACACACTTACACTCTTTCATCATGCCGATGTCCACGCAGCGTTTGAGCCGACATGCCTGGCAGTGGCGCCTGTTGTCCTTGGTGATGGTGCAGTTGCCGTTGAAGGGGCAGGTGAAGTTGGCCTTGCGCTTCATGCTCCGCCTGCAAAAGGAGATGGAATATACATGCACACATAGTCTTAGCAGAAATATAAACCGTGATATATATATATTTTTTAATGTTTGATGATTAATCTCATTAAGTTTTGTGGCAATACATTTATCTAAGCTGGAAAAAAGGGCAATAAGGACATGATCTATTGGATTTACTGGGATAATCTCCAAGTTTTGTCATTTTGTATAATACTGTATGTTATGTATCCACTATGTATACAACAACATACTTCACAGACATTAAATAATGTGCTAAACTGGCAGTTTATTAATGTTATCGGTCACAGCAGGAGTACATCATTCTTTCATTCGATATACCGCTCAATTTTTTATATTGAGTAGTGTAAGGACATCGGTCAAACAACACTTGGTGGTGGTGGTGGTGGGGTGGGGATGGAGCTGGCATTTGGACTCGTGCATAAAACGTTGCATAAAAAGGTGGTAAGGAGGTGAGAACGTGAAGGGGAACAGGGAGTCAGGGGCATGAGTGATGGTTGAGCTGTGTACAAGCTCACAATGCAGCACCTTGGGCTAATCCGTTAGCAGTGTGTAGCACTTCAAGTGTAACAGGTGTAAGATGAAGGCGCCTCTGACACGCCCACCGCACACACACACACACACACACACACACACACACACACACACACACACACACACACACACACACACACACACACACACACACACACACACACACACACACACACACACACAGCTTTGGAACTAGATAAACATTTCTACACTTCAACTCTGGAGCCCAGTCAAAAAGTGCAAACATGGATGTGTGCCAGGGAGTCGAGGGGGAGAAGAGAGAGTCCTGCCAAGAAGTAAAGCGTAATAATTTACTCAATACACACACACGTGTGTATATATATATATATATATATATATATATATATATATATATATATATATATATATACACACACACACACACAGTATATAGATATACGCACACACACACACACACACACACACACACACACACACACACACACACACACACACACACACACACACACACACACACACACACACACACACACACACACACACACACACACACACACACACTTCAAGCAAGTTCAAGCCAGGACCAGCTGAGAGATGAGGAAGGAGATTATTAAACATCCGTCTTTTTCATCCATCTCCCGTGAAACAACAACACTGCCAAGAAGTACAGATGCAAGCGCACATGAACAGACACACAATACTCACATTCTCACACACTCACCAAGTCACTCAATCCATGGCATTGTAAGAAATCTAAACTCCTGCGTCGTATAAGATGCGGGCCGATGATGTCCTCACATGCAGTATTGTAATATTGCAGTATTGGATATTATCTGTGTACTGTTGTGCTTGTGGATGTGGCCAGCTGCTTTCTAAGGTCGCTTATATAACTGTGGGTGGTAATTACATTAGAGCGGTGAGTAAAATTAGGTTGATGTGTATATTACCATGCATGTACACATAGGGCTGGATGAAAAAGAAAACAGCGATTCTCGGATACAGACAAAATGTCAATATAACGATAAAGAATCATATCGTGAGCCATCTCATCAACATCAGATTGAATTGATATTGAAAAAATAAAGAAAGAAAAAGGGAAAAAAAATCTTCCCAATACTCAGCCCTAGTACATGTGTTGTGTATTACTAGAGTTCTAATTACACATGAGTACGAGTGTTCTCCTGTGTAAATATAATGATACGCATATTTGTTTGATGACATGTGTTGCGTGTTATTTCCACGTGTTATTTCCACGACAAGTGCGAGTGTCCACACACACACACACACACACACACACACACACACACACACACAGACTGTACTAAATATACTAAATATGCTAAATATGCCCGTACGCGCACTCTGCCCACCTGAAAAAGCCCTTGCAGCCCTCGCAGGTCATGGCATTGAAGTGGAATCCGGTGGCTTTGTCGCCGCACACCCCACAGATCCGCGGCGCATTCCTGTCGAACTCATCAGGGGCCAGAGTGGAGGTACTCACAGCAGCGGGCTCCATCACTGGAGAGAGAGGAGACACAGGAGCAGGGCGAGAGAGACAAACACATGAGACTAGTGTTGGCGTACTTGTTGCACTTAAAAAAAAAATAATAAAAAAAAATAAAAATAAAAAAAAAATAAAAAAAGTAAAGACAAAGACATGAAAGACTGTGTTAATACTAACTTTTAATATTGTGACGTATTATCTTCACCTTTGAAAATGTGTGTTTTTGCCCCGTTCCGTGTCCGTCTACGAGCAAAATATCATGGAGAGCACAGGATGAATTGTTATTGAATTTTGTGGACGGACTCCATATGCCGTATGGAAGAAATAATTACGTGGGATCAGTGGTTCCATCCCCTCATCTGGGTTTAGGATTTTTCTTTATTTTTTCTCAAAGTCAACGATAACATGAACCCGGCTTTTCAATTAGTCTACACACTACACCAACTACTCGACTTCACCGTGGAGCTGTGTATATCAGTTAATGATAGGTAGTTTGTGATTCATATTACATTCATGTGAATGTTTAGTAACATCAGAAGACCAAATAAATTTGGTGCCAGAGATATTTACACTTTAATTATTACCAGACACGGAGTTTAAGGACATGTTTTCTTGTGAAATTCCTCAAAAGGAAGATCAATGTCTGGTCAAATTCGGTAAATGCTGTGAGAGAGATAAACTAGGTCTGAGGGGTAAATATTGCATAAAAAATGTGTCCTCTTTGAAACTCATTCTTGGATGAAATGTTGCACCCGCTGGCTTTAAATTAAACCAATGGTTTGAATAAAATGTGTTGTGGCTCTACGTGAATTTGTGTGAGTTCAGTCCCGATTCTGCATGATTTATCACGCGTATCAAATGGGTTTCTGAGGTGGAGGTCGAGTAGGCTTTGACCTGTTCTTACTTGCACATGTTTGTCACCGCTCACATTGTGAGAAAAATGCACTTTGAGTCCCAAAAAGAAAGTGCAACTTCTTACCTTTCAACTACGAGTACAGATGTTGTGAGGCGCAGATTTGAAATATTTTTTATCTGTTATTTATTTTATTTTTTTAATGAAAGCTGTTTTCAAACAATCACAGAAGGTCAGGTGGCAAAAACCTGCAGAACAATTTTCCATTTCACTCAGGCTCTGTGTCTCCTTCTTTGCATGGAGCACAAGTCCCCGGTCTATCTGCAGAGGTGAACTAAATGTTGGTGTTTTCTGTCCTGGGGCAAGGAACTGGAGCCATATGAGTCAAGTGGAAAAAACCTTGTTCCATTCCAAAATGCTGGATCTAGGTTACATTTGATTACATAGTGAATCATGTATCTATTTCACTTAACAGCCTTATGAGCGAGAGAAAAAAAAAAAAGGCATGTCACCGCAAGGCTAGCATCCATATAAACAAACAGTGTCCTTTTTTACAAAGCTTCTTTCTTTCCTTTGCCTCCATTGTAGAGTGAACGGAAAGTAAATGATTGTTGGGGGCGGAGAGAATGAAACCGAGAGGAGAGAGGGCGAAAACCGATAATAATCTCAACAAACTCACAAATCAGAACTAATGAGGTGAGGACCAAGCTGAATAATTTAAAATGTTGTGACACACCACTCAGTCATTTGCTTATAATTAAAGGGTGCCAGCTCTGCCAGGGATTCAAAATGTTTTGACCGGAACAAAAAAAACAACCACGATCAAACTTTTGTCTCACAACTTTCCGCGGTCTTTATGAATATTTGAATTCGCTTCAAAATCACATCCTTGGTGACGATGCGCGTCTGCCCAGAGGAACCTCCTCCGCGGATGAAAGTTAAGTATCAGGTTTGGGTAGAGAAGAGAAACTGCACTTCTATCAGAGACGGCTCCTGTCTGGAATCAAAAAATAAATGGTAAGCAAATGTTCCACACCAGACCTTGCTAGACACTGGACAGACTATAAAAAAGGCGGAAATGTTGATCGGAAAACCCTTCGAAATTCAATGAGCTCCGAAAGCAAGGTCTGCAGGGGCAAAAACTGCACGGGGCAAATTTTATTTAGACAGGCGGCTCAAGGCAACGCTGCAACTCTGAGAGAACGCTGAGAAAACAACGAACAATTGTCATGCCCGCGGCTCTGATAATAGCACTCATGATGGACCGAACAGTGACTATCGCTTCATAGAGCAACAGGTACGAGTGTTTGTGTTGGCAGTGGCTTTAACTGCTGAATTTTATTATAGTGACCAACCGGCCGGTTGTGACAGAAGAGTCCATGGGCGTGTCATTGGCCTGAATAGGATAAGTGCACATATCTTGTGACTTTCAACCTCATTTCACACAGACCAAAGCTCACCTTTCTTCTCCCACCCACCCATTCACAATATCCCTCACCTTCCTGTGAGGGCAGAGGTAAAGCACACAGACTCGAGTCAAAGGTCCTCTCGAACAACACGGCACTGAATGGTATAGAATGGCAGCCATTTTGGGGCACACCACTATTCAACAACCTGAATAACAGAAGAATAAAGGCCCATATATCAATCATCAATGGAAGACATGCAGAGAGCATGCCATCTGGCGCTTATTTTCTGAACTCTATGCAGAAATAAACACACATTTACCAAGTTCCACAGCTATAACAACTTGAAGATAGAGCTTATCTATCCACACATTTAGATAAGGCCGCAAACTATTTACTATGCGATAACACTCTCCATCAAGGTGATGTAATATCAATAGGCACAGGGTTCAGCAAAGCAACCAATCACATAACCTCCTACTGAAAAGGCCCAAAATTAACCAAAGTTGGACCAGTTTGTAAGGGTATTTGAAGTATGCATGAAAGGACTAACATAAGTTGCACATTCTCCAAAACAGGACATTCTCAATGCAAACAGGATGATTGAATGGAAATACAGTTTTGTTCGGTCAGAGTTTAACAAATTTCCTGTTTCCACCCCCAGGTTGCTGCTTCTTAGGGCCACGGTCCTTTAATAAAACAGATTTCATGGGAAAGCAATGTCTGCTTAGGACAACAAACACCGTTCTCTGTCTCTCAACAGTACTGGAAGAGGCCTTCCGGGCTCTTGCTGCGAAGCTGGGTGGTGGTGCCTTTCAACATACAAACATTTCCCACAATTTACCAGTATATATCCAGTAATATATATATATATATATATATATATATATATATATATATATATATATATATATATATATATATACATACACATATATACATATATATATATATATATATGGGCTGGTTTTTCCTTATTGACTGTCATCAACACACACACGCAGAAAAAACAGCATAATCGCCAGTTGTTAATTTTTTTCTAAAATGTATAAAAGTATACATAAACATAAAGTATACATGTATACATAAAGTACACATAAATCATTTAATGTGTGCTTAAACACCACACCATCCCTCTAAAACAAAGCCAACAATACCTCTCCCTGAACTGCGCTGTCTTTGAAGTTTACCGTGCTCCTACACTAATCTCCATTTTGCAGTAGACTATGTAATAATAGTAATAATAATAATAATAATAAATATATCTGCAGGCAGCAATACACAGGATCCAGTTTAGTCATGTTAGGTAGAATTTTCGAGTTTCCGTAATGCTCAGCCTTTACATTTAATGTTTTTGAAATAAATTGTGTATAAGGACATGTTTACTTTAAATGAAATATCCAATTTTCCATGTGTTTTATTCATATGCTCATGTGTTCGACCAATCACCATTGACTTACATCTGGACCAATCAACGTGTACTTATGTCACTGAATGTTCCTCTTCTGTCGTTCAGTTTAGATATCCCCCAAGAACGGTGTTTTAACAATTAGCATTGTTCCTGGATCATGCAGTGCGCACACAAAAGAAAGGGTCTGTTCCTCCAAAGGTTCTTAGAACTTCCTGCGGTGCGAAGACGCCTTCTTTTACCGCTTATAGTTTTGTGGGTTTTGTAAAACGCAGCACAAGTCACAGTTTTCAGAGTTTCCTTTCAACGCAGTCGGCTCAAGTTGTCCGTCTAGGTGTTGCGCTCGCAAGCGGCTGAATGTGAATGAGTTCCAAGAGATGAAGCTTTTACTTATACAGTATACGATGATGTTACAAAGCGGCCCGCTCCTGAAACGGATCAAATTACTGCGGTTTTTAACAAATTTCTGCTCTAAATGTAGATCTATATTGATCAAACTTGAACGACAAGACGTCTGAAATGTCCTGGTTCTCAACCACGCCTCTGCTTACTGCCGTTGACGTGTTTCAGATACTTTTAGCCCAAAAATCGGCAATATTAAAAAAGTCTGAGCAATAACAATAGGGATAATAATAATAATAATAAATATAGCTGCAGGCAACAATACACAGGGTCCATTTTAGTCATGTTTGGTACGTATTACATCTTGCAGATATTCCGTAATCTGGCATCAAATTAAAATAATTCTGCCCGATTCTGACCCTAATTTGTCATGCCGGGCAATATTTTCATTGTGCGGCCTCAATAGTCGTTTTAATTCTGTCCTTATTTTGTAATTAAATAAACGTAATTGTTTCATAAAACAAACAAAATTGACATGTTATTTCACAAACATAATAAAAACATGTCACTTTCAATTTGTACTTTATTGCTGTTGTTGTGCTAACACTCTACAATTAAAGAACTTTTTAAAATAGATTAATTACCTGTAATGTAAGACAGACAACATTTTTTGGACATTCGCATCCATTTGGAATTTGTTTTATTATGGAAGGACTCGTCACGATTTAATGTCTTCCCCCGCCAAGCCCGCCAGTTAAGCTGCAGTACGCTGCATGGACATGTAGATTCTTTAAAACAATCGTCTCTGTTTGCCTCTAAACCAAACCTTGTCATTGTTATAACTCACCGGGTTGTCTGTGGAAATAGAGCTGCAGCCACAGTGACGGAAAGTTGACGTTTGACGTATTTGCGGAATTTTGACCAGTTGATGCCGTATGGGGCAACAATGGCCTAGTAATGTCATTTTAGTGGTCACGCCTTTTTGTGGATTAAATTATCTGATTGGTTATGGTTCCATGAAACCGGAAAACAGTTTATATCTTTCCGTGACTATTAACAATTTTCAGGATATTATTTTTTCGATTCACTGCGAGAATATGAAACTCACCATGGACTCGCATATTTTGTATCTTACGACCTCCGCGAAACCTGCAAAGTAAGGAGGAGCACAACGCCGCACCACACAGGGTTAGATCCAAAAAGAATGTCTTCTTTTACAAAAGATCAAAGACATAAAATATCAATCGAACAGCCCCGCCGACTTCAACCAGGTTACGCACCGAGTTTGGAACGTCTAACCACTGCGGAGCGATTGACTCGACAACACGCAAGACGCAAATGGACGTTCGGAATCACAGCCTGCACATTTATAAGGAATTTTTCAAATTCCTACAGGATGGACCCCTAAATACATCTGCAGGCAGCAATAAACCTGGTCCATTATCGACACCAATTACACATTCTTGAGTTCCCATGGAACGTAGCATGAGTTCATGCTGTCGCTCCTCTGTACATCTGCATTGCGTCCAAAACGAGTTAAATATTCAGAGTTTTCAGTGAACGCAGCATCGACTCACATAATTACGCGGGGAGCCCTGGTGACACGCTGAATTACTAATACAAGGACACACTTGTTGCTTGCGTTACGCTGCAAGCAAACTCCATGTGTGAGGACGCAAATACGGAATATGTTTTAGACTGTTTAGACTCCTTCAGTTTGTGTGTAAGGGCTGGCTCGAACGTGGCAGGAGGTACACGGCACCGGGTTAAATGGAGAAAATACAATATCAAAGGAAACACTCCGCAGACATCAGGCAGGTAACACAATGCATGCGCCTCGCTTGACTTGCTTACCTGCTTGACGTGATGTGCTGGCGAAGTGTGATGCCAGGCTGCGCCGCCCCAACACGCACGCGCACGCACAGTTTATAACCACTGTGGAGAGTCCACACCACGTAGCTTTGCACATGTGAATTGACGTTTGTAGCCACAATCTGCACATTTACAGCAAATTGGATGATGACGTCACAAAGCGTCTTACTCCACAAACTCATCTCGCTCCATCACCCGACTAATGTGTTTCGAACGTTGCCGTGTCGGTGATGCATGAACGTTCAGCTACTTCCGGTCAAATGTTGTCGGTTTTTCGCTAATTCTTGCTCCTTATGTGGATCGATTTGGATTACACGTGAACCACAAAATATCTGCTGAGCCCCGGTTCTAACGACACCTCAACCATGTCCGTAGCTGCAGCGGTCGGCCTGTTCACACTTTTAGCTCAAAAAGTGCCATGGAGAAGAAAAATAATAATGATCCGAACAATGGCATAACATCCCTACAGGATAGACATAATAATAACAATTAAAACAATAATGATTATAATTAAAACAATAATAATAATTAAAACAATAACTATGTTACTACTACAAATAATAATAATAATAAATATAACTGCAAGTAGCTATACACGTGGTCCAGTTTAGTCGTTAATTTAGGTACATATTGCAGTTTTCCAGGTTCTGTGAAATGCAGCACAAGTTCCAAAAGTTCCAAACACCGTGGACTTACATCTGGACCAATCAACGTGTATGTGCATGTTTGGCTTCTGGCATTTGAGTCTTCTAGCGTCTAGAATTATGATTGTTTCTGGGTGACGCGTTTTTTTTCGTTGATACTACAAATACTTAATGTATTTGGACGTACTGTATCCACAATATAAACGAAAGAGCGGAAAGGAGTACAAAGCGGCTACACTCCGTGCACAAAGATTGACACAATGGTAAATGACACTTCTTCACCCTAGTATGACTTGTGTTGGAGGGAAATGGATTCTTAAAGACGAGGCTTGGACTTGTATAACTTCGGATGATGATGATGCGGCCCGCTCCTGAAACTAATTAAATCACAACAGTTTTTCACTAATTTCTGCTCCAAATGTAGATCGATATTGATCAAACTCCAATGACAAGACCTCTGAGACGTCCTGGTTCTAACAAGACCTCAAACACCGAGAACAAATCTTTATTTTTTTTTTAACGCGAGTGTTGAGAGCTGCGGGCTGGAATCCCTTTATATAGCTGCAGGCAACAATACGTCCAGGGTAGTCGGCCCTTAGTTAAAGTGCAATTTAAAGGCAAAGTGTTCAACAGCAATACAGCCAGTTAACGCCTCTGCAGGGTTAATATGAATGTTGTATTACAGAAGGTATGTTTCCATGGCAATTCTGTTATTGAAATATAATCTCTTCCTAGAACATTATAATTTATTCCACCAGACATTTCCATGTCCTGATAAAGGCCAGTTCCCTTTCTCAAGGTTTCAGAGAGCATTTTAGTCAAATTTGAATTGTCAGTAATGGAATAAACCTTTATCTTATAATGGCAACACATCTGGCTTTGACTATGAAGTATAAAATGTATATTATTATTATTATGATTATTATGATTATTATGATTATTATTATTATTATTATAATATATTAATCATATTATATTACAGACATTAATGCCGATCGAGCCGATTATTGGGTGACGATTGATCAGCAGCAAGAATTTCATGACCGGCCCAGCCCTCGTTGTTATATATTGGATGTATCGCTTGAAATGCAATGAACTGACTTAAATGATTCATAATCTAGCTACCTTCAGTTTCCATTATTTAATCCATTAAATGACCCTGCTGAACATTGGCTAACTATCCCTAGAAGTCAGTCAAGGGCCTTTACCGACCTAGCATGCCACAATAATCTAGTTTGCCTTACCAAATAACAACAACAACATTATATTGTAAATCATCAATTGATCAAAAAAAAAAAAAAAAAAAAGGTTAACCCCATGGGATTCCATTCAGCCTTGACAGGCCATTACACAAAATGCGTAATAGCATACAGAGAAAGCTCTGAATAATGCATCAAGTTATTAGACCAGATCTGTACTCATTCAAGTCCCAGGCACGCAACGCCAGGCAGGCGATTTGGGGCCATTGGTTTCCATCACCATCCTCCCCCTGGATTGATGCTGGTTCTGCATGCGAAGCTTTCGCCAGCATCCATCACAGATGCAATTGCATTAATAACACAAGAAATATTTACAGGGACACCTTGTAATGTATTACATTAACATTGTCACAAATACTGTTGTTTCTGATTAGTTTACTGCACTGCCGCCCCGTGATAAGCATAACAATATATAAACATTTTCATAGTGTGATTATCTTGTTGTGTGATTATCTGCGCAAAACATCTCTTTAAAAACATGTTTTACTGTAAAACATGTACAAATGTGAAAAATGTGCATATTCAAAAATAAATACGTGCATAAAGCACGGTTTTATCTGAAGTCTTGTGATATACATCTCCTATTTCTTCTACGCTGCCCCATCTACTAAGTGAGTGACACTTCCTATAGCCACCATGGCCACCTAAAGTGCTTTACAATTAATACCACTCATTCAATCATTAACACTCACACGACACAGCAAGCTCTAGGAGTTAGTTATGTGGTTACTCAATGGCCCTGTTTACATCTGGCATTAACATGCGTCTTGGGTGATCCGATCACAAGTGGACAGCTCTTAGTATAGGTGTGATCCGATCACTTAGACCACATTGGGAGGTGGTCTGGGCCACATTATGGCCACATTCTTTTAGCAGTGTTAAAGCGAATGTGTCCTGGGCTACATTGAAGGACTGTGTACTTAACTGACGTCCTCTGCGCTAGTGGAAGTACCTACTCATTCGGGCAACAACGGCATCATATTAAAGTCTGGATGGGAAACGCAAAGTCTCCCCGTTCCAGAAGTGTAGTATTTATACAAAAACATCCAGTTTTTACTGAATTAAGTCCCTTTGCAACGGAAAGCAATGGGGAGACGTGCATGGCGCGGCACGGGACATAGTTTTTTTGTTTTGTTCAAGTAGGAAATGGAGGAAAACGCACTTTGTTTTTATTTGTTTTGTCTGGAGACACGGAAACTGGAACGCGCAGTGGACGGGAGATTGCTCCCTCTTCACTGTCCCCATCCAAGGTGCAACGGGACAGTCCCTTAACTCAGTTGTGTTCAAAAATATTGTTTCATTAAAGTAGGAAATTAACGAAAAATAAATACATCTAAAATAAAATCACACTAAAACAGGCACGGCGTATAGTGCGCACTGCTGTCTAGCGGAGAAAAAAAACTCCACTTCAATTCTGTATGTTTTGTTCACGTTTTTAATTTTCCATACAAGTAAGAAAATCAGAAAACTAAAATAAGCCCCTTTCCCACATGGAATCCGTAACATTGCTGGATAAAAAAAAATATCCGGCAAAAGCAGTAGGTAGTCATTCCCACATGGGCTCATTTACGGAAAAGTTCTGTATCGAGTCTGTTCCCACTTAGATGACTGTTCCGGACACAGTATGTCATGCTAGCAAGTGCTAGACAGGTGCCTTTACCAAAAGTCCAATACAAACTTTCACCAGAGCCTGCTCCATTGTTAAGGCTCAAATTACAATGGTGAATATTTGTTTTGTTACATGCAGCAAGAGACTAATCAGTCATTGTTCCTTAATACAATGTTACAATATGGTAACGTAACAATGCATGAAGTGGCTTATTATCAACGTGTGGTTGCGTACATCCAGAGGATGCTTCAGTATAGAAACACTGTCAAGAGCTCCAAATAATGTTGACTCATTGCAAGAGGAGGATGCAATTATCTGCATTGAGCGGAGCCAAAGGAAACATTTCAAAAGGGCAACTTTTGAAATGATTCGTAATCTTAAATGAATAGATCTGCGGCTAAGGTGGAGGACAAACAAAACAAAACAATTCTGTGTCCGAGGCAATGGGCTGCTGAAGCTGGTGATGCGTGTCGTGATTTCACCCTTGGACGTCACGCTGACATGTACACGGGGCGACAAACTGACAGTGGCTCTGCATTGTGGCTTAAATCTAGGCCAAGGAAAGAGTAGGAACAAAAAAAAAACAAGAAAACCCTGAACATTGAAGTTGGATTCAATATATGCCGCACATTTTCCATTTAAAGTGGAAAGCTGCTGAGGTTAATTAGGGTGGCTGATCTAGACCTCATGTGACCCGTGCAGCCAGTAGAACGCTTCAATGGGCACCAAGTGAGGAAAACAAACATCTTTAACATCGTCTCCAACCAGATCTAGAAACCACGTATGTTCCGATTGCTCTTGATCATGTCCATCAATGTCTAAAGTTCAATCTTTATTCACAGCAAATCAAAAGGTGGTTATGATGCAGTTAAGGGATATGGCTTTGAATTTATAGCTGGCTTAAGGCCGAAACACCACAATTCTCCACAGTTAGATACAGTAGAGATTTTTGCAGCTTAATAAAAACATATTGACAACATTTATTTCAAAACAGCAGGTTTTTTTACAGCTTGCTTGGAGACAATCCAAGGTGAGTAGGCCACGTGATAAACATGTTTTCAACCTACTAATATTTCAATTACACGGACAATTCAGCTGAGATTTCCACAACTGCCCTCTGAATGGCCTCTCACTGTTAGTGCCCAAACAGGAAGCCCAAGCCCACAGGAGAGAGTAGATGGACAGAGAGAGAGTGAGTGAGAGAGAGAAACAGAAACAGATAGAGACAGAGAAAGAGAGGTGCACGTTGGAAGCATAATGGGGGGGCGGGCGGGGGAAAAGGGGTGGAGCAGTAGCACTGTAGGAATGGAAGGAAAAAAACCCTGATAGTGATTATATAGATGGATAGAGCAAGTGGCTGGAGGGAGGGAGGGGTGATGACCTCTTTGTCATAGTGACATTCTGTGCCACAAAGCCCCAGTGTGTGCTGCCAGCTGCTATGGATACGCGAAAACGGGAGCCAACAGCAAGGGCCCGGAGAGGAGGCATCGAGACAAACAGCTTGTTTTTGTTGATATTCAAACGGCCAGCTAAAAATACACAGCTGTGGGCCAGATCTGTCACCGGCTAAAAAAAGGAAAGAAAAAAAAAAAAAGGACTCATCTCTGACAGCCCGGCATCTTCAGATCCATAGAAAGGAAAATAGAAAAGCCTTCCAATTTAACTCAAAGAGCCAAGTGATAAGGCTTGACGCGAGTCCGCCTTGTAATGCAACACAAAGCATGGGATTAACGGGAGTGAGAGTCTACACATATAGGATGTGGATGGAGTACGGTCCAGACCCCTATTTTCCACATCCTGGTTGATCCGGTCATTGTCTGCACAGGAAGCTCAGCGGTTCAGGCCACGAGGTGGGGTGGAGGTGGGAGGCACATGAGGGTCTCGCGCCACGTGAGGGCCAATATGCCACTCCCCACCCTCAACTATGACTCATAAAGTCAAGTGAGTCACTTAGTTTTGCCTTGGATGCAGAGCCCTGATTGGCCTGAATGGGAGGTGGGCCAAAAGCCAACCTAACGAAATGTGGACGACAGCAAATTCAAAACATCTACGTGTGCGCCGCCGTGCAGCGGATCTCGCACCTTTTCTTGTGCACGGGGAAAACATGTCGTGAGCCATCGGGAGTCAAGAAGAGAAGGAGCAGGAGTGGAAAGTGGAGAACTGGAGATCGGCAGTAATCTGACTGATGCTGCGTCAGTGGCTGAGGATGCGCAGCAGATGAGGCCTGCTGTAATTACGTGCCGCACCGCAAAACTGGCTGCAGCTTGTCATTTTTAGTGGGTGGTGAAGGCTACAAAATAAAGACTTTACCTTATTTTTTCACCATAGTTATAGGAGAGACTAGGGAGTTTCCCTTCAGCCCTAAATTGTCAATAGCAGAGCATGAACAAGTGTTACTTAGCAGCGGTGGAGCAGTGATTCATCCGTTCCTCCCCTGATTTATTCATTTACATGGCTCAAAAGACATTCATGTGCCTGAAAACTAAAGATGGACAACGTGACTCCATCCAGAAAACAATTAAAAGACACAAAACCCTGAAAGCTCTTACAACCCCCCCAAATAAAACAAACAAAAAAACCAAAACATTTTAACCATTAGACAACAATGAGGCATCATAGCCATAGTTGCCGAATGATTTGAGACCTTTCCTCAATTAATTCCATTTATGACTTAAACCCTGGGAAGGCTTTAGCTATACAAGATATTTTTTAGAATTCTATATTTAGAGTTTTGGATAATTCTATTTTTTTCAGTTCACACGCTCGACAAAGAAATACTGTTTGAAACCCTTTTAAGATGCGTATTGTTCCTGTCAACGTTTGAACAGTCCACTGAACTGAAATGTTGACAAGTGAAAGGATTTACATTTTTTTTAATCGCAATACTGTTTCTACAGAACTGGCTAACTTCTCTCCATACACAAAACTATAGGATTGTTTCTATCCTTCTATCACTACTATCCCAACAGTGTCCAAAATGAGCACGGATTGTTCCACTCCATCTCCGTTATTAACACGAAAGATGTCAAACGGCAAGTTTGACATCTTGCTCAGTTGTGGACTTGCCTCACAAGTCCACAACTGAGCAAGTGTGATTTTGTTTAATAGAAATAAAGGGTAAAGGCTATGCCTTAAACGGGAAGGATTGGCAGCTTGTTGATCCACACAACACCGTGGTCAGTGAATCTGCGTAGTCCGGTCGCAACGACAACTTATGTAAAAGCTCCTGTCTTGCAGTGGCCTTCCAGTCCTCATGCTGTATGTGGTCTCCGTCTCCACTTTTACATGCGTTTCATTGGCAAATGAAATACTGATGTCCAAGTGTGTGATTACCAAACAGCAAAGTGGCCATCGGTTTCTCTTGTCAGGTCGATGCAACAGAGAAGGACAAGACAAATGGGACATGGGCTGTGCAAATGGTTTGGAGTGAGGCCCAGACGCAAGATTGACTCCAATGAATGTCAATATAAGGTGAGTTTAAAACAGACCCGCCATCCAACATGCATGATAAAAGGCACCCTCGGAGCTAGGGCACTCCAGTAAAACCTTCTTATGGATGTGTGTGTGTGTGTGTGTATGTATGGTGGGGGACATAGAAGGAAGACGGGAGGAGGAGCCAGACAGCATTTCGGGGAGGAATCAATTTAACTGCACGCAGAGGGGAGCGCGCGGAAAAAAACCCTCTGGCATCACATCCCAAGAATGTTAGCAATGAGCTTACAGACCACATCCCAACACACAAGACTCCGAGCCGGAATCACATCCAGACCTATAACAGCGCTGGAAAAAAAAAAAAAAAAAAAAAAGAGAGGGACGGCAATGGAACGCCCGTGTGAGAGAGGGGGCCCTCTCCGACGGTCCAATGAGCATCACCCTCCCGCATCACATGACGCAATCCACAAATGGCTCGGAAATCGTTCCATACTGCCAAAATTTTCTTTTAAAGAAAATAAAAAGAGGGCGAGAGAGGGAGAGAAAGATAAAAAAGAAGAGGGAGTGAGAGAGAGAGAGAGAGAGAGAGAGAGAGAGAAAACACAAGGCGATGTGTTTTACTGCATACCTCTGGCTGGGTCACCACGAGTACAGCAGAGACATAAAACAAATCAGACCTGGAATGACCCGGGCTGCGGAGAGAACTGGGCTACACTGGAAATGTACTCGCCTTGGCCATTCACATGTAGGTGCACAGCAAGGATGGAAGAAGGAGGCAGGAGCGTGTGTGTGTGTGTGTGTGTGTGTGCGTGTGTGCGTGTGTTGTGGGGATATGAAAAAAAAAAAAATCTTAAGAATAAAAACAGTTCCAAATGAAATGATACAGTGAGAGCATGGCCATTTTCCTTGTGTTTGTGGCCCTTAAGACAGAATCTTGACCTCGCAGTTACCGTTCAGACAGTTTGTTATTTCCACTAAACCACTAGATAACCAGACTGGTCCAGCCGTGTCTCTTCAACCCCGCGTCCCCCTCACCCCATTGTCCCTCCCTCCATCTCAGCTCTTTCCTACGGTCACAGGGAGCGAGTTACAGCAGTTATAGCACATGACAAAGTGACCTATGCCCCACACAGGATGGGCTATACTGGGGTGGAGGCGATCGGGGGGGGGGGGGGGGGGGGGGGGGGTCCCGTGTCCAAACCTATGGTCTCTCCAACACTTCCTCCCCTGCCCCGGCCCCACTACCAGCCTGCAAGGGGAGAGAGGCAGTGATGGCAGCCTCCCCCTTACGCTGGGCCTCTTGCTGGACTCTGGAGAGGGGAAAGAGACGAGGCAGGGAGAGGCCCACTCACACACACACACACACACACACACACACACACACACACACACACACACACACACACACACACACACACACACACACACACACACACACACACACACACACACACACACACACACACACACACACACACACGACTTGTCTCTGTCTATGCAGAATAACGAACAGAATAAGTATTCTTATGCACACACACACGCACGCACACACACACACCTCAACTGGACAGGACTGGACAGAAAATAAGACAGTGGGTGAGGTGAGTGCAAATTCACTTTAGCAAAGTCAGGGTTACATAATTTCCACATAAAAAACACCACGTTCTTTCGTCAACACTTATCCAAAAGAAAGATGTTTACATAGCGAAATCTTGGCAATCATTTCCCGAACATGAAAAAGGTTTGCACGTCAAACAAAACATACCATGTGACAAAAAAATTCAGATATTCAGAGCGGATGGTTCTATAATATGTTATTGAAATAAAGTGCAGCTATATATCAGTTCCTCTACAAACTCGGTTCACGCCCACATTCGGTTCCAAGAATGTCACACCTGCCCGGCCTGTTCCCCCGGGACCCGTGTGCTCTGTGTGAGTGCGGTTTTCTTTTACTTTCGGATTTGGTGTGAATGTGAGTGTTGGGTGGTTTATGGTCTGCCCCTCTACTGTATCTCTATCCTCCGCCCGGGTCCTGGTTCCACAACCTCATGATCGTCAGCAATCAGGCTCACTCCACTCGGCGTACAGCAGCTGCCAGCAATTAGTGACCCTGCATAAAAGCTCCGCTGTTCCCTTCCTCTGGTGCCAGATCGTCTTCGACTGCCGACAACGTTTCTAGCCTCCTTGGCACGATCCTGCGTTACCTGTCCCTGTGTTACCTGTCCCTGCCCTTCCGGTCTGTCCTGCTCCTGTTTGTCAGTCTCCAGCTTCCTCCGCCCGCCCGTCTGCCTGTACTCACCTGAACCCGTACCATTCCCCAGTTTGTATTAAAAAAAAACCTTAAAACATCTCTTAAGACGCCCCCCGTGCCTGCGTTTGGGTTCCGTCGCCAGTGTCTCTCATGGCAAAGACGGCTTCACTCTGAACAAATTTCTGTCCCTACAGGAAACATTACCCGAATAAAAGTGTTTGGCCAACATACCATCAACCATGGGGGGGGGGGGGGGGGGGGGGGGTATGAGATGATGAGATTATTAGTGAGAACTTAACACTTCATTAGCCTGAAGGGCACTGAAAATATTTGGCAAACAGCACACGTATACATAAAACGGCAAACAACCGGCCAATACAGTAGCATACAGCAGCCTCTCTCCTTCTATAGGATCACATGAAAGAGGAAGCAACCAATTACTGCAATCACGAAAGGGGAGTCGGAGCGATCGCGTGGGAGACCTAGTGGACTGTACCACCACTGCCCCAGAGCTCTGTAAACAACCTACCATTGTGTCAGTATCTGAAAAATACGTCAGGGCTTCGTTAAAAATTTGACATGGTAGATCCCGGCATATTTAGGAACACACATAGGAAGCCTATGGGGTAGAAAATGGACATGGTGCCATCTGATTAGAGGTCTGTCGCAAACTTCCATATCGACGAGCCAGATTAATCTCGAGCTTAGCCATTTCAGCTAGAAAGTAAAATGGGGAGGGGAAACCCCATTTGACAAGTGTCCAAAAGAAACCTCTAAGTCCTTCCACGTTCCTCTAGTCAAACTCTAAAGTTTCCTCGCTTACGGAATCGGATAGGTGTAAGAAATCTAGCTTAAACATCTGGTATAAACTTGATCAGTGACAAAAACAAAGGAACTGGGAGCTATGTTTATTTCTTCATTATGTTATTAGAAATAACATAATCAAGGCAGGACGGGCACTCTCACATGCTGATGTGACGACGCTCCTTCCGCCCGTTAGCAGAGTTACCTATGTGCAGAACAAAATGAACAAAAAAAAAGAAAGAAAGAAAGAAAGAAAGAAAGAAAGAAAAACAGCCGCCATACAATTTAAAGGTGCACTTTGGAAGACAAACTGTGTGTTGGAATGGGCGACTTGCTTCCTGGTTAGGTTTACAGTCATGCCAGTCATGAAACCCAAAAACACTTGAAACGGCTCCTCTGATCTGCTGTCTGCATTTGTTCCTCCTTTGATTGATTGGGGGGGGGGGGGTGAGATCGCCGCACTTGAAGATCATCGGCGTTTTTACGACGGCGGCTATAAAAGCGTCACAGTCCCGTCAATGATTTGCTCATTATTATGTCATTAAAACGCACCACAACAACCCCTAACCCCGACTTGCGTTGAACTCGCCGCACAGGACGCGGCCCCTCCCACCTTGGGACCCCGCGAACGTCGACGAAAGCCCGGCGACTGCCGTGCCTCCTTGTTATGACAACAGAGCAACTTCACCGCCGCCTCCCCCGAGGAAGGGCCGCTTTGGTCGCACGCCGGGGAGACGTAGCTCCCAGACTCAGAGAACGCACAACGCCTGCCACCGCCTCAACTAAGTGACCGTCGACTGGGCTTGCGCGGCTGCACGGTGTCATCACGTTGACAAACTGCGGTTGCGAGCGAATGAAAGTGACCAAAGCACGAGGGCCGACGGGAAAATAACAGAAAAACTAAACAAAACAAACAAAAACAAAACGCAGCGCCCACCCCCCCCACCCACCCACCGAACACGTGTCGACACCCCCTCGACCGCTGACCCCCAAACAGCACAGATCGCAGAGACACGAAGCACTCGAAAACAAAAACCAACAAAACGAGCAGCAACGACAAGAGGCGGACAGACAGAATCCCGAATTCAAAAACAAAACAAAAACAAAAAACAACCACGTCACGGCGCTGGGCGGGAGAGGAGGAGGAGGTGGGGGGTGAGACTCACCTGGGAGGGGGGTGTTCGCATGCCCCGGTGGACGCGGTGAAACGGGGGGAGCGGGAGGAGGAGGAGGAGGAGGAGGGGGCGGCCCGAAAACGGTTCTCCGGCGACTTTACTCCCGAGTGGTTAATCCTGTTGGAATACAAAAGCAGAATGGTATGTCGCAAGTCACCGTGGGCCCTCAGCCTCCTGCCTGACCCGCTGTGTTTATATAACAGCGAGGGCTCCACGGGCCCCGCTCCCTGCACAAAACACCCCGCGCGGCCGCAGGGGGAGGAGGGGCGGGCGGGGGGGGGGGCGGACTGGACACGCCGCTTCTTCTGCGGGATCGCGTTCATTCTAGCACCGCAGCCCCACATTCAACCGACCGTGTGTGTGTGTGTGTGTGCGTGGGTTGGTTTTTTTTTGAGACCCCGACTCTGGCATTCCTTCTGTGCGCGTAGCTTTTTTTTCCTCTCCGGGTGAGGGTCAGAGGGATGCAATGTGTTGCTTTTCTATTGTTTTGGGTGTTTTTCCATCCCGATTTGTTTTCTTTTTTCACTCGTGCTTTCCGGTTTCGAATCTGCCGACTTTCTATGTACTACTTAGTCCCCTTTTCTTTTATTTACACGGGGGGTAAAGGTAAAAGAAAAGGGGAGGGGGGCGGGGGCGGGGGAGAGCGTGCCTTCCTCGGCCGCTCCACGCCGGGTCAGGACGCCGCTCCGCCGGGTTCCGTGCGCGGCGACTTGCCTACCTCGGCTCAACTTTTTTCCCATCCGGACCGACTCCGCTGCTTAATCCCCCCCCGCCGCCCGGGTCGGGGCGGTCAGGCTCTCGCGGAGTGCTGCCCCTCCATGCCGAGGTCCACGCAGCTCGGGTCGGGATTAAAAAAAAAAAAAAAAAAAATATGTAAAAAAAAAAAAAAAAACACACACGCAGCGCGCGTGCGGGGGGAGGGGGGGTGCGGTGCGGGTGCGTGGGGGGGGGGGGGGGAGTCGCGAGGGAGAAACCCGTCAAACTCCCGCACGCGCCCTTCCCGGGGATCCGCACGTCGGCTCGCGAGCTCGGTAGCCCGTGGCTAGCAGGCTGCTTCGCCCTCACGCGGCGCGCTAGCAAGTTCCCGCAGCCTCCTCAACTGTTTCCTCCGCGCCGAAACAACGCCTCGACGACCGCGAGGACACGACCGCGAATGGCGACACAAAGGTATTAATCTGTAGCCCCGCTGGTCCGACGAGTAACATCCCTCCTCCGGACCCCTAAATAGATAGCCATTACTTTTTGTTAAACCCCGCCCACCGGACCGGACCCCTACGGGGGCGGGGGGGGGGGAGAAGGGGCGGGGCTTCCCGGCCCCTCCGTCGGCCAACCAGAGGCGGGCTCGGCGCGCACGCCGCGCCGCGATTGGCGCAGCCGCCCCGAGCTGCCCCGACTTACGCTCGGTCGAGTCCAATGCGTGTAACATGTGGCGCCCCCCCCCCTTTCCCCCCCGCCCCCCAAATAGGGGTGTGTCGTGACGTCAGAGGTAACCGAGAGGTAAACAACTTTGACCGCGTGAGCTTTTAAAGCGACACGGTTTCACTGTGAGCGCTTTATTCACGGATTCACCGCCGGGACCGGAGCGGCGGCACTGCGGGCCCGGGCCCCCGGAGGAGGGGGGGTGGGGCGCGTCCCCCCCCCCCCCGCATTGTTATGGTCCACGTGCTGCTGCACAGCGACTCACACGCACGAAATGCACCTTTTTTTTATTTTTTTATTTTTTATTTATTCCCTCTTAATCGAATCCACACGAATCTCCCCCGTTTGCGTCGCTCGCTCTTTATTTTTATTTTTATTTTTATTTTGACTTTATTTCAAATGACACGTGAACGACTTTGCAAGCGCGTGCAGCGCTGCGTGCGCGTGCGGGAGGGGTGTGTCCGCTCCGCAGCGCAGCGGTAGGACGGGGAGACGGGCGGCGGCGGCGGCGGCGGCCGGACGGGGAGACGGGCGGCGGCGGCGGCGGCTGCAGGAGTGGGTGACGGGCGGCGGCAGGACGGGGAGATGGGCGACGGGGTGACGGGCGGCGGTGCGGCTGCACGGCGGAGTGGTGCTGTAACGCTTGCAAATCGCATGAGAAATAAACGGGGTCCTCGTCTCGTCGACCATAAACCATCGCGTCTGTCATAATCAGGGAAAAAATCCAAATATATATCTATACAACGAGTAATCAAAATGTAAGCAGGAAATATATGTATAATCACAGATATATGGATGTGTGTGTACAGTAGTGCAACAGACTATGTACAGTTTATACAGTGGGAAGTGGGGGTGTTATTCCAGTAAAAATATAATAACGTGCGATGACGCAATAAAGGTGCAATGCACGCAATGATGCAGATGACATAAATATACATAGGCTATAAATTGTTATTCGCTCAATGTTATCTATTTGCAATTTACCGATGCAGAAGGAACTGTGTTAGGGAGGGATGGTGGTGGTCTAAATCGGGGAGAGAGAGCGAAAGAGAGAGAGGCCCGGGTGAAGGTCAGGGGTGTGTCTATAATGTCAACACAGTACACTGCAGATATGGAGGGGAGAGAGGGGGCCCAACTGGGTCTTCACATCCTGTTCCAACCAAGACCGAAGCCCCCTCATTGTACAGCGTGTCAAAAGAATACGGAGACTTTGAATGTTTGTTTTAGTCATTATAAAATACTAATGATACAGGAATAACACAAAATAAAGTTATTTTTCTAAACTAAAACTGTGTGAATGCACCGTTATTATTATTATTATTGTTGTTGTTGTTGTTGTTGTTGTTGTTGTTATGCAATCCTCTCTCTCTCTTTCTCTCCACATCAGAATTTGTTCTAGCTTTTAAAGTAAATTCAGACAATTCTGTGACCTCCGGTCTCCTTTAACCGAGCCACGTTCTTGTCTCCATCAATTGCATATCAGGTATTTTGCCTACTCATCAGCCCTCCACTTATCCCCTGCATTGATCCAACAGTCAGCACAATGTGCACGCCACCGTTTCCGCCCCGTTCCCTTTCCAGTGTGGCCACACGCACTGGAAACCACATTCCATACGTGACGTATCCCGCGACTGAAGACGCCGCTCAACAATTATGGTGAATATTAATGGCCACGGAAGGTTGTTGTCCGGTCTCAACACTTGCCAGTTTATTTATGGCAAGGTTTGCGTTTTACCGTAAGGCTATGCATGACCTTAAAACTCTGTCATTTGTCCATTGAGGGCAGATTTGTGTAAAGTAGCTGATAGTAAAGAGCACTGGGGTGTTAAGTTAATTCTCGTGGAGAGTGTATCCTTGTCCCGTGGCTTGGGCATTCTCCAAGCTGGCACCGGCGCAGTATCAAACTGTTCTGTTAATGGGAATTTATTTGGCTCCACAACATCCATGTCGGGGCTGTATCCTGACTCCTGGCCAGCCATTTTATGTCCTCCAACGCTCATGCTATCGCCCGGCAGCACGGGCTGCGACTGTTTTGTGAGTTAGTCATCACACCCCAATCAGACAGTATGTGATCCTAGTTAATACGACGGTCTTAAAGGTGGGATTCAAAGGTGACCCGGCACGTGAAAGAACCCAGGTCCTTAGATAAGCTCGCGAGGCGAAGCCAGAAGACGATAAATCGCAAATAAGGAATGTGTGCCACTGACACAGGCACCTATCTGAAATGATAAAGGTTTGGTTGGAGCTTTAACTCAAGCTGGTTAATAGAGTCTGTGGTGACATTACATTCCAGCCGTGCAGGGCGAGAGAGCTTTGTCACACGCAACACAATGCAATCCATAATATTGAGTAGAACAGAATAGCAGAGAACAGAATAGAATACAGTAGAATAGAATAGAATAGAATAGAATAGCAAATTGTTGTCTGATGTGAACATAGTTATCAGAGTTACAAAGGATATCACCACATAGTAATGCCCTTGCCTGTGCTGGAGGGCAGTATGTAGGCTTTAAGGCCCGCTAACAATACCAAGTACAATCATGAATATCGGAAACATTCACCGTGTGTTTGTGCTTTTTCTAACCATTCATGTTTCTTTTAAGAGGGAACAGCATTCACATCTGAAATATTTATTCCCGTCATTTAGCAATTATTATTGTGCTCATTAATCTGGGCCCTTGACAACTTCCGCCAAATAAAAACAAAATTGCACCGCGGCAAGCCAACACGGCTGAAAGTCCTCTAAGTATGTTAAATATTTACTTAACGGACTACGTGTTATTTTCCCTTCATAATTTACACAGGAGATTTACACAGGGGAGCCGAGCAGAGGTCCAAATGCTGACTGTTCTCACTGCCTAAATATACAGTATATGCCTTCCCAAAATGCACTGCCTGCCGTTCACCAACGCTGTCGGTCAAATCTGTGTGATGAATTCTCAGTGGTTTGTCATTCCCAGACACAGCGATAAGCCACAACCCACCCGGGCTGCTTTTCCTCAGAAGCGCTGCTAAACAGCTCACGGATTGAAATGGCTCATGAAGCTGCTCCGACCAGCTCCCTCTTCTGGGAAATGAAGAGGCGCATGGCGGACTTCCATCACGCCCGGGCGACACCCATGATCACGTCCCAGTGTACTGTACGTCAGAAACATATTTACAAATGAATACAACGTTGAACCTCTCCAAATGTCCAAGAAGTTGTTTTTTTGTTTTCTGTGTTTGATAGAAAACACACTTGTCTTTTTTTTTTTTTTAGCAGCTACTGTATTGAGGAGATGATGAGACGTCAACACCCTGACATGGGCCCCATCTGTTTCTGTTTCTTTAAAAGTCAGACACGCTTTATTCTGCAAATGCGTGACCGAATGGAATATACTGTATTTGGCCATGATCAGTACTTTGTTTAGTGTCATAGAGCTGGTAGACACTTACTCGAGGCCGGTGTGCTGGTCTGCTCCCCTCTATGAACGGCTATTGATCGATGGAACTGGGACAGCTGGTTTAGGGGTGGAGGGCTGATGTGAACCCCTTTATTATTCAGATTTTGTTATTAAAAATTAGATTGAGTGCTTTCACTCATGGACTTTTTAACAGTACTTAAAATGGCAATCCATAAGACTGCCCCCCACTCAACATTGACCCTCACCTTCGCTCTCAGATGTTCACTTTCTATTCTGCAAAACACGCCTTCTTCTGAACTTCATTTTTTCATTTTTTTTGGTCACTTGAGGTGGCGGGGATATTTTGTCATCCCGGGGTGCCGTTCTTTTTTTTTTTGTGAAAGCTCATTTATACGGACAGTTTGCTGACCACAACCGACTACGCTTTCTAAAATTCCCTGCGGCCGCCATTGATTTATTATCATTTTTTTTAAATATATGTGCTGGGTTTTTGCATTCTTTCCAGGAAAGGCGGACCAAAAGCACGATCCGCCAACAGAATCATCTGAGTACGGCTTTAAGAGACGGCCTGAGAGGACGCCAGGATCTTCCCCGGGATCCAGGCCTGTTGTGCGTGGATGGGGTTTCTACTCTCAGAACTCTGTCACCCTCTGCTGACCATGTCGACAGTTGCAGTAAAAAGGGAAGAAGCGCCGCAGTCCGTCCCTGTGTTACACAGACGAGAGGAAACACACGCAATGAATGTTCTTTCCGTGCAGGGGCGCCGGGGCGGGTCACCGGGTATAATCACAACCGGTGGCGAGCAACACTCGAGTTTCTTGTTTGGTGTTGCGCACAAGGTTGATCCCCCCCCCCCCCCCCCCGCACACACACACATGCTCTTTTTAAACTTTTAACTCGAGTGGAAAAGCAGAGAGGTCAAAGAGTGTCGATTAGATTTAAAATAAAAAACATTTTTAAAAAAGAGCGGGAGCGGGCCTTTGCATCGCTGCGATATAGCACGACGTATGAAAAAAGGTATACAAAAAAGTGCCCAAATGATTTTTAGCACATTTTAATTTGTAATCTTTTACTCATACAACTACTATGACTTATCATCATCATCATCATCATCATCATCATCATCATCATCATCATCATCATCATCATCATCATACGACTACTACTACTACTAATTATTATTATTATTATTATTATTATTATTATTATTATTATTAATAATAATAATAATAATAATAATAATAATAAAATAAAGATAACAACAATAATGACATTCTTCTTCTTCTTCTTCTTCTTCTTCTTCTTCTTCTTCTTCTTATTATTATTATTATTATTAATATTAATAAAAATAAAATTATTATAATAATAATAATAATAATAACAACATTATTATTATTGTTATTATTATTATTATTATTATTATTATTATTACAGCGATTTGAACCGTCTCAAAGCCGAGCTGCGGCGGCGGCCCGCGAGTCCTCCTCTTCCGGGGAGAAAGGACGCTGTGGACCGCGCGGCGGTCGCTAATCCGGGTGAATTAACGGCTTAACGACGAGCTTTTCTCTCCTTTATCTGAGAAGGAGTCCGGCGCTGGAAGGGTCTTCAAGGACGAAAAGAAGATCGGAAGACGTAGTTCCCACCGCGGCCGGTTGACACCTCTTATCCCCAGTATTCGCAGCGCTCAGCTGTAAAGGTCCCATGGTGTAATGGTTAGCACTCTGGACTTTGAATCCAGCGATCCGAGTTCAAATCTCGGTGGGACCTCGTCATTTTGTTAAACGATAACAATTGCTTTATGAATAATAATAATTAAAAAAACACACCTTAAAACATGGTAGTACATGTCCCGCTGTTGTTTTAACTTCCAGAAATACTTCAGGAGGAAATACACGGAATATCCATCCCTGTGCGTATAACTCAGGACACTAAATAAAGTGACATCCACCGTGAGATCGAATAAGGAAACACTCACATCTCCACATCTTTTCCTCTTGTTTTATTTTCGCTTCTCTCCTCACACTTCGCTGTTCTTGTCATCCCGTCGAGAGGCATGAAATATATTCCTTCCTTTTTTTTTTTTTTATCAAACATTTCGTTAGGAAAAATATTCATATTGGGTTCACCGCAGAAATGGGAATACTGTTTTTTGGTTTATAAAACACACAAAAAGCGACCACGAGCATATAAATGAAATCAAGTTACACTCAGCAGAAAATGTAAAGTCTTTGGTTTGAAGTGAAGAAGAGAGCAAAACAGAGTTGGACGCAGGCCGTGCCCATGATCGCACACCTACACGTCACGGGATGCTTCGTATCAACTTACATTGGGAAATGAAGAGAAACCAGAAGAGACATTTTCCCACCTGCTTTCGCTGAAACCCGAAATAAAAACCTTTGAAGTCTCCGGGTCCGAATGGCGTTCCAGTTGCACTTTATAAATATGTTTATGTTAACATATTGATTATACTGTCCAGGAACATTTCATTTGTAAATACTGTTTAAAGGGTAAACACCCCGCCCCCATATAATTTTTGAGCAACAAAAAATAAAAAATACTCAATAAAATGTGACATTGAATCATTGAAAACAATGTGCCGTAGCACAATAATTGGCCGTAATATTTGGAAACGGTTCATCACCGTTTGACATTTTCTCACCATCTACAGTCCACCTTGCATTTAGAATGCACACGGGCGTTCCGCCTTTCACCTCGCTGTCGCCAAACTATGACGAAACAATTCGGAAAACAAAATGCGATCGTGTTATGTGCAACGGCGAGTGTGACACTTCAAGGACGAATATGTCAGTGCGCGTTAAAATACACACAGCTGCAGCAAGCCTTTCCTGAGGACAAATAAAAAACAAACACCGGCGCATGGAGAATAAAATGTACACAAAGACGTATCCACCGTACGATCACACAACAGCTTGACTTCCTTTGAACACAATTTCCTCTGTTTGGCAACGAGGCCGCGGGGGTTGTCGTCGCCCGGATCGCCTGGAAACAACGGCGCTCTTTTTTTTAAATTCCAGTAAGAAAATAACAATAATAAAAGATCCATCCGAGCTGTTTGATGCGTCGCATTTCGAGCTGAATAACAGTCCGGGGCCAAATAGATTGACAGTCATGACGTTTATAAGGCGCGCGCCATGCAACAGAGTACTCCTTCGGGACAATGAAAGGTATAGAAATAAAAGTCTAGAGATGCATACAATAACAGTGAATACATGACCCTCACACCAAAAAAAAACAAAACGTTGTTAAATCTCATTTGGCAAGAGTTTTAGAAGCTTACTCACGGCTTGTGCTTTACACAAACATAGAAATTTGATTTGATTGTCCCATAGACCTGTAAGCTGTCAAATCCAAACCCTTACACACACACACACACACACACACACACACCTCTCAAAGAGTGTTGTGTTTAGAGTCATAATAACACATCGTCCATTCCACAGGAGTTGGCGCGCACAGGTGCCCGCCTCATCTCCTCAGCTGTGGCCCCAGCATGACCTTGTTGATGAAGTTGACGATGGCCACCGCCGGCTGCTCGGGGTCCATCTCCGCAAAGAGGTGGCACACGTTCTCCGTGGCGCTGCCGCTCCGCCTCGCCACAAAGCCAAACATCCTGCGGGAGAAGGAGCGTCAGGAATTACCGGCTCATACAGTATCACAGTGCTAGTTAGAAAAATAAAGAATAAATAAGGACACACACACACAGACACACACACACACACACACACGCACATACAGTATATATATATATACACACACACACACACACACATACATACATACATATATATATATATACATACACACACACACACACACATATAAACACACACATATACTGTATATATACAGAACATATACGGTATATATATATATATTTACCGTATATATACTGTGTATTTATGCAGTATATATACAGTATATGTATATATATATATACTATGTATATACAGTATATATACAGTATATATAGGTATATATACAGTATATACTGTGTGTGTGTGTATAAGTGATCATTTGCCATGCAACGAAAGCACACACATGGCCAAACAAACAACACAGAGAAAGAAAAATGAACCAGATGCAAGCACTCACTTGCTTGTCGTACTATTAGAGTTAGTCCACCTGAAGCACGGGCAGACAAATAATGACACACAGACTTAGGCATGGAAGAAGATGAATGGCAAGACATGGGTATTTTTGGCACTGATGACAAAAGCAATAATCATTGGCAATATTCCTATTGGCGACAAGCAAAGGCACTAAGACAACCAAGATATCTTTGAAGACAAGATGGAGGAGAATCGTGGACGTGAGAGGTCTTTGCGCAGCAGAGACGTGGCTGAGGATACTCGGCGTGAACGCAAACGCGCGTCGCGGGCTGTCGGCGTCGCTGTGGCGACGCCGCGTTGTAGGGACGCACCTCTGGTCCTGGGGTTCCACGCTGCTGTACGTCACGCTGTTGATGGGGTAGTGTCGTCTGAAGAACAACCTGGGCAGAGAGGAAAGCCTTCGTCGCCGAGGTTGCCAAATACATGCGCTGCCTGACCATTTTCAGGCCAACAAGTAATGAAGCGCGGCATTAATTCAGGTCTCATTGCCTGGTTGCCGCTCATTTCCATAGCAACCGCCCACGCCTTTCGATATTACTTCCTTTTATCGTCTCCCCGTTGCCCGGCATACTAAACGAATGGCAGCGCTTGGATGTGATATCTTAACACTGGTGTTGACGAGGGGGGCGTGAGGCACCTTCTCTTGCTGTCGGTCAGAGTGATGCCCTGCGTGGACACTTTGAAGTGGACCACCGTCGCCGTGGGACGCGGACTCAGAGTCAGAGTGCTCTTGGTTGCCTTGGAGATGGCCTGAGGACCCGTCAGCGATTCCGTCTCCACGGAGTTCAGGTAGAAGACGTTGCAGGCTGGATGGGGCGGGGGAGAGAAAAAAGACATTGACGCGAATGGTTACGATGAAGACGCCGCCGCGATGATGTGGCGAATTCGGCGACTTCCGCCGGTCAAACGTAAACGCTGCACTTCATATAGCGTCCACATTGAGAAAACATTTGCTGTTTGATCTCGATATTACGTGAACATCTAACTCCGCAGACGGGCTGATTTGCTACCTGCTCCCTGCTTGAGGAGATCTGCCGCTGTGCTGGTGTTGGTGGTACTTTGCATCTCCTGAAGCTCCCCAACCAGATCTGAAACATCATAATTATAAAGTAATGATTAAAAGACGATACTGAACTTAAAGTCAGCAGTACATTTATTTTAATATATATCTATGTTGTAGTTTTTCCATCTTTTTTTTTTTTTTTCAGTTTTTTGACAATCTTGAGTAACATACTATTCCCGTTTGTGCCCCATATTGACATAACATACATGATCAAGCTATTACCTTTATCAGGGATGCGCAGGGCACATGGTAGAGATATCGGAGTGATTGAATGCTGGTAAACAAGAGCGGATAAACTGCCTGCGAGACGGAGGGAAGAAGAGAAAAGGCGAGAACGGTAATATAGCTGGCGAGGAGGGAGGAGGGCGAGCGGTATCGAAGTGTGAAAGAAAGTGGGATGAGCAAAAATGAAAAGCCGTCGTTGGAGACGTCTCCGCCGCGCGACGAACCAAAGTAGGACTCGTTCTGGCAGCCCTTGATCTTCACTCCCCGTGGCCCCGTCTCTATGAGGAAGTGTCTCACCAGATGCTCCAGCGGGTCCCCTGGGAGGAAGGGAGACAGGGGAGGAGGGAGGAGCAGAGGAGGAGCCCATTTTACTTGTACCGTGTCACCTAACGTTTGCGATACTTTACGCAGATGCCGGATATGTTGGAATCCTTCCACCCCATAGAACATCAACTAAAAAACAAAATTACAAGCTCGTGACTTACAGTAATATTTGCCACAATTATGGCTTTAAATGGCTTATTCACGTACCTTTCCACACTGTCCATTGACCCAGTGAATTTATATACTGTAGAACGTATAAGATTGATAAATGTCCAATAACCATTTATTGACGTGCAATAAATAAAGTGGAACCTCAGTGTTTTATAACAAGACCGCTATCAATGCAACGTGGCTGGAAAAAAACGCTGGGGAAATCTGTTTTGGCAATAAGATATTCCTATAGCATGCAATTATATGACTATAAAATGTTACAGTGAGAATAGGTCGAATCAAAAGTGGCTTCAATGCTGCGAGCAGGGATTCAGCGGTCTCGCTGCGTCTGTTTTATAGGTCAGAGTAATGTCCTAATACGTGGCACCGGGTCGTCAATAGAAAATAAACCAACCGCCAGTCCTTACCTTTGCTGCCATTGATGTTGGCATTCAGGGGAGGCGTGGCCACCTTGAGGGCGAGGCCGTACGCCCCCTGGAAGGAGTTGCTGTCTCTGATGAGGAAATAACCCGGCTCCTTGTCCTTCAACACGGCTATCGCTGTGGCGGAAGGAGAACTCACATTAGCATGAGGGGGCTTGAGGACAGAAAGAAAGAAGCAACGTTATGACTCACGATTTGAAGGTCAAGGACTCTTTGTTCATGCAGTAAGATGTGGTTTCTAGCTCTGGCAGATTCTTTGTACAGCAGAGCTGTTATACAAAGAGGTAAAATGATTCGAAACATGTGTATGAATTATCCACATCCCCCTGAACCTTTACCTTGGTCTCTGGAGATGCCGGCTTTGTACCAGTACTTGGAGCTGTCCTGGACAAACTTAGCGTTGACCCTGGTGTCGGCCTCGTCTCTACAGCCGGACTGCGCCGACGCTCTCCGGCCCGGAGGGGGAAGCTCTGCCACCGAGGGGGAGAATGTGACGTGGTGGGGGCTGGTCGGGGAAGGGGCGGAGGCGGCCCTGAGCAGCGAGTTGTGGCCATTCATCACCGGAGAGGAGGAAAAGCGTTTCTTCTCCGGGAGCGGTGGCTGAGCGGCAGGGATGGTGACTGCGGTGTAACCGGTGTAGGGGACGCGGGGGACGTTCAGCAATGGGTAGTAGTAGGAGGCCAAGGGGAAGGTCGGAGTGCTATATCCGTCGGGGACAGGAGAGGGTGGTTTGGTTTGGTGGTCTGGCGTGCTCTCTTTGTCAGGTGAGAGTCTCTGGTCAGCGGCGTCTGTCGCCGGCAAGGAGGGCTGAGGAGAAGGCCGCCGGGCGGGGGAGCCGAGGGGAGAAGGTGCGGAAGAGGGAGTGGAGCTCTGGCCGGAGGGGGAGTTGAATGACAGACCCCGGCTGCCGTCCGGCGGCGCGTCTCCAGGAAGGGCAGAGCCGTTGAGCTGCATTTGGACCTTGGCGACCGTTTGGGTGGAGGCGGGGATCGTGACGGTGGTCTGAGCCGATGTCTCAGATTGGTTGGATTTTTCATCGCCTCCCTCCTCGCCGGTCAAGCTCACACTCTCGGGAGGGTTGCTTGCTTTATGTACAGCGTCTATTTGAGTGGTTGTTTGTTTTGGTGTTTGCGTTACGGTGTTGTTGCTGCTTGTGTTGGAGTCCAGAGATGCAGGGAGCGAGGATCTCGGCCTTGGCTTGGGGGGCTCCACGGGAGTGATCGGCTCCTCTGTTACCCTGGAAGAAAGGCAAACATGCCAAGAGAAGACTTTAGATAATACATGTTGATAAGTCGCCTGTTTCAAATATCTAAGCTCAGAAAAGTCAGTATTCTCCGAAAGCAATGGATCTCATTTATCAATGTTTCCTTTTGGTAATCGTTCGCTATCATCAGTGACGCTTTCAGATGTCCAAATGGTTCAATGTCCAACTTTCACCTTTTCAAGGGCTTGAGTTTGAAATGCGTTCATCATCGAAATTTAGCTTAAAAAATACATTCAGACTCTCAAACACTTTAAAACGTTTATGAAAAAAAGCTCCACATTTTGAGCTCCATACCCCTTCCAATGCCAGGGATTCCTGTTTACATTTACAGCACTGCCTTCACTCTGAATATGATCTCATTGATTCAACAGCAGTGTGGCAACAAACTCCAAAAGTCTCTTTATTTTTTTTGCCAACTCACTCCTGGTGGATACTTCTGTCTCAAATTTCTCATTTCTAAAAGAGCTTAACAACCCTAATTGGCAGTGTGGGGATTCATTAAAGCTTCATACTACTTGCCCACAAAACTCATCTCCCTGGCGTATTCCGGAATCCTCACTGAGTTTTAACTGTAACTGCATTTCTCATAACGATATATGAATTAGAGGAACTGGTTTATAATTAGACACCCATTATTTCCAATTCTGTCGAACAAAAACAACGTGCAGGGCTCATTTCATGCCTTGATGAGCGCCCACCTGTCTTCAGAGTGTGTCGGGCTGCTGCTTATCAGTGTGTAGTCATGGTCTGAGTCCATTCCAGGAGCGCTCGGTTGTTCACTGTCTTCTGAGCTCCCCACCGAACCCTGGGACGTGCGCACCTTCACATCACCCTGGACTTGTTCTTTGGGGGATGGAAAAAGGTGAAGAGGGGAGACAAAATAAAATTCAAGTGTGAGAGACTACAATTTTAATTCATTACTATAATGTCTGCTCCCCTGGACCAGTCAGGACAGGGCTACCTCACTTACCTTGGTGATGATTGTTGTCTTGTTGGCTACTGGCTACAGGGGGGGTCTCCACTGGTTGGCTTCTTACTGGTGATGCTCCAAGGTTGGGGCTGGTAGGTTGCAAAGGAGAGGACGTTCCAGACTGGTACCCTGAAACGTAACCTCCACTCTCATGGCTCTCTGCTGGGGAGTTCTGATAGGGGGAGCAGGCACAGGAGGTGCGCGGTGGAGGAGGGGTGCAGTAGCCACTGCTGGCAGCATCCATGGGAGAAAGGGGACTGGGATAGCCCTGGTGAAGGCCAAGGACAAACCCATGCTGGTCCAGGTTTTGACCCTGCTCTAATGGAGATTGGCAGACACGATATGTTGGCATGGCTGACTTGCACTGCCCAAACTCTGCTTCTCTCTCTGCAACCCACTGATGTTCAGCATCCCACATTGGGGGACCCTCTCTTGTTTGTGGCACCCCGTCTCGGGTCCAGTGCAAGTTTCCCGATTGGTCGGAGCGCAGAGGGTGGAACATTCTGACCGACGCTGCTTGGTGCTCCCGCCTGCTGGTGCAGTCCCGACAGGGACACCTGGAGGACACAGTGGGAGGGTGAAAGAACAGCTCCTTGTATGGACTGGAGGGCAGCGACTGAGGAGAAAGGTGGGAGGGTGGTCCGTGGCTAGAGTAATGAAAGAGGTGACACTCCTCCCCCGGGCACAGTCTATTGGAGGCTGGGAGGGTGAGGCTGTGTGGGTGGGTGAGTTCAGGGGTGGAGTGGGGAAAGCAGGGCCTGTGGAGACAGAGCACAGGAGGCGTGGGATGCTCCCACTGCAACTCAGGCAACTGGTGAGCACTGTGGCGATGGCAGAAAGTCATACGGGAGGGAGGGGACACAGGATTAGACGGCAAGGCTGGCAGTGTTCGACTTTTGGGATTTTTTTTTGTGCTGTTACAGCGTCCGGGACAGTGACTGTTGGCGAGACACAGCTCCCTCTCCCAGCGCTCCTCCCCACATCTCGTACCTCCTTGACCACAACACGAGCACTCGCGCTTGAAACCCTCCGGACTCGATGGGTCCACGTCATCTAAAATGGCGGTTTCCCGCTCTCTCTCTTTCCCCCGAGTCTTTCCCCTCGTTTTGTCCTCCTTTTCTCCCCTCCTCAGTGGATTGTCGGCCTCCTTTCTGCCCTGGCGGGTTGGGGAGGGGGAGGGTTGCTCCAGGTGATCGGACGGGGCTGAGGAGTGGCCTGAGTCAGAGCTGAAGGAGACCGGTTGGGGTGGGCTGGGGGACTGGGGCTTCACCGTTGGACTGCCAGGGAGGCATCCGTTCGGCGAGGCTGCTGAGGCTGTGGATACTGGCCCACGTCGCTTCCTCACCTGGGCGTACAGACTGCCATCCAAAGGGCCCCTTGTGTGAGAGATGCCTGCAAGGGAAAAAAAAAAGGTTATTCAAGATTCAAGATTCAAGAGGTTTATTTGTCACATACATATACATACTTTCATACATGTATGCAGTGAAATGTCAATGCAACGCACCCGGTGATTACACACAATGTTCTAGACTGAACACAGTAGCTACCTAAAAATTTCTACTTGACCAACTAACTGATTCCTAAAACGTAATGCAGTAAGTCGAATACTATAGAATAAAATAAAAATATATAGAATAAAATAAAGTAAAATAAAATAAAATAGATAAAGGGAATAGTGTTATGTATATGGGATAGACTTAAGTATATGGGATAGGCTATTTATGTATATACAGATATGTGCATTAAAGTGGCATGTGAATGAAGTGAGGTAGTGTTTGTGAGATATACAGCACAGTATACAACAGTACGGCGCAGCAATACGGCATCATGAACAACCCTGAACAGTGACACAGTATGCGGTGCAGTATGCTACATACAGTACAGTAAGGTAGTGGAGCCTATGTGTGTGGCTCAGTGAGGACCCCTGGTGAGGTCAGCATTGACAGTTCGTATGGCTTGCAGGAAGAAGCTCCGTCTCAGCCTTATGTATGAGAGTATGAGAATTAAATCTGGTGTGTGTGTGCGTGCGTGCGTGTGTGTGTGTGTGTGTGTGTGTGTGTGTGTGTGGGTGTGTGTGTGTGTGTCTTACATTCCAGACTGTCTTGGTGGTGCAGGTTGAAGTTTTCATAGGAATCCCATCTCACCACAGGGTCAGAGGCGTTGTAGTGTACTTTGATGGAGGGGTCATTCTTTTGAAATTCTCGGCCTGGGAAAGTAACCATTTTTATATCAATTATGATTTTTTTTTTTTTTTTATTAAAAGCGCTGAACAAAATGGCTGTCAGTGATTGTGTTTGCATGCACTCAAAAAGTAGTCCTTACTGGAAAGAATGGGATTATTCCAGTTAAACATTTAAGTGTTTCCGTGCATGGCGTCTGTAAAGGTTTCTCTGCTGTAGACAAAATGTTGAGTGTATTGGATGGATTTTTTTTTTTTACTTTCCACCTTTAGTTCACTTGTTTCAGAATTCACCAAGCTTCACTCCCAACGAAGAGTGCAAAATCTAGTTAGCTTCTCATGCACTTACAGGCTTTTTTTTTTTTTTTTTCCAGTTTTGGAACCATGGCTGTCTGTGTTTTGATCCCAATATTGGCTTACATTCTTTTTTGGATGTGTTTTAAGTACAAAAAACACGTTATGTAAGCACTAAAAAACAAAACAAAAAAAGGCTATGATTATGAGTCAAAGTAGTGCTTTTTGGAGATTTATCATAGCGGTTATACTATAAATAACCGTGCTGGGAGGACGGAGAGGAAAGACTGTGTGATGTGTTGAAGGCAGAAGGATAAAAGCGGTCACCTTTAATTTTCTCTGGGCCTCCGGAAAAAATGAACTCCACTGTGGCGTCAGGAGGGAATCTGTCATCTACAGAGCGAAAGGAAGACAGAAAATGGCCGACATACCCAAATAATGACAAAGATGAATCAAACTCATTGGAAGAAAATCTGTGAGGGTACAAATAGAGCATTAAAATAGGTTGATGGAAATAGAAACCTGCACCTGAAACAAAAGGAAATCTGTCAAAACTGTTGAGACACTCAAGGTAGACCATGCACATGTATTTATGTAGACAGGTAAGACACAAAAGATAAACGGTGTTCATAAAAGAAGTCTGCCTTCTGGAAACACGAAGAGGAAAGGATTACGACATAATTCCAAAAATAGAGATGGCGTGGCTCATCTCTCTCTCTCTCTCTCTCTCTCTCTCTCTCTCTAAAGCCTGAGCATGATGCACCACACTGAGCACAGTTCAACCGTCATGAGAACGCCGCTGTCTGACGCATGTTCCGCCATCGTTCCAGCGGGCGCTCGCTCTCCGTTTGTTTCAGGAACCGCGCGCCAGGGCGGTGAAAAGAGCCTCATGCTAAGCTGCCATGTACAGCTTCAGAAAAGGTTTCCTCTTGATACGTGTGCTTATACACGCTTTCACATTTCTTCGCTCTTCAGTTTACATATGGGTGTATAAATGTAAGTCAAGTAAATAATAACCAATATAATGTCTATGATATCTTTTATTCTTTGCATACACTCATACTTCATTTATATGGTGCATTACAAATGAAATATTAATGAACGTACATTCCTGAGCTCATTTTTAAATGGCTGACTGTGGCTGACTTCACTTACAGCCTGGAAACACCGAAACCAACCGGGCGGCCCCAGAAGAGAGAACGAGAGCGTGTAGCTTATCTTTACCCGTGCAGGCCAGGTCCAGCTCCGTCTTTCCAAACCACAGCTGAGCCCCGTGGACCGTACAGGTGTGGAACTGGACTCTGAACACCACCTCTCTCTCGGCTCCGCGAGGCCGCCGGTGGAAACACTTCACCTGCACAGAAGAGGCCAGGCAGGAGAGGGTGGTGAGGAAGAAAGGCCGCGGAGAGCACATGTGTGTGTCGGGTGCGTGTTTATATAATATTTTAGGAGCGGTGCGTTGCAAGTCACACGGACTGAAGACTCCGTATCGGCTTACGTATTGCTTTGTTTACGTGTGGTATTCGGGTTTGCATTTCCTGTCAAGCACGGCATGGTATCTCTCACCATAATGTCACCCTTTAACAGCAAGGCCGGCTCTAGGGTCACACACAGCTTTCTGGCTCTGGAACTCTGGGGATCGCTAGAGGAGCACACACGCACGGACGCACGCACACACGCACATACACACACATACACACACACACGCACACACACATACACATACACGCACATACACGCATGATCATGCACACACACACACACACACACACACACACACACACACACACACACACACACACACACGCACGCACACACACGCACGCACACACTCAACACACACACACACATGGGATAGTAAAAATGAGCCATGGATGCCCGTGCTTAAAAAATACACATAAAACCAGTCAAAACACATCTCTATTTGGAAAACGATAAGTAAACATGAACTTTGAAAGCGGGCACAGACCACCTCACATCCAAACACAGACGCTGGGCTGCTTAGACAACGTTCAACAGAGGGACAGAAAAAGAGGATTCTCACGGAGGGCGAGAAGAGGGCTGACTGACTGCCTACTTACTAGACGCCTGAGGTGTAGACCAGCTGGAGAGACTGGTATATCTTCAGGAAGGGATAGTAACCTACAGACGGAAATTGCATTACTCCTGTTCCATTCTGGATTTGAGTCCTACACTTCAACGTGCAACATGGTACAGGTCCAGTAATCTGAGACTGACCTCCCCCTGCCTGGAAATTAGGGAGTGAGGGAATGAGTATCTGGTGCAGGAACAGAGGACCGCTGTTCATCTTGATGGAACCCGATAGCAGACCCCCGAAGTAGTAGATGTACCTGAGAAAAAGAGGAGGGTGATGGAGGTGACGGAGGAAAGATGACACGTGCCAGGGCGTGAGTCCACGAAGCCACTTGGGGAAAAACAGCCAAAATGAACAGCAAGGATCAGAGGCGGGAGTGACGAACGGCATCGGCGGTTTTCCAACAGATGAATCCGGGAGAGGCGGGGTGAACACGCCGCTTTGCCCGGGAGGAGCGCGGGGGATGGGCGGGGCTCGCACCTGTTCTGAGAGGGCTGCAGCGAAGAGGAAATCTTATCTTCACAGAACTTCCTCATGGCCAGGGTGGTGAGAGCCTGGTCTGCCCTGTGAAGAGTCAGCAACACATTAAAACAAGCTGTCCCGACACTTTAAATAAAGTTTGCTGAGTTATGGAGTGACAGTGAAATGTAGCCATATTTGGCTCATTTCGTTGGGTAATAATCCATAATTTCGGATTACAACTTGTGTTAGAAACTGGGAAAGTGAAGTGATGTGAGGGACATTAGTCATGTTTTGAGCATTTTTCTGAACAATTTCAGGAGCAAAATCTCACAGGTATCTGACAGTGAACCCAAATGACCAAATCACCTCTGGAATTGGAAATGGCCTCAATTTACCAGAGTGTTATGGTCACTTTAGTTACCTTTCAAATGCTGTGACGCTAATTTGGCATTTGTTATGGGAATGAATGTGCCAGGCCTGAGAAAAAGCTGGTTCACCGTGATGTTTTTGCTGGTAGGTAGGGCTGTGATGGCATGATTTGTTTTCTTATAAATCGTAAAACAGATAGGGGGGTAAAACAGGATAAAACAGATAGAAGCTTACAAAAAACGCAAACACGTGCACCGTCCCTCCAAATAAAACAAATAAAAACGGGGTGTTTTTAGTTGTTTAATTTGGCGGAACGGCGGATGAGTGGAGCGACTGAAACGTTGTTTCTCCAGAAGCCCTTGAACAAAGGATGGAAGACAGTCGATGATGATAACTAAACAATGGTTATTGTGTTTATCTTTCCTATCACACACCATGTGCACTCCTGTAAATTTTACCAGCAAAAGAAAGAAATACAAAAAAAAAATTTATATATATATATATATTATAGATATATATAATATATATAAATTATATTATTTGTAATAATGTCGTAATTGTCACAGCCCAATTGGTAGGTATAAATTCCATGCCTTTAACTAGAGCCAGGATCTTGTGAGGGTGTCAGACGGAGTTATACAGTAGATTCTATAAAGTAGTGACTGTGGTGTGGGTATGGTGTGGTTTGAGCAGCCACACCTGTCCTGGGTCTAGGCAAGGATCAGAGTGGCTGCGTACCTGTTGCTGGTTGTTTGGTCTAATGAGGAACAGGTAAAACCCCCATCCCCACACACACTCAGGAGGGGAGCTCTTGTCATGACATGCTGTCCATCTGCTTGTGGCCTGATCCACCTAGCCCACTCTCGACAATAAACTTGTGTGTCTGGAACCCCAACCTCACACTCGGGTGGCGTGTGGCAGGCAAACCTGCCACACTGATGTAGCTTACCCAGCTGATATCTTGCTGTAGTGCATGTAGGCTCCCACAATGACCCCCGTCCTCCCTTTGTTCCCCTGTCGAGGAGGACAAAAGATCACTAAGCGGTTCATGTTTTCCCCTCAGCTTCTATTTCCAGGGAGGCGTGCAAAGCGGGGGATCCCGACATACCGACCTTGCAATGGAGGACCACCACGTTGAGGGGGTCAGAGGTCAGCCAGGTCTCCATGTCCTTGCACATGGCACAGATCCTGTCCAGGGGCGGAGCGTGGAGATCGGGCCAGCCATAGTCCTCCACCTACGCCAGACACGAGGAGGGAGCAGGTTTAAGGGAGTGAGACGACAAGGTCATGGGACGGTGTTCTGCGATCATTGTGAAGTTCCACACCAGGGAAAGCTCAGGTGCTTTTCTGGATGCTTTGATTAGTAAAACAGAGCAGATTACCTTTGGGTTAAGTCTGGCGATGTCATGTCTCTTCTCTGATAAATTCAGGAGCTGGAGTAGATCGAGTTGACATAATTAAGTATGGGCTGGAAGTTTGATTGCTCATGAGTAGCTAAAGATAATACCAGAATAACTACTCATCCACACTGGATATAGTTTGTATATATATTATAACTATTTAAAACATGTTGCTCAAGTGTCTATTTCACATTCATCCTGTATTTTGGCAAGAAAATCTCGTCACATTGTGCAATTCGTCCCCCATCACGCCCGTGACTAACCAGGAACTTGTCTTGATGCTTAGACTTCAGCATGGCTGCCACCTCTTGGAGGTTGCCGCGGTAACGCTGCTCGTCCAGCTCGGGCAGGAAGAAGACGGAGATGATCCTCTCGGTGATGTAGGTGAGGTCAAAGTCATAGTGGCGCTCCATCACGTGCGCCATCACCCGCTCCACGCTCTTGCTCCTGGACGGGGGGAAGGCACGGTGACCCGGCGCTCTCACTTCTCTAGTTTTTAACGTGTTTTTTTTTACGACAAAGCGTGCATCTGCACGATACGAAGCGTGTGTTTTTCTCTTCCACTGGATGTCACATGCCGTCGTGGACTACCTGAGCAAGGAGCACCTCTTCTTTTGGGATGTGGATTTAAAGGAGCTGTGCTGGAAGGGTGAAGCAGAGAAGTTAAATTAAATCACAGTTAAATACGAGAATTACCCAATGTGTTAAAAGAGGAACTCACCAGGTCGGGCACAGGGATACAGGTGCGAGTCACCTGGAAGGGAAGACAGGTAGGGCTTAGTTCACATGCTCACACACAGACACAGAACGGCTGAGACAGCCCATAGTAAGTCATGCGTTTGGCTTAATGCCCTCGCGCTCGCTCCACACGGAGAGATGAGGGGATGGAAGGATGAAGAGCACGGAGGAGTGTGGTCAGAGAGGATGGGAATAGTCTCCTGCTCTCTTTCTGTCATCTGCAGCAGCTGGTTTGCAGAGGAAGCTGTCAGCCGAGATTTAACCGCTCCACATGATGGGCTGGCCAAGTGTGATGCCAGACTGCGTGTGTGCGCCGCCCCGAGACACAGACAGAAAGACCCACACACACACAGACGCACGCACACACAGACACACACACACACGCACACACAGGCACACCCACACGCACCTGCACACACACACACACACACAAACACACACAAACACACACAAACAGACACAGACACACACACAGACACATTCAACAGACGAATGTGCAGGCAACCATACGCCTGCATGAACATACGGAAACAAACAAAAACAAACAACCGTGACCTTTACTACCACGAAAAACAGACACACACACACACACACACACACACACACACACACACACACACACACACACACACACACACACACACACACACATACACAGACACAAATATGTACCCATTCACAAAAAGAATGATGATAGTTAATTCCCAAAACCCATCCATTTACTTAAATGATGCTGCACACGTCACAGGTTGTGTATTGTCACATGATCTGCAGCACAGTACAAACATATTTACGATATAATTTAGAAATTGTGGAGGCACAAAACTCACACAAAATGAGCTGCAGTAGCTAAAATGCTGCACACTATGATTTCCACCTCCATCTACACAGCTCTGTCACCACAAATACTTGTGAAGCAAAGTGAAGAAATTCCTTGGCAAAAGAGTAATGACACTGAATTACACCTGAAACAACATGTCTACTTCATCCTATTACAGTATTTGTGCAATACAGCGTAAAAATCAACGACATGCAAGTCTAGAATGGAATTAACGTCAATCACAAAATCCTCAATTGCTGCCCTGCACCAGAGGTCCCAAGGCAGCCCAATACTAGCCCAGTGAGGAGAAGCTTAATTTGAAACATCAAATTCAAATTGCGCTCATTTTCTGAGACGCACACATTTAAAGACGTGAACATTTATGAATAATCTGGTAATTCACCAAGTAAAACCGCTCGACATAAGAGTCGCTCAATTAATCATTTTCAAATTGTATGGCTTTTCTCATCAAGGGGAGGAGAGACGGGCAGAGTTCACTCAAGGAAGCCTCCACATGTGACTGGCGGCGCTTGTACCGACTCCGTTCAGCGGCACCGACGTGCAAAACCGCATCCACGCACACACGCCCAGTGACAAAACACCTTCAGGCAGGAGTCCTCAGACATACAACCACCACCCTACGCACCACACGAAGGCGGGAGTCCAGTCGAACGCAGCTCCAAGGGACCCCGCACACGTACGTCACCCAGTCAACTCTGACCTTTCCGCCACGCCGTGACAGGTATTTGACGGATAGCTTCATTGACCTCTGTGTTTGGAGGCCGGCACATGTTGACAGGCGGAAGTCAATGGGTTCAAGAGTCAAATCCCTGAGAAAACGATGTCACAGAATTAAAGAATAAGGATGCTTAAGATAAAGACGGCCGAGCGAGAGAGAGAGAGCGAGAGAGAGTAGGACCGACATCAACGCGCGGCGGATTAGATCTTCCAGCCGTTTCCCGGGGTTGTCTCCATCATAACACACAAACACACAAATACGCACTCGTGCACAAACAAATGAAATGCTTGAAAATGCATAGATGACGCATGTGTTGACCTATATTTGTCATCTGCAAGCATGTGCAGACACAACCCCATAAACATGCGCACAGGCACGCACGCACACACACACACACACACACACACACACACACACACCAAGTACAATCCATACCTGATCTTAATAAAGTGCTGTTATCGCAAACATCAGTGTTAATACTGTGGATGGATGGATATGGATAAACAGCATAAGAGGGTCAAACCATAGAAAACAAAGTGGTCACACATGGAGAAGTAATGTACAAATTCACATTTGACTTCAGTTTGGTTTTTGCTGTTTCAAGGCTGGGGCAGAAGGGATTTTGGAATGCCCTCTGATATGTGTGTCTCCAGCATCGACACGCAAACGGGCCAACAGGAACCCCAGAACCACTCACACAGACAGGCAGAGAAAGTGTAAGAGGGCACAGAAGATGGAAAAACCACAGACGAAGTAGTCGAGAATATGGCGGAGAAAGCACTGCATGGGAATCGCTTGAGTCAATTTGAGAATGTAAAAAAAAAAAAATCACTATGAGACGATATTCTTTAAAAGTCCAACCTGACCATCGCTTTGAGAACCCGACTACTAATTATAACTAACACCTATACATCTTATAGGCTTGAAAATGTCTTTACAATAACAATACATACATTTTATAAACCGATATTATAACCTTATTTGTTCATGTTTATTTATTTATTCACAGATATTAAGAATGAAAAAGACAAGAATACCAATGTATAATTTGTTATATAATAAAACAAAAATGCAATTTGTTGAACTTTCACCAATAATTATTTAAAACACGTAAATGTGAAGTTCAAGCACATCTTTCCACATTTCCAGTGCAGCGCCAGCATACTGGGCACGCTGCAGTGATAAAGGCTGTGGAACTGATCACGTACATGAAATAAAGCCGAGGAAATGAGGGAACAAGGAGATGGAGCCGTAAGGGAGGAAGCTTCTGGTAATACAGCTTTAATAATAGTGCTGGAGTAGACAACTGGGGGGCTCAGGAAACAAGTCAAAGGGGGAGACTGAACATGCGACACACACGTGCATGCATATCCATCCTCCCCCTGCCCACACACACACACACACACACACACACACACACACACACACACACACACACACACACACACACACACACACACACACACACACACACACACACACACAGAAAAGCAAAGCGCCCTGAAGTGTACCGTGCACGCAAAGCAACAAACCACAATCAATCGGAAGCCATTTAAAACAGACCTCAGCTCTGTATCGAAAAAGAGAGAGATAGGACCCACATAGACACTCAAACACACACACACACACACACACACACACACACACACACACACACACACACACACAGTGTATGCACATGTCCATGGTAGCACGTAAGCCGAAGGGTGTTCATTAGCACATGGAGCGCGCACGCTGGAGCCACTGGGAATGGGGCCATCTGGTAGAGTTTGCTTGTCCATCAGCAAGCATTTACTGAGGTGCCACTGCCAGCGCCCTGTCCCACCCCGAGGGACTGGCTGACTGGCTTTCAGGCTCGCTGCCCTGCTGGCTGCCTGGCTGCCCTAATGATTTGGTGATCTGTCCCCCTATCCAGCCCTCCGGGAATGGAACGACGACCCAGCTTGTTGCCCGAATGGCCGGCTGATTGAAGCTGCCGTGCAAAACTGCAAGAGGAGAACAGCGGGTCGTCAGCAACAACCGTCCCCGCCTACGACCGCGGCGACGGTGATGTTGCTACGTGTTCCCTGCCAGATCGTGTAGTACCGGTCCTATCCCAGGGAAGGGGCGGCCAAGGCAGATCTCTGCCAGAACAGCCGGACCCGCGGGGGCAGGGGAAGGACGAAAGCAACCGGGTGAAGCATTCGCGCGGGGTGCGACCCAGGGCAGCCGAGGCGGCATGCCGCGCCGACGGAGCGAGGGAGGACGGGGAGTCCAGCCTTCCCCGTTTGGAAGTGGAAAAAAAAGAAAATGAACATCGAAATAGCCGTCGCCGTTGGAGAAACAAAAGATTCCAAAACCTTGTGAAAACATTCGGCCGGAGTGGAGTGAACGCTGATTCTCGCTGGCGTTACCGCTCCCTTGCTCGTTCAATCTCTAATAGACTTAAAAAGGAGCTTTTGGCTTTAGCAGAGTGTGTCAGCGTTCCACCCGGGGCAGCGGCAGATTTGGGAGCGGTTGTATTAAGGCTTTAAAACTCATACTGAAGTAAAGTATGCAATCTGTTTCTTCCTCCCTTGGCCACTTGCCTCTCACCCCTTCAACCTTCCTTTGATCCTCATTTATCCTCCTGCTAAACCCACCCCACCCGCCTCCGGCTTTAGGTCGGCGCAGGTTTTACCACGGGGCGGCCCGCCTGGGGGGGACAACTAGCGTGGCCTCCCGCTGAGCCCGAGCGGGGCGCGGTCGGACGACATGGGACGCGGAGATTACCATGGCGCGGGGCTGCGGCGGGCAGGAAGGAAGGAAGGAGGCGCGGGGGCAGGAGGTGAGAAGCGGCGAGGAAAAAGTGTTCAGGGAGGAGAACGGCGGAAATCCTTTGGAAGCCGGAGCAAAGCGGGAAAGACACCAGAGCGCCGATTAATTGGAGCGAGAGAGAGAGAGAGAGAGAGAGAGAGAGAGAGAGAGAGAGAGAGACAGTATCGGGAAAAGGACGGGAGAGAGATGTCGACAGCTGAACATGTCGCCTGACCAGTGACAGAGAGCAGAGAGATCTCACTGAGCTATTTTGATAGACCTCCTTATTTTAGGCCACGCACTGGCCCCCGAACACACGGCCAGACATATTGGTTGTATCTCCCTCGGCACATCGTAACTCAGCCGGCTCGTCACGCCTGTGGCATTCCAAAGGCGTCGTGGCCGTTCTTCGTCGCGCGGGGGTTTTTGGTCTGGACATCTAAACACCTCGGGGTGCCGGGCCAGACACACAAAAAAAAAAAAAGTTAAAAAGATCATTTAGGGCCTAAGCGATTCTCATGCCGTTGTTGTGACTACACCGGAAAAAAAATGGCATCTATATATCTGTATAATCCCTGGAACATTAGACGAGGCTTTTTGTAGAGGCAGGCTGAGACACACAGGAAATTAAAAGAGGGATAAATATAAACATTGCGTGTGTGTGTGTGTGTGTGCGTGTGTGTGTGTGTGCGTGTGTGTGTGTGTGTGTGTGTGTGTGTGTGTGTGCGTATCTACATTAGCCGTCATGATGCCGTCAGTGCTCTGGGCCTGGACAGAATATCCAACATCCAAGAGTCATAATGACGATGGAGGAGTGGCGATGAATGCAATCAAACGGGCAAACAATGTGTCAGTAACATCTGCGGGCGCTTCGGCCTCGACAACATTTGTCTCATCCACTCATAAACTCGCCCTCGACCCCCCGGCCGAGCGAGGCGGCTGGAACAACGCCGACGCTGACATTGACGCCGTCCCCCCCCCGAAATTGATCCCCGATCACACTTGGCCGCATCGATAGACGGGATGTTCACCTCGTCCCCTGGGGCTGCGACACCCGCTCCGCACCAAAGAGCTTGTTGCAATATTGATGGAGGACCCGCTGAAATATTCACGCTGCGAGGCTGGCGGGGATCCAGGAGGTTGGCAGAGAAAGGTGTTACGTCAGCGGGCGTCACGATCCGCCCTTCCGATTTATAAATCAGCGACGCGCATTAGCGGAGCGGCTGTGGGGAGTTTGGCTCCGTCACGTTCTCTCCATCAGATGACGAGGGGACAGCCGACCTGGGACCCAGACGAAGCCGCTCCATCCCCTCCAGCCGCCGTCCAGCCGGGCACTGGCGCCGCTCGGTCAAACTCACTCTCCCGAAATGACCGGGAGAACAACTGCGCCGGCGGGTCAGAAGCGCATGAAAATGCACCGCCGGGGCTACAATGTTGGGTGGGATTCCCCGGCGTCCCAGCGCTCTGCATCCCACCCTCAGCGCAACCGTCTCATTAATCAGTAAACATAACAATGCACCCCCCCCCTCTTTAAAACATTTAATCCGGCGTCTTTTTTAACACCGTAGGTCTCGGCGGCGCACCCCCCGATTTTTTTTTTTTACTCAAATAAACAACATCACAAGGAAGGGCAGCGACGTCTGCAGCACCGACTCAAGGTTACTCCCCGTCGTTTGAAACGCTCGGAGGTGTGAAGCGGGCGTCAGGTGAGCATTGCTGCGGGAAAACAACACGCGCAGAGCGCCGGCAGGCGGCGTCCAAGCAATCTAACCAGCAAACTAACCAGCAATCTAACCAGCAAACTAACCAGCATTCTAACCAGCAATCTAACCAGCAAACTAACCAGCATTCTAACCAGCAATCTAACCAGCAAACTAACCAGCAATCTAACCAGCAAACTAACCAGCAAACTAACCAGCAATCTAACCAGCAAACTAACCAGCAATCTAACCGGCAAACTAACCGGCAATCTAACCGGCAATCTAACCTGCAAACTAACCGGCAAACTAACTGGCAATCTAACCAGCAAACTCATCAGCAAACTAACCAGCAAACTAACCAGCAAACTAACCTGCTCAGGTGCTAAAAAACCAATGTACAGAAGCAGGTTTTTACCTCTCGACCAGACGCTCCAGCTCCCGTCTCTCAACTGCCTTGTGTGCTCCACTGTGACATTGTACCACTGCTGCTCACTCTCCCTCTCTCCCTCCCTCTCTCCCTCACACTCACTCACCAACTCATTTGCCTCCCTCCCTCACCATGACACACACCCACACACACACACACACGCACACACAGGCACACACACACACACACACACACACACGCACACACACACACGCCCACTTTGCTAAGGGCCAAAGCAACACAGCTCTTCCTCCCACCCCAGTCTCCCTCACACACACACGTAGGCAGCAACACAAAAAATGTACAGCAGACACGCGCACACACACACACACACACACTCAAAAGCACAAACCCGCAGTCCAGCACTAATTGCAACTACACTTAACAGCCTTGTAAAGTCAACAGGCTCTGATCTCCGCTGCCCTCTTCCGCAGCCTGAGGACCAAACACTGAGAGCGAGACAGAGACAGAGACAGAGACAGAGCAGGGAGAGTGAGACACAGGGGAATGAGCGGAGGAGTGCGGGGCGGGGAGATAACGGAGATGAAGGAGGAAGACGCCGGTGAAAGGATTAAAGGGGGGGAGGGGGGTGGAACCATGAGCAGGAGGGAACAGGGAAAGGATGGAGGAGGCCCCCGGGAACGAGGGGGGCTCTTGGAACGAAAGGCGTCGCGCTGACGAGAGAGGGGACGGTCAGAGACAGATACCGGGAACATGGAAGGAGAACATGCCACTAGCCACGGAGCCATTTACACCCGTGGCCCCCCCCTCCCCCATTCTCCTGGGTGCGCATGAAGGCGTGCGGCCCCCAGATGGGACTCCACACAGATTCAGTGCTTACAGGACACACACACACACTTTCCAGTTGGTTCCTGCTTATTTGTGTCCCCTCGGCTGATCGGCCGTTGGCAAGTTTCCCCGGCACTCGGCTCATTTCCTATATTTAGCGTCTAAACGCTCCCCTGTCCAGATTGATCATTCTGCCTGAAGTTGTCCGCACTCGTCCGCAGCGCCGGCCTCGCGCCTAACCCACTGACGTCCGAGGGGGATTGTTTTTGGTCATCGCCACGGCGACCAGGGAAGACTACGCCAAAAATAATAATCCTCATGTAATGCACGCCACTATGGCACAACAGCTGCCCAGTCACACGGCATAATGGTGGAGGAGCAGTGTGTGCGCTTGTGTGTGTGCGCTTGTGTGTGTGTGTATGTGTGCGTGTGTGTGTGTGTGTGTGTGTGTGTGTGTGTGTGTGTGTGTGTGTGTGTGCCTACGTGTGTGTGTGTGTGTGCGTGTGTGCGTGCCTGTGTGCGTGCGTGTGTGCGTGCCTGTGTGCGTGCGTGTGTGTGTGTGGACGAATTTGAGCTGAAATGAGCTGCTTAGTTGAGGGGATGGGTCCATGTGCATGGACACAGTACTGCCGGCGTGAGGATGAAGGTGTGTTTGCGTTCGGCCTTTGGGAGGCAGAGGCGCGGTGGTCACCGAGGCTGACGGGTGTTTTTCACCAAACTGCCGTCGCTCGCTTTATATTCCGGCAGAGGGGACGGATTTTGACGTCTGAGTTTTAAGGGAAACGCGGCTGCTTCACCTTGACATAAGTCTGCCAAAAAGCTTCCACTTGGACAATGCTTTCATGACAATGTCTGTTTACAAAGTGTTTATTTTAAGCTTCTTTTATTTTCCAAAAATCTGTTGCTATATTGAAGCCGGTGACATCGATCAGCCCACCTGGAGAACTTTCCGATCCAAATATTTCTGGAATCTAAAAGCAACGAAAGAAAAGAAAAAAACCCTCTGATTTCTCGTGGACTGCAAATCTGAAGAGATGTCGTTGAGACGTGAGAACCTTCCCATGTGTATTTAAAGCTGCTGGAGGATGAACATTTCCAACCAAAGCGCCCACTCTAAACAAAAATGAGCGTTCCCATTTGGCCGTCATCCTTGATGAACTTATCCCTGCGCGGCCTGTGTCACTGCTGCCCTCCAGTGATCGAAAAGCCAGAGTCCTCCGAACGCAGAACGCCGCATGTACCAGATCGTTTTGGATTTGCAAACAAATCCGACAAACTCCCTGGTTTTCCAAACGCAGTTCACGCACGGGCAATCATGCAATACTTCATCAAATAGTACATGTTTCATGTAGTGCGTAAAATGTGGAATGATTTGACCTAAAAAAAAAAATAATAATAAAAAAATAAAAAAATAAAAAGCCTTTAAAGACCCAGGGACCTCGGGCTGTAAGACAGGAACCAGATCATGGAATGATTTAATTAATAATTGAATTCACTTCAACGCGGGCGGTTGGAGTTCAGGGGACGTCGGCCTCTTTCCCCAGACATCTAGGTCAGCGCACACATTCCCCTCCGCATGGCTCACCACAACCTGGGGCGCGCGTGGAGACCCCGTCATTATCCCAGAGGCTCGGACGGACAGACGGATGGATGGACGGACGGACGGACGGACGGAGGTCCCGCACGTCCGGGTTGAGACGGGAGACGCAGGGGGGGACACAAGGGGCGTTATCCAGACACAAGTTGAAGAAAGCCCAGGGAGGGAAGGCGACTTGAGGCTTACCTTGGCCTCGCATTCCTTGTGGACCGCGGCCTTGCACTCTGCAAAGAGACGGGGGGAGGTGTTAGGACCGGGGTTGGGGGGGTTCGGTGGTGGGGTTGATGCCGCCCCCATCCGTCCAATGATTTCGACGCGGCAGGCACATTTTCAACGTCGAAACCTAGACTTATGTTGCTCTCATCACCAGCAGCTTTTTGTCAGAACATTCTCACAGCATTTAATAATAATAATAATAATAATCATCATCATCATCATCATAATAATAATAATAATAATAATAATAATAATAATACCAACAATCATAACAATAATAATAATAATAATAATAATAATAATAATAATAATAATAATAATAATGTGTTTAAAATTATGGGGAGTCTTCCATCCTGACCCGTGTGCTGCGTGACACTGAGCGCAGCTTTTATAATGTGTGGATCAGCACCAGCAGTCAGTTGGGCGTGGCCCCTCCTAACTACAACCTTACTACATCACACAGATTGATCGCCTGCTGCGTTTGTGTGGGGAGGGCGACAGCGTACGACCTTTGAAACAATCCTAACGGAGTTATTTGACGTGGGGTCTTTGTCTATCTTGTAAGGTCAGCGTTATCCAGAAAGGTTAATTTAATGAACAGAAAGACAGATTTTAAAATAAAAAAGCTGGCATGATAAGACGAACAGCAGACTCTCGCTCTCTCTTTCTCTCTCTCTCTCTCCCTCTCCCTCCCCTGCGGGCGCAGGGACTCACCCTTGCAGAAAGCTCCGGGGTCGTCGATGCCTCGTCCGCACACGTCGCACGCCCGTTTCCTCCTGAAGCTCTTCTCGGCGAAGGCGTGGCCCCCTGCTTGAGCGAGCTGCGGCACGACAGGGGAGTTGGTGCTCATGGATTTGAACCCACCGGGAACGGAGAAGACGCGGCGCCCGTGAGCGTGCCCCGCCTGAGCCTCCCGCGCTTCTCGCCCCAGGAAGGAGCAGGAAACCACGTGTAGCGTAGCTGTGAGTTAACGCCTCCAGAGGCGCGGCGCCGGGCGTGTCCGCGCGTGTGTGACGCCGGCGTCGCCGTCGACTCGCGGCGTCTGTGGTGTCGAGGTTTTTTGGACGTCGGCGTCGCGTCGCCACGCCCCGACGTCTTACCTACGCTACCTGTGACTGGGCTTAATACGACTTCATATGAACACGCATCTCTGTAAACAAACTAAAAATGCGGACACGCGTTTCGGAGAAAACTGACCCGTTTGATCTTTCTTTGGTAAATACGGTCGGGGTTGGAGTTCGAGACGAGCGCTTCGCAGCAATAACGCGGCCGCTCCCACCCACCGAGGAAAATACAAAATGGAACAAACCCCGGATTCCAAATAATTAATTTAGGAAATATAGCCTAGACTTGCAAGCGTATATAGCACATGTTTGTTTATTTTTGCCCTGGTCTCGTTGCTATTTACGTCTGGCTGGAATCTCTGGTTCGGACGGTGCCAGCAGCGCCAGGCTCACGATGAGTTTCCATTCAAGCCTGCGAGGTGGTACTACGCCGCTCTCAGCATGGCAGCTGTGTAAACACCACCCACAGCCCTCTGTGGACAAAGCCATGGAGGAAAAGACGTCTGTCCCTGTACATGCATGCCCTCTCCAGACACCACACCTGGCTGAACTGCTCCGTACCAGGTGGCACAAGACCAAGGCCACATGGACCGTCAGTGCATCCACAGTATCCATGGATTGATTCTTTGAGTGAAATGACAGCAGTTGGAATAGGTGCAGTCATACATGCAATTATGTAATAATTATATAACACAATGGGAATTTACTGTTTCCATTATTATAAAAGCTACACACACACACACACACACACACACACACACACACACACACACACACACACATACACACACACACGCCAAAACATCTACAGGAGCAGACTCTGACAGGTACAATGTCTACCCCCCTGACGCACAGTCCACAGGATCGTTGTTTTATAAACTCTCCCCGTGAAAAGCGTTGGGACAGTGTTTATAGAATGTCGTGGAAACATCTCATCAGGGCGACGCCTTCTGACAACCCTCCACAAACATGGAATGTTGTACACGGAGCGATGCAATCCTTCCAGGAGCACCGAAGGCGGTGACGGATGAGAGACGCGAGTGCGAGTGCGAGTGTGTGTGTGTGTGTATGTATGTGTGTGTGTGTGTGTGAGTGTGTCTGTGTGTGTGTGTGTGTGTGTGTGTGTGAGTGTGTGTGTGTGTTAGTGTGAATAGTGGAGGAATGGGCGACCGAAACGCCCTCCCCGCCCACTCAACACTGATCCTTTCTCTTCATCCTCAATGCTTTAATGCATTTCTCTTGCTCTGAAAACACTT
>NC_137192.1:29588418-29638418 GCF_960531495.2 Zeus faber | reverse complement strand
TCTTCTTCTTCTTCTTCTTCTTCTTCTTCTTCTTCTTCTTCTTCGCCTTCTTCTTCTTCTTCTCCTTCACTTCAGCTCCTGACGTTCCTCATGAGCCCCCTTGTGTTTCCATCCCGCCGGCGTTGTCCTGGAGACGCTCATGCTGCCTCTTCTCCGGCGCCTCGGCTCGCTCTCCACTCTTCAGAGTCGCCTGTCTTTTAAAGTTCCCCGGACAAGACGCTCGCTCCGTCCCGTCTCCTCTTACAGCCCCCCTCTCCCTCTCCCTCTCCCTCTCCCTCTCCCTCTCCCTCTCCTTTTCCTTCTCCCTCTCCTTCTCTCGCTCTCTCTCTCCCGCTCTCCCCTCACACGGGCTCGCCGCTCTTTCCCCGAAACATTTTCCCCGCTCTCCCCTTACACCCTTTCCTGGGCTACCCTCACCCCCGGGAGCGTGCGGGCGTACATACGCTGCCCCCCCCCCCCCCTCCTCCCCTCCCACGTGCCGATCCCTCGCCCCCCGACTCTCCGGCCGCCGCGGACCCTCCGACCCCCCCCCCTGTGCCCGAGCGCTCTTCTCCCGCTCTGCGCTCACAGACCCTCCACACTTCTCCCTCGTTCCCTCACTCCATCCGGCTCTCCTCCCTCTCTCTCTCTCTCCACAGGAGAGAAGGGGGGCAGCTGTTTTGCCTCGTTGATGTCAGGCCCTTCCCCTCTTCCCCAAACCCTCTCATCAGGGAAAGATTAGATAGCGCTTCCTCTCCAAACGCCCTCAGCGTCGGTTTGTCCAGGAGGAGGGGACGCTCATCGGACGCAGTTCCCTCTGGTGTGTCTCAAGAAAACGTGTTCCTAAACAGTATCTCTAACCTGTGTGTGTGTGTGTGCGCGCGCCCGTGTGTGCGTCTTCCGCCGGTGCAATCATTACCAATCCTCCCACGGGGACAACAACACTGACGTCTAATCCTCCCCGGGGTCGTTCCGCTTCACAACTTTCGGGAGACTTTCTAAAATTCCTTCTTCCCTCCCTCCCTCAATTCCGTTTGCATTTCATGCGTCGTGTATCATCTCTCCCGGCGTCTACTTTGGGGTTTGAAAGGCTGCCATCGGAGCTCTCCAACACTCCACACTGGTGGTTCTTCCATTTGTCCTCCCCTCCCTCGCCGGATCCCCTCCGGATTAAACAAAAACAATGATCGACTCTGTTCTTACATTTCACATCTCTGCGCCCTGCATCACATCACACCCCATCACATCACACACACACATGTGCACGCACACGCACACGCACACACACTCACGCACGCACGCACGCACGCACGCACACGCACGCACACACACACACACACACACACAGGCATCTGAAAGCAAAAATATTGAACAATAACGTCTTTCTCAAACCATGGCCCTGCAGAAAATATGGATTTAAAAGGGTGACAAATCTGTGACTAATTAAAATTATGTAACGATCCTTGAAATCCTTGAAGTCTTTCTGGAGAATTCCAGGCGCCAGAACTAACAAATATCTGCTGATAATAATTTGAGAAATTGAACCGAATCATCGAATTAGCCCTCATTTGTAGAGCGCCACGGGAAGCGCTGCGAGCATCAGCAACAGATTTACAGCGATGGCTGTGTGTGTGTGTGTGCGTGCGTGCGTGCGTGCGTGCATGCGTAAGGGCGTGCGTGCGTACGTGCGTACGTGCGTGCGTGCGTGCGTGCGTGCGATTGTACGTCCAAGCTCATGTCCCAATGAGGGCCCCCACCCCCACCCCCACCCCAGCACGTACTGATATGTGGAGTGAGAGGATCGGGGTGGGGGGGACCTCCTGTGAGAACCAGCTGCTGGTCCACACGGGGGCAGGGTGAACACAGGCCTCACAGTGTGCAGTCATCTGCATCCATCCTCGCTGAGACTCCTGTGAGGCAGCGAGCGGTCGCACCGACGGCCAAGCACAAACCACTACACGGGCGAATCAACTCCACCTGACCCCGGTGTTTGCTTAGGCGTCCGTTAATGGGGGCTGTTAAACGCGTTAGTGATACCAACACACTGACTGACGCACTGATTTAGGGGCCGGGAGGAATAAACAAATCCATTCACGATTCATCTCAACTGACGACTCACGAAATGAAGGGTTTCGTTGTTATTTGCAACTGTTCCCGAAACGTTGCAAACGCTGACTCCTGGATCCTTTATCGTTGCAGTGTCCTTTTTTTACGCGTGAGTGACACCGTCTTTTATTATTAGCCACATTGCTGGTTACATAACGCTTTGGCCTGAGACAAAACTTGGAACGATTGAGTAACTCGACTTACGACGGGGCTTAAGAGCTGCGTGCGCCCTCGCCGAGAGTGACCCGGCTCCCCAGGGCCGAGTGTTGAAAAAGAAAGCTGCATGAAATGCTGACGTGATCGGATGGAGAGGTCCCCGTCTCTGCTACGTCGGGTCTTACTTGTGAGATCGGACCCTCGGTGGTGCCCAGGGAGCAGCATGCGGTTGAGGCTTGTTGATCCCCAACTTAATGCAGCGAGTGGAGTGAACTTGTAGGATGAAACAACACTACTGCGCACTTAGGCTGCGGGGACGTATGTAAACAAACCCATAACAACACACAGAGACAGACGAGACACACACACACGCACGCACGCACGCACGCACGCAGACACACACATTTAGACGGACAACCTGTTGGTCAGTCAGCATTCCTGCCTGTCAGCCTCCAACATGTTGCCGTTTCTGCAAGAATCCTGTCCTTAAGCTGCATGTGCATCGTTGTGTGTGTGTGTGTGTGTGTGTGTGTGTGTGTGTGTGTGTGCGCGTGTGTGTGTGTGTGTGTGTGTGTGTGCGTGTGTGTGCGTGTGCGTGTGTGAGAGGGAGCAGCAAGGCCCAGCAGGACCCCGAGCAGCTGGCACCCTGAGACCGGCCCTCAGCAGGGGGCTGGGAGTGATCTGGCTGAAGAAACACTGTAAAAGGTGTCTCTTTTGGGGACCACACCAGGGGAACAGTGAAGTGAAGTTAAAAATAAAAAGGGGATTTTAGACTTGAATTCCTCGTGCTGTGATTCACGGGAGACGGGCACATCCACAGCCCATGAACAACTACTGAACTAAAGTGTTCATTCGTGAGATATCCAACTATAAAGAAAGAAATCTGTCTGTCTGTATGTCTGTCTGTCTATATATGTCTCCATGTATGTATGTACTGAATGTATGTATGAACAAATGTATGTACATGCGTATGTATGCATTTATGTACATCTGTATGTATGTTTGTCCGTATGTATGTAAAGTATGAACATATGTATGTACATACGTCTGTATGTATGCACGTACATACGTCTGTATGTATGAATGTATGTACTTCTGTAAGTACTGTATGTCTGTATGTACGTACATTTGTATGTACATGTCTGTATGTCTGTATGTATGAATGTATGTACGTACGTACATATGTGTGTCTGTATGTATGTACATCTGTATATACGCTTGTCTGTATGTATATACAGTATGTACTTCCGTATGTATGTAGGTATTGATGTCTGTATGTATGTATATATGTACTTCCGTATGTATGTCTGTATGTATGAATGTATGTACGTGTGTATGTATAAGGCTGTATGCATGTATGTACATATGTGCTTTGTGTATGTACATACATTTGTATGTACATACACAAAGCACATATGTACATGTCTGTATATATGTAGGAATGTATGCATGTATCTATGTACATTTGTATGTCTGTATGTGCATATGTATGTACGTACACTATGTACATATGTATGTACTGTATGAACATATGCATGTGTGTACGTCTGCATGTCTGTATAGACATATGTATGTATGTACGTACGTACGTATGTACGTACGTACTTCTGTATGTATGAATGTATGTATGCATGTATGTACATTTGTATGTACGTACGTCAATGAATGTATGCATGTATGTACGTTTGTGTGTATGTACGTACGTCTGTATGTATGAATGTATGCATGTATGTATGTACGTTTGTGTGTATGTACGTACGTCTGTATGTATGAATGTATGTATGTACGTACGTACGCATGTATTATTTCAACAACTGTTCATCTGATCGACTTCACACTTGGCAGGTGTATTACTGGGGACCCAAGGACGTGCAGTGTCAAATTTGGTGCAATTTGGACAAGCGACACGTGTAAAATTAATAAACTTTTAAAAACAAGCGAACAGCGAGCTGCTCCGCTCTGTGCAGCAGCAGGGCGGGGCTTCAGCGCTGTGTCACTTATGCTCCTGTCACAGCGACGCTCCTTCTGTGCCACTGGTGTTTGTGGGCGTGTCCGCTCTGCCGGGGGCGCTGAAAACATTTCAGACATTTCAGACGCAACTAGTCTGTCCATCCGTCCCTTAAAGAATTATCTCTATCGGAGAGACACAAAATGACGTGTTGCTTATTTTAATCGATGATTTAAGGGACATTTTTCATTAAAAATTCCAAGGAACTGCGCCGTCGCAGCGTATCTCCCCTCCTATTGGCTATCGCCCGGTGCTGCTCATTTGCATAAAGTAAAATTTAGCTTGTCTCTCGTCGCCAGTGGTAGCTCCGCCCTCCTGCAGCCGAGGTGTTCGAAACGCTCTGCGGCGCATGTACGCCGGTGGTGTGGCCCTAACCCTGACGCCTGCATTGTAGCCCGTTCCCAACGGAGTAGGGGTGGACCACAGCGCAAAATTTGGTTTCGATCCGACACCAAGTAACACTTGGGCTGGAATCGCTCAAAAGTTATTGGCTTTGTTCGGAGGAATGGACAGCGACTCGCGGCCGGTTGCAAGTGAGAAAATGTATTGAGACGGATCCTTTTTTTGTTGTCGATCCCATTAACGCTAGAATCGATCTTCAAAGCGAGACGGGGGGCGCTGCTCGTATCGACGCTTTCCATATCGATCCGCCCGCTCCTACAATGCAGCCCGTTCCAAACGGGCACAGAACTGGTTAAATCAATACAACGCAACTAATGAATTCAGGAAATGTTGGAACGAGCATTTAAAATGACCGGGAAAAAATTATCAAAACCAATTTACCTATGTAATTGTATGTGAATGATTTAAAAAAATAAAATAAAACCAGGCCAGTTTTGCTTTTGAGTAATATATATTTCACTTGTTTATGCTCGTTTAACCTTTGGTCGGAAATCCACCCAGTAATCCATGGATATACAATGACCACATACCTTATGAATGTACATGATGAACCCAATTTATTACAAATTGGAAGACAAGTTAATGTAATCCCCAAAGCCTCTCCTATGTAACCTAGACGTTCTCATGTTCTCCTCACTGCAGGAAGGGTGAATCATTTTAACAGCAGTGTTTTGTATATTAGGTGGGTAGAAAGACGGCCCTTTAATTGGTGCCATTATTGCAGCACAGGGTTCAGAATGGCTCCGGCATCACGACCACAGTTGACGATGGCACGTGACTCTCCGGGTGAGCGTCCCCAAACAGCTGCCAACTCTGCTCTCGCATGCAAGGTCTTCCCTTCGTGCCGCGGTGCACGGCCCTGCCGGAGCCTGTGCTTTAAACAGGTTTAAAAAAACAAAAACAAAACAAAAAAAAAAAAAAAACTCTATACTTAGGGATTTGTTGAACGATTGGCAAATAGTTTGCAAATTAATTACCACAATCTTTCATTGACAAATCATTGCATATTAAATGGTTTTTTTTCTCTAATAAATGGGTCATAAATGAGTAAGAATTAGGCAACGTTACTGACAGCTATGCAAGTTCAAGCAAAAAAAACAAAAAAAAAACAAAAAAAAAAAAACAACCTCCCATTTAGCTACATCACCTGCTTTAAGATCAATCTTGACCACACCCATGACCCAGAAATATACAAATTCAATTTTCCCCACTTTTCCATTTATTTATTACAATTAATTCAAATTTTAATTAATATTTTTTTTGTTCTTCCAATGTATCAGCTATCCCATTTTTCCATTTAAAAACAAGTCCAGCATGTGACTATTTTATAAACTGAAAAGTCCTCAACATGGAGAAGAGGATAGGGGGCGGGGGCAGGGAGGTGATGGGTGGGGGTGGGGGTGGGGATGGGGGGGGGGGTAAGAGGGATGTCCTCCCAAGAGACTCCTATTCCAGATTTAAGATGATTTTTCTCCATTTGCTGTTTTCTCCTCTTCCTGCTCGCTCCGTTTCTCATTTTCTCTTTATTCACCATCTTCAGCCTCGTCGGCTTGGTCTCCATCCATTAGCAAAGCGGCGTATTTACTGGCTGAGCTGAACTTCTGCAAAAAGGAACAAACAGATTCAATCAAGATGCCCATCAGTACAATTTGTACTTGTGTTCATGAGCAAACCGACGGTTTGAAAAAGGATCATACTGGTGTCAAGTTGAGTTTCAGTCCGTTTCCCACTCGGCACACATTCCATGTTACACACCTTTTTTCCTGATTCTTCACGTCACGATTTTTCCGCAATTTCGGCTTTTGGAAAATGTAAAGGATACGTTGAGAAACCTTCCTTAAAATCCCTTGGCCCCGATGACAACTACGGGGAACATATATGTTGTTTAATCTTACCGTATTTTGTATTATATGTCGGCATATTGTATAGGTTAAAGAGCGCTCCCGCCTTTGCCAACGGAATTGAAAAATACAATTTATATTTGTTTGTTTGAAGCAAACAAATAAAAACAAAACATGCGATGCCAGTGACTACATTTCCAAAACCAGAGGAGAGGAGAGAAAAAAAAAACAAAACAAAAAAAAAAAAAAACGCGTCAGGAAAACAGTCGGGGGTAATGTAAAATATATATGCGAGCAAGTATCCAGGCTGAAACTCAATTTGACAAGCCCTGGCAGAATCGGTACCAAAGCTGGAGGCAAAACTAGATTGAGTGAATGGAAAAGACGGAGCCGTCGGAGCCGCAGTCACACAGGGCGGTGGAGGCAGGGTTTTCCATGCGGAGGCTGGATCCAGCTCTCCAGGACACATCCAACCGTTTCAGGAAACCAGGGGGAGCGCGGGCCGGACCACTAACGTGTACATGTGGGGGAGGCTACGGCGGGGGCCCGGGGGGGTCTTTGGACGAGACCAAAGCGTACAAGGGAGGGGTGGGGGAGTTGGGGCGAGTCAGACATTAACGTCACTCAGCTCAGGACTCACAGGGGTTGGAGTCTCTTCGCATTTCTTTGGCTCTGGTGGCGCTCTGGAGTCTCGGTCTCTTCTGTTATCCTTTCTACAATCAGAACGGACACTAAGGTTAAGCGTCGCTGACTGGGCCGAGAGCTGAAGGGCTAAAGCTTCCTCAAGAGTTCACACAAACATCATTCCACAGTGAAAGACCTACGGAGCCCAAAACACCCGAGAAAAACCTCCTGGAATATTAACTGCCGCTCTGACAGGACGATGTAATGCAAAGACAATCACACTTCTGCTTCAAACCAAAACATTACCCGACAGACCGCTCTGGTGAGCTTGTGAATTCGGAGATAATGGAAAGCAGATCACAAAAAGGCGTTGCCGGGCAGGAAAGCACTTACTGCATTTTGGGTTTGTTGTTACCAAGTGTAGTTACACCAAATGAGCAACATTGCACAGCGATGCCGTCACCGCAGTTTAACACAAATGTTGAAGCTCTTTAGGAGTTACAACTGTGATCGTCTCACGACAAGGAGGAAACAAGGTAAGCCAAATATTGCACCCTCCCTTTTTGACTAGAACCGACCAATCAGCGGCAGAGCTGAGCATCTTGCGGCGCGCACAGACGTCCTGTGCGCGCCGCATCGAGATTTGCCTGCTTGATGTTTGTGGCTTCGATTGGCTGACCTGTCGGCCTCTCTCCGATGGTCTCTGTTGGGCCCCTCTCCTCGGCCCCGCCCAGCTCCAGGACCCGTGGGCCCCCCTCGCCCCCTTGGGGGCCCCCAGTCCCGACGCCCAGCATCAGTCTTATTCTCATCTGTAAGGATAGGCCATAGGACAGTTGAGGGAGAGGGTTCCATGGATTTTCTGCAGGGACTACACTCGCAGCACACCAGACCACACAACGGCAACAGAAGCATGAGCAGAAGGCTTGGTTAATGCTAAAGCAGGTCAACGGGCGGGTCGGTAGGTTCCCCCCCCCTCATGGAGAACAGGCTGGGTGGTGCGTGGAGAGACACCCGCTTCCCTCTACTTCCCTGAAAGCATCTGCTTTTGATGAAAGGGCAATTTCTTTGGAAACTGTTTCATAGAACGACAAAATTCGAAACATGAAACATCCATAAACTGTTAAGCTTGGAGCCCCTTTCTTAGGGGAGTGAAGGGTGGGGTGGGGCAGAGTCCAGGGGTGGGGTGGGGGTGGAGGTCAGCAGTTGGTGCCACATACAATGCCTTACACCATCAGAAAGCTGAGACCATAAGGAATCATTTGAGATGCAGCTGGACACTGTATAGCAATCTCTATCAAAAAAAGAGGTAAAAAGGTAAAAACATTTCAATTGCACCTGATAAAATGTAATATTTTGAGTGTGAAGGGGCTTTGAACATTATACTCCCCCTAATGATTGGCCCTCAATTGTGTGTGATTAGTTGCTGCACTAAGTTGTGGTTTTATACCATTAATTACACAGCTTTGGTACACTTTCTAGCCATTGACCACTCGAGAATGGGGGGAAAAACTGTGAATAAAGTCCTGGAAACCATGAGAAACACTTTAGAACTTAGAGAAACTTTAGAAACTTAATGTGATGCAGCATCAACAGCGTTTTAAAAACTGGAGATTTGTGTGATTATGACGATTGGATGACAACTATTTTCTGAAAATGAGTTAAAAAAACAACAAAAAAACCCAAAAAACCCCACTAATCTTCAATGTACCTGGACATCCCATACATTTGCAGAATGGTGTCTAGACATGATTGCTATATTATATTTTTTATTATTTATATTACAATATATTTATATTATGGCTGTGGTTGTCTTAGAGGTCACTATAGGTCATTATATAAAGTAGAGGTCAAGTTTTAAATGCTGTCATCGCATTGAAGTGGTAAATACGAGGCCATATTTCATCACACATGAAGGCAATCGGGCTCTTTGGATTCAGAAGAGTCTCCGCTTCGTAGTCATGCCCATTTTTTTAATTTTAATTCCATCACTGGTTAGGTAACACGGTGTGCAGAAACAGGAAAAATAAAACAAGGTCAAAGTAACATAGCACCGCATGCAGAAAAGGGTGTGTTTAGGACCCTGAAGCTGACACACCCTATGTGGCTGACGTGGCTGTAATGAGACTCCTGTGGTTCAAATGAGCCCAATTTCATTCAGATATCTGGATGTGAGAGGTCGAGGGACCTGTTTGAAAACAGTAACAGCCGTTTACTTTTGCCCAAAAAAAAAAATCGCTGACTTTGGAGCTATGTTACATGACATGGTTTACATCTACAGATTTGTCTCAAGTCTAGTTTCCGGTAAAACTTAAGCTTAAAAATTGAGCTGGTCAAACACAGACTGCACCGTGGACCCCCTGGTGTGTCCGCAGGGCTAACCGGTTAAACTCTACTCTGTGAGATTTGGTACAAGTTTCTATTTAGCCACACCCATCTGAAACTCTCAAACCTAGGACCTAGAACACAGGAGATAACATGCTGACGAATGGATTTCTATTGCTGTAGTCCAATAATTTATGAATGTATTTCCATGTACTTTTAGAAAACAGTCATCCAAGCTGAGGAGAAACTTTGGCCCCATTGACCATCGAGTTCCCTGACGCTGACGGACGGGGCAGTGTGCATGAGAAAAAACCTACTTTGGCCACAATTTTCATCCCAAAGTGAACGTCATTTTGGAACAGTTTTATGTTAGTTCAGTTAAGAGTTCCGTGTAAACCGCCATCTTGAAACCTCAAAGAACACGGAAATGACAGAAGGTTCTGACGGCGCTTCAGGGACATGACCTGACAGAATTAAAGACCTCATTTCAAGTCTAGGGTTTAGCAACGTAACGCTGTTAGGCCACGATCCCAAACGGCTCCTTGTCTTCCTCCAGGTATTAGTGAACCTTACCCTTTCCAGATCCTCTTTCATCTGCAGAACTTGAGGAGCTGCAGACAAAGACAAAATGCTTGAGTTAAGATTTGCAAAACTGAAATTTAACCACAGTGTTTACAATGCACTCCTCACAGAAACATGAAATTCAATACAGAAGTGGAAGTGACTACGATGGAGGGTGGGGGCTCTGTAGCTCCGACCGAGCTCTAGTCTCCTCATTCAAGCTTTTTCTGATTCTTTTACACAGCAATAATTTTTCTGACGCCTTCCAACCAGTGTTGTATGGGCCAAATCCAATTCGCCTAAGTGTAAGGGAGGGAAGTGGCAGCCTGTCCAACATTTTGTCTTGTTTATGATTTTATGAAGTATGATGTTTTGTATATTGACCAATGTCAATAATTATCAGTATATATATATTGAATAAAGATAATTCTCAATGAACAGTTTTAAGTCCATTCTCATGGCTTTACATTAAACACTGAATAAAAGAAAATGTAAACTAAAGAGAAATATGAGAGCTGCAGAAATTCCTGCCTTATCCCATTCTAATCTGTATGCTTTCTATTTTTAATATTGACATTTTTAATGCTCAAACTTAGTAGGGGTGGGGGTGTTACGCATGATTCCGCAGTGATCTTTCCTCTTAAAGCAAATAAAAACTCAATGTATTTCATTTACTCTGTTTCCAGCTGCTGCAGAGCAGATTGCAGGTCACCTGAAAAATATCTGCGAGCCGATGTTTCGGAACCTCGGCACTAAAGAACATTTTGTCTGTGATGGTCAGGTTTACTTCCCACTTTCATCACCACAGTGTAATTACTGGACATTCTGATCAAAGATGCATGCTCCCGTGTACACACAGTGACAAGGCGGAGGAGAGAGGGTCCCCGCCGACTTCGTACACCTCACCAGGAATATTTCACTGTGCCACAAACTCTGAACTTATATTGAACTTTATTGCTCGTCACATGTGCACTGATTTGCTAACATAAGCCCAACATTTAGAATACATTTATTTATAAAAGAAAAGACACAACCCAATGGCAATTTTAATTAATTGGAATTTTGTTCCCGCAGCCCTAAAATATATATTATTAACATCATTGTCGCCTGAGAACAGTCCGAAAAGTTGTTGAATCTGCGCTCCGTGGTTATATGCTGCAAACAGCCACGCCCTGTCCCCTCGTGTCTTAAACCGGAGACGGTGAACATGAAGAACTGAAAACAGGCCAGACATTTTTATTTATTGTTTGTTTCTTTATGTAAGTAGAATTAACAGGGATTCCCAGAACAGCACATTTTGGCTTGATCCCTTTCAGGCAATGCAGACCTATTTGATTTTGTTTTATTGACACTACCACACTTTAATGTTATATTGTACACATTTAATATCTGAGAATGTTAAATTCAATTTTATTTGACAATGGACAGGCGATGCCCTTCTGTTTAATTTTGTTTTAACATAGCCTACTTTGTTTAGCACTGTAAAAATAAACATTTATTTGATCAATTCCAAAACGCTTGGAAATGTTAAATCTTTGTTCCGTTAAAAGAAATAAGCTCGTTCATTGGTCAAGTGGTTAGCGTGGTCAAGCCGGTGCCGGGAGGCAAGAGGAAGTCAGCGTGGTGGACTGACGCGCCCCCCCCCGCTCTAGTATCAGCTGTGTCTACTGTGGTTGAGCGGACTGGACAATGACGGCAGCTGGGACATTTTCCAGACACACAGGGCAGCAATCGTGAGGGTGCGCTCCTGAACTGAGCGTTCAACAACTGCCACCGGGAAAAGACTCGTTTCTGTGTCTGCTTTGAAACAAATGAAACCTGGTGTGCCAGCAAACCTTCAGCCAAACCCGCGTCCCTCTACGTCATTCCGCCTGAACCGGGGTAGCAAGTATGCTACAACTATAATTCTACTTGTGCTGCCTTTTCATGAACCAAATGAAAATCGCACCAAGGATTGTGAAATCTGACACCTTCCAAGTGACAATTTGGCCAAAAAATGAAATAAAAGGGGTTTAGTGCCACAGAGGCGAGCAAAGTAACTCAGTTCCCCCTTTTCCACCGAAGCCAACCTAGTTCTGGTTGGCACAACTTGCGAACCATTTAAGAACAAGTTTGCTTTCCCACAGGAAAAACAGGCAAGAGAGCCACCTCATTACCTCACTGTAGACGTCTGCATACGTCACCGCCTTTCCATCAGGATGAGGGGACAGTCATTATTATCGCTTCTGTTTGGTGGTGTATTGTTTGTTTTTATTTGGATGGGTAATAAGTGGGACAGAACATGATAGACGTCTATGTAAGCAATGAAAACAAGCAAAATAATATTTTAAATAGGGTGAAAACCGGGGAAATTTGGTAGTGAATGTTGAAAACCATGGGTGGAGCCACTCAGGCGCAGAGCCCTGAGCTCCCTTTCTCGCAGCTTGAGCACCGGGCTCCGTGGACTGCCTGAGTGCGAGCCTGCTCCGTCCCCGGTTTTCAACATTCACTACCGAACTGTTCTGGTTTGTGCTGCGACTCAATAAAATGATATATTTTACAATATGTCCACTTCAGAGCTCCACGGACCACATTTTAGGTCCACGAATTCCATACTGCTCAAGCGCAGAGTTTAATTTAATCATTTAAATTGACCTTGAATTAGGCAGGGCCCTGATAACACTATGATTATGATATGGAATTTCTGTCATTATGTTCAAAATATTTGAAAGTGAGCACTCCCACCGCCCTCCTCCCAATTTGACCGTTCGGTACGCGTGTCCTTATTATTAGCATCGGTTCAAAAAGTGCATCTACCGCGCCACAAGGGCAAAGAGTAAACACCGTCCGGTCGCTCGGTTCTCTGACCTGAGCATGGGTGGAGCCGTGCTGCTGGGGGACACTGGGGCTCGCCCGTCGCCCTCGCTGTTGCCTGCGTTGACCACGCTGCGCTTAGCCCAGGCATTCTCCTTCGGGGGGGGAGCAGGCATCACCCTCAGTGGCTCCTTGGAGCTGGTTGAAGGGGGCCGCGGGGAGGTCCCTGGGGATGAGGAGTCATCTTCCCTTCCACTGAACACCTCGTTCTCCACTGATCGCTCGCTCTCTCTACGCCTTGACCCTGGAGGAGGGTGGGAAAGTGAATTTGTAAAAAAAACGAAGGAAAAAAACACCTTCACTGGAGACCCGAAAGAAAAGTTAGAAATGTGTATATTTTCTTCACAAAGCAAAATTCCTATTCCAGTTTTATTCAATATTTTCTAATTTTATTCTTTAGAATAGCTAGGAATACAATTATTGGCTATTCATTTCCGTAAATGTCAATTCTGCCACCTTTGTAAGACTCAATTTGGGCATAGTGTTTGAACTGAATGCAAATATGATGCAAATCTTTTTACTCCGCTCATCTTTTCATAACATACCTCTCCCGGAGGTGCTTCCTGGCAGTGATGACTCACTTCCCGTGCGGGATCGCTCGGCAGGAGGCTCCTCATTCCGCCAGCTTGGGTCCCTGCAGAAAGGAAGCAGGAGGTCAGCCACCAAAATATCTACTATCAAACGCAGATGGCCATACTTGTTCTTATCATTGCCGCTTCAACATTTAGAGGAAGTTCAAGTGCAAGCAGAGCTGCCCCCTGCAAGCCGATGAGCCGAATCATCAGCCGGAAACCTGCCAATCAACTCAGAATCTCCAAGTCAAGCAGCCTTTTTTTTTTTTTTTTTTCTTCTTTTTTTGAGAGTCAGTGAGCATTACGATGACAGGACAAAACAAATAGAAGCTTAAAAATGCACAGAAATAACATTTCAATGAGGAATTAAATATATTTTTGTGTGTGTGAATCGACTGCATCCTAACATGGCTCTCCGTGCACCGTTCCTCCAAATAAAACTAAAAATATTTTTTTATTTGGAGGAACCAGGAGCAGGCATGGAGGAACGGGGCATAAGTAGGGTTGCTTATCGTTAAAATCTTAACGGTACTACTACTCTTACCGATACTGCTTATCGATCTGCATAACATCTGAGTTTATGGATACTACGGTCTTTAATAATTCTGTCCCGGGGCCCGTTTAATACCGTTCTCACGTGCCCCCCACCCCCCTCCGAATAGCCAAATATTTGCATTGAACTGCCAAATCCAATTCGCCTAAGTGTAAGGGAGGGAAGTGGCAGCCTGTCCAACATTTTGTCTTGTTTATGATTTTATGAAGTTTATTGACTTTATCTCCCACCTCGCAGCCCATTGTCTACTGGTCTGATGACAATAGACTAGGAGAAAATGGCCAATATTTCTGGGGTTCCAGTGTAGCCAACGCATATCTGGTTCCAAGGGTTCCTCCTCCGTGCGCCCGTCATAGTTTACAGTCCGTTTGGAGAGCAAGAGAGGAAACGCATCGGCCGCAATGCAATCTTGGAACCCATCGGCTATCGTCTGATGACGATTTAGCTTTTTTTAAATGTATTCCTTGTGAAACAACCCGGTTGTAGATGTAGTCTCGACTCCCAACTCCATTCTTACATCTCAAGTTGCTAATCGGACTGTAAACAATGACAGGCGCAAGGAAGAGGAGGTCTTGGCCCGGATACCCGCTAGCTACACCTTTGCAGTGGAATAAGTTACCTTTTGTGGGGATTGTTTTCCATATAAATTTTTATAAATTTCATGTTTTAAAGCATAAAAGATCAAGTTCTAGGACCCTATCCAACAAAATATATTATAAACAAAATATATTAGATGTGAAGTTGGCAGTTCTGACCTGTCTCTGTCTCGGGGCTTTCTGTCAAGGCCTCGGCCCTTGTCATCCTCCAGCTGCCGCTGAAGCCTCTCCTGCTCCTTCTTCAGCCTCTCCTCCACCTCCCTCTCCTTGGCTGCCGTGTCGACTGGCTTAGCGGCACCAAAGATGGAAGAGGCCCTGCTGCCAGAGCTGGCGTTGGCGGCTGGGGGTCCTCCTCCCCCACCACCACCACCTCCTCCCCCTCCTCCTCCTCCTCCTCCTCCTCCGGCCTGCTCCTCCTCTTTGGGGACACTGCGGGGTTTCAGGTTCAGCTTGGGCCTCTGTAGAGGAGCTGGGGAGTAGGCCATGTTGACATTTTGTGGTTAATCTCATATCAGGCTTACAAAGTGAACAAAAACATTAGATCCCCGTATTTACATCCCTGAATTTACAATTAATACTTACCCAAAAATGTCAATGCAGAAAGCTTATAATAATAATAAAAATAAAAACCCAACAGCAGACTTGAACTCTCGAAGGTCTGCTGTTAGGCAGGCTGCTGAATACTCAAACACTCACATACTGTATAAATCTTCAAGACAACAAACTACACAACAGAGGGTGACAGTAATGCTCTGACTACTGCGTTACCTCTCTCCTCACGCCGCTCATCTCGTTTCTCATATCGGTCCTCACGGTCACCACCATAACGCTCCCGGTCACCACCATAACGGTCACTGCTACTCCGATTGTCATCGTAGTCGCGGCGGAAACCAGTGCCAAAGGCACGACGACTCCCACCGCTGCGAGAGTCAAAACCTGTGGGGACAGAAATCATCGTTTATTATTGAGAACTGGCCCTGGCGAGGGCAGAAACGTTGAGAATGAAGCCAAGTCATAACAGAACTTGTTCAACAAAGAACCTGAGTCTTACCTCCCCTGTCGTAGTCCCTGCGATCCCTGTCGTCATAACGTTCCCGATAGCGGTCTTTGCCTCCATCATAACGGTCGTTGTCACGTCGGGGACCATCTTTGAAGCGGTCCGATTCATAACGGTCTCTTGATCCTGCAAGCAACAAAGCGGATTGATCAGAAAAACTATAAAACCTAGCACTTCGAAAGTTAGAACTACCGAATGCTTTGGCTGGAGCAAAAAGAGTTGACATACTGTTTGTTTTTTAAATGAAATACCAACACAGGGTTAAAGTCAGGCCTATTTTAGCCATGACAATATTGTGCATATCATACATACATTACATAGCTTAATAATATATTTATACCTCAAAACAACAGTGCAAAACACAATGAGCCTCATTCAAGAAGGAATGTGTACAATACGATTTAATTTACAAGTGTACTTAGAAATTTTGTCAAGATTAGCAGAAACAATCGGATCTAAAATTGATCTTTGGATGATCAAAATGTATGTGTATTAATGAAACATGCAGGAAAACAATATTCTGGTGTGGCCTCCACCTGTGTTTTTACAAAATGAACAGTAGAGACCTCACAGGCAATTTAACAAGATTTATTAAAACAGTATCAAAGTGTTTAATGATAAACATATCTCTCTTTATATAGGACCCACATGCCTGTTGTCAAAGCAGACAGCATATCAATGAATATCAGAGTGATTCTCTTCTTGGCACTGTTTGCCATGACTTTTTATGTTGACTTTGTTTGGAATTCCTTGTATGGTGTCAACGGGTTGTCTTCAAGTGCAAAAAAACAGGGACGTGTTTTACACACAACTGCCACTCATCACCTGGTTCACCTTAAACCGGATCACTTGTGACTCGGCATGCTTCCCATTGATGAGATTGTAGTAGGCACTTTTTTTTATAGCAAAAGTGTAATAGTCATTAGTTTAGCCAATTAATTACCTTTGCCAACATTAGAAAAGCCAACCATGTGGGTTTTTGCTCGAAGACACTTCAAATTAGTAGTAGCTTGCCCTCTCAGTTAAGCCTTACACTAAAAGGTGCACATTGTATTTTTCAGTTGAAATGAGTTCCTAGTGGAAATACAACTCTGCTCATTTTTAGTGACTACTACCTAAAAATAAAAAATACAAATAAAAACTTGTCCCATCTAATGATTTGATGATGGGATTTCAGTCCTGTCATTAAATCCTGAACAAAAGCATGGGACACTGCTGAATCTTCTAAAGACAACCTCTAGTGGCAAAGAGGCATTGCTGCATCTCAAAATTATGTTTAAGTAATAAAGGGAATGTACATTTTTAGAAGACCGTTATGTTTGATCTACAGTTCCAGCCCTGGATAGTGAGCACAGGTTAGTCAAACATCTTTGTACAAGGTTTAATTCAACAAGAATGAATAGAAAAGATATACTCACTTTCCCCGAAGGCATCGTCTCTCTTGGGAGGTCCGTCGTCATCTGCAGTGGGCCGGGCCCTCCAGTCGGTGTCCGTCTTGTCAGGACCCAAGTCTGACATGCGCCCACCTCGGTCCCGGCCACCCATTGATCCATTGTCTCTTTCTGAGATGCAATTAAGAGGAGATTGGAGTCATGGTCAGTCATTGGTTTTTGTGCAAAGCATCCTTTAAGATGTGATGCCTTCTTAAGAAATTAGAGGTACCCTTGTCATTAGACTGATCTGCGATATCCACACGGATCCTTCGGTTTCCCAAATTCTGTATAAACAAGGAGGGGGGATAAATATTAGAAGGGATTACCAAAACCCCTAATCTTTGTTTAAGCTCAAAGCACGGGATAATGGTAGAAAAACAGTTGTTTTATTTCTATATCAATCAAGCAAGCGTTTAGAGCATTGTAAATCAAAGTTTGACCGAGCAATGAAAGTGCAGCGTAAACCATACTTGTATTTGGAAAAAGGATGCAGATAGAGTTGTTTACCTCCTCGTTCAGACTAAGAGCCCTTATGAGGGACTCCACATCGTCAAACTCTGCATAGCCAAAACCCTTCAGCCTCTCTGGGTTGCTTGGCTCCCTGGGGAGACGCACTGCACTTATCTGGAGACAAAGGAAATGATGGAACAGCACATTAAATGTTGGACGAAGCTGAACTGCGACCAGTTCAATATGAGTCCAACACGTATACTGCGGTAGTTTCAGTTTACCTATAATGTGTAGGAGAGGAATGCTGATTAATTGATAGTGGGGGTGGACAAAATAGTTGGAAAGGCTGGGTGACAAAACAAAATTATGCTTCCCTAACAAGTAATTCAGAGAATAATTACATTTTTAAAAGGATTAGATATAGACCATAAAAAATGCAATACCACCATTTAATATTTAAAAATGCCTATATTTTAAACTAAAATATATAACACATCTTCGAGTCATAGTGCTCAATGCTCAAGGTTCTATTCTTATCAGTTGGCTTTATATAACTATGCAATAAGTGCTTTAGATTTTTTTTTGACCCATAGGCAACCCTCGTTCATCGAACATTAACCGTTATCCGACAGTATAATATTAGGGCACTGTCCACCGAAACAAATAAAATAAAAATATTTAGGGTCTTTATTGGACTTTTAAGGTTGTTTTCTTTAGAGGAACGTGCCCTGTTCGACCAGGAAAATCTCCTGAAGTCCGACATATTTAAATCTCTCCGGTCATAATGTCAGGTAAAAATAATTCCCTCTAAGCACAATTTTGATTAGTGGGCGATAAAACAATGATAATAATCTGCATATTTCTTTCCTCCATGTCGAAATAAAATTACTCGATCATTTAGATAAAATTATTTTCCGCGTATTCATTTCCGCGTTTGGCAAGATGCAACGGAGAGCCATCAGTTTGGATGATCTGAAGCTGACCTTTCCCCTCTAACCAATCACGTTTGTCGATATGGGAATAAGCCCAGCCCCCTGCCTCGCAGACAGGTTGTGCTTGTAAACACAACGCAAACACAAAACTGTAATGACTAAGGGATTATGAACAGGTAATAGACCTGGAAATAATCAACAAAATGAATGCAAATGGCCCTTCTATCAGAGAAGAGATGGCTCCAAGGCTTCAAACAATTTTGACAGCCCTACATTAGGGTCCCTCTATGGATTTATGGAAATAGCGAGCCAGAGTGACCTGTATGCTCTGTGCCTATTGCTCAACACCACCAGCGGTGCTCCGGTGTGCACTTGTCCCAAGAACAATGGTCAACAGGGACAAAACACCACAATTTGAAAACACTCAGGTTAAACAGCGGCTGCTTGCTGAGATTGTCAGTGTAGCGCATTGGGTCACAGCTGAAGGCACCAAATAACTAACCAATTCCTGGACTAGACTTTATACATTATATTTGGTCATATCTTACTGGTTATGATAAGCGGGTGCACCAAGCTCTCACTGCTATAAATACCAGATTGTTATACCCTACAATGTGTGTGTGTCACTGCTAGAGACACTTACAGCCAGGCCACGGAAGAAGTCTTTAATGGAGTCCTCTGTGACATCATAGGGCAGGTTACCCAGGAAGGCCGTGTAGGGCGGGCTGCGGGGCAATTGGGAGCGGTCAATATTGGGTTCACGGGCCGATCGTGGTGCGGTTGGCAGGATGGAGCGGTCAATGGCAGGTGCCCGGTATGTGTCCTCCTCTGTGTGCCAGGAGGTGGAGACTGGAGGGAAATGCACAATAATTACTCATTGCGAATATCTTTCGTGAGACTGTACGATAATTGGTTATTTTCCCTTGACCCAGAGGAAATAAAATCCTACCTTGTGTATGAAAAATTGGATAGATTAAAGGTTTTAAAGAAAATTGACATCAGAAGCAATCTGAGCCATTGCAGAATTGAATATAAGAAAACAGGTAGACTGAATTAAAACATTTGAACAGCCAGACTTAGACACCAGCATCAGTTATAAAACTAATTTAAAGAATATTACTTCCTGTAGGTCTGGGAGGAGGATAGACGACATTAAGATTCTGCTTCAAAATCTCTAAAATGTTTTGTTTTTTTTCTTCTAAATGCATGTGTTTGTGGAGGCTTACCATCTCCATCCAGGTCGTCAGTTTCATCGGCCCAGCTGGTGGACTTAGCGGGATAATTGGGGGGCGGAGCATTTCCCCCACTGTCCACAGCCAGGAAGTCAGTCAGAGTGAGGGTCTTACCCTTCTTATTCTTCTTCTTAGCTGGAAGGGCGCACAAACAGAACAAACATGTTCAATACTAGGGCTGTACCTGACTCAGAACTTTGTCGGTCAAATCGGAATTTCGCTGTTCAATGCAAATTTTCCCGAAGGGGGGATGGGGGGGTGATTGGGGGCATTTTGTGCATCTGATGGAACCGACAAAGCGCACACCAGCGATGGGGTGCCTGTGATTGGCGCTCCAAAACAGTGAGTTATTATTTTAGATTATGTTATTTGAAGTTGTTTTATTTTAAGTCTGTTTATGGAATGTAACAAGTGACACTCTCCCGATCACACCATCTCCATGCGTTATGTGCAGAAAATAATCGTAACTAGTCTACGAGTCATGCCCCGCCCTACACCTTTTTTAGCTGTTTTATTTGGAGGAGCAGGGCACGGCGAAAGGGGCACACGGAGAGCCTTGTTTCACATCTGTGTACGGAAGAGGTGTCACACAAAATATATATTTATGATTCCCCTTGTTAAAAATTCCACAATGAAATGTTATCCCTGTGCATTTTGCAAGCTTCTATCTGTTTTATGTTTATTTTATTATTTATGTGTTGGAAGCAGGAAAAATAGGCAAGCCTAAGGATCTGAGCCACTTTGACAAGGACCAATTGTGATGACTAGACGACTGAGTCAGAGCATCTCCAAAATGACACGTCTTATGAGCTGTTCCTGGTATGCAGTGGTTACTACCTACCAAAAGTGGTCCAAAGAAGGACAACCGGTGAACTGGCGACAGGGTCATGGACGCCCAAGGCTCATTGATGCTCGTGGGGAGTGAAGTCTAGCAATGGAGCAACAGAAGAAGGTGGCCTGCTCTGATTAATCAAATTTTCTTTTACATCATGTGGATGGGTGGGGTTAGGGTCCGATCCCAGGGAGCATCTGTGGGATGTGCTGGAACAACAAGCCCGATCCATGGAGGCCCCGCCTCACAACTTCCAAGACTTGAAGGATCTGCTGCTAACGTCTTGGTGCCAGATACCACAGGACACCTTCAGAGGACTTGTGGAGTCCATGCCTCCACGAGAGAGCTGTTTTTGCAGCACGAGGGGGAGCGACACAATATTAGTGGTAGTTTTAATGTTGTGGCTGAGTCAACCAAGCAGTCAAAAACAGAAATCATGGCATCATTTACAAAGATTCAAATCCAGATAATTCAAAAGCATCCTTTGCAAACTGGCAGAAGGCTGCCCCATGTTAAGTCTGCAACAATCCCTATTCTGTGCTAACGCCAACAGGGATGCATTCATGGATACACTCCATTCATGTAACACTCCAGTTACAGTATTCTGGCGAGCTACAACCGAGACTAGATAAAGAATCTGCAATGTACAAGGAGTGTTATACTACTCTCGTGGAGAACTGCTAGGCCAATGTGGTGCGAGAACAAGACAAACTAGGTTTCGATCTGTTCTCACTATCTAAACAAAAAGGAGTGGCCTCCAACTGCCACAGGGCCATCGGTAAAATGAGCAAAACTGGGCCACTCACTTAACTCAAAAATACATGAGTGTTGACACATTCACACTATACATGTAACACAAAGTTCATCGGAAAATAATATTTTCTGAACATCTGCCAGTTAAGTCTGTGTAGATAAGACACTAACGGGATTTGGATGACTCGCCTCACAGAGTAGGTTTGTTTTGGTCCTGGGAGGTGTGTGCGACAACACTGGGCTGGCAACAAGCTTTATTGTAAAAACCCCAGTGGTCAGGACATTCCTTTCACATCCCCAAAAAACAAAAACAAAACAGTCACACACAGACTGTTTACAAGCAAGCATTCACTGGCAGACGGCGACAACTCTGTTTACAATATGGTCCTGGATTGTGTTCAATAAACAACTTGATCACTCAAATCAGCATTCGCATCAAAGGGGACCCATTATGGTTTTCCTTATTTTCTGTCATATATATATATATATAATCTTACAATGTAGGATATTCTTATAAGACGTGGCCAAACTGTCAGAGGTAAACTAAAGACAAAGCAATTGCTGTGACTTCCGACCGCTCCATTTTCAAAGGTTTTTTTCTTCTCTATGCACATGCTGACGTCAACTTGTCACCTATTACTTGAGATGGTCATCTGCCCCATCCCATTCGCTGTGCTTTTCTCAATATAAAACCAATAATAATAAAAAACAAAAAGTGTTTATCGAAGAAAAGGTTTTAATTCACGACATTTACATGAAACAAAATCCCAGCGCACGAGATTGTCTGTCTCCCATAAGCTCAGAGAATGGCAACGAAAGTCGGAACAAAAGTCGGAACAAACTTTTAAATGACGCCTTGTAGATCAAATATGAGTGAAGATTCAATAACTGGATTCCCTATTTCTCACCTCAATTTGTTCAGAAACAGATTTTGGTGGACCAATAAGGTGAAATCAGTTAACGTTACGGAGTAAATCCAACAAAACCCTGAAGCCATGCTCAAACCCCATTGGCTCACAGAACTTGTGGAGACACAAGGGTGGCTCCTCCCATTTAAACAGAGCGTCACAAACACAATGGATTTAGGGTATGTTAGAACGGCTTTAATGAATAATCTGAAGTGTTTTTTCAGCAAAGTCAAAAACACGTTGTAGGACCTCAGAGACCCATATTAACGCGTGCAAAAAGGAGCATAAAAGGTCCACTCTAAAAGATCTGTATATTTTCCATGCAATCATACATGTATGGTGCAGTGAAATGGTAAGGGGCAAACTACAAGGGCCGTACAGAACAAAGCCAGAAATAACAAAATATATGTCAAGAAGCAAAAATTCAAGTAAAACATCAATGAAGGAGAGCATGAATGCAGTTTTGAAGTAGAAATATAATGTACAGTTAGATTAAACTACAATAAACTGTGAGACATTTTAGGCATGTCCATGCTGCAGTCCACATTAAACATGTACAGAAAGATGCACTAATTAAATTAGAACCAGTCAATATTTGCATCTTTGGATTAAAGGCTCTTTTTAATTTCTTTATCTGGTGCATAGAGCACATTATGATTTTATTTTGGACTGCTAAGAATTCCTTTCATGAAAGCTACTCGTCTGTCTGCATTTCAACGTTCCAACTAGTACCGAGCCAAATTCCTTGTGTACGAAAACGTACTTGGCCCGATGTTCTGCTTCTGCTTCCAGAAGGGCTTGTTATTCACAGGCGACATGACAATGCGCCACGGTACAATAAGGTGCAATACGCTAATTCGACTGTACGTACGTACATACAAACACAACACGTCGGCGAACGGGTGAAAGCGTCTCCGGGCGAATAGTTTCTACGTGGATTTGTGTCGGCGAGGTGGCCGCAGAGGACTCGACACACAAACAACCGACGGGAAAGACGCGCAGAGGGAATCGCCCTCTTCATTGTCCCGCTGCGGGCCCGGTCAGCAGAAGCCCGCTGCCGGGGGACGGATCCCGGTTTTAGGGCCTAGCACTCGTGGCTGCGCCAGGACCCGAAATGCGCCAGAGGCGCCAGAGTTCGGCGGGCGGGCGGCTTAAAGTTTTTTTTGGGGGGGGGGGGAAGAGAGAGCCGCCAGCGGTGGGGCTTCATGTTTCGCCGGAGCGAACCGGAGCGGCGGTGGCGTCGCTTCCACCCCGGCGCCGACATGACCGACACGTGGGGCGGCGGCGGTGGCGGCGGCGGGTGGGGGTACACGGGAAGCACGCGCCAACCCCCCCCCCCAAATACCCTGCTCGCAGGAACGGCGCGTGCGCCCGCAGCACGAGCTAAAGCTAGTCCCGAGCGCGACCGCGAGCACCGAGGCTACAGCACGTTGCCGCCGCCGCCGCCGCACGCAGCTCCGCGGCCCGACACGGGCAGCGCCGCGCACGCACGGCCGCGGTGGCCGCCGCGGACGCGGGCGGCGCCGCCGCGTTTCGGCGCCGGGACGCGTTCCGCCCCGCGTCCGGCCGGAAAAGGAGCCGCTGGTGCGAGTCGCGCACGTCGCTCGCCTCGGCCTCTTGCGTCCGCAAACCGGCGCACAAACGGGACGAAACGGGGCCGCTTTTTCGCGACAGCGGCACCGACCGCCACCGAGAGGCTTCGACGCCCCGCGAACTCCGCCCGCGCCGAGTTGCGTCGGGGTATTAGCCTCTGAAATCCCCTCCCAAGCGACTCGGATCGTTCCCCCACATAAACCTCACCTGACGCCGCCATGTTGGAGAGCGAGTTCGCGCCAGGTTCCCGGATGTAGGCGTCACAAGTTTATCATCGGGAGCGCGCATTGCTGTCTGCGAGGCGAGCCTCTCCGCGCGTCCCCCCTCCTTGCCTTTGCAGCCCAATTTATTGAGAATAATTGTATGATAAAAGAAAATGGAAATGTATTCCCACTATACCTTTGGATTCGTTTATTTTGTAGCACAATCATTGTTTATTAATTGTATCACTTTTATTTATTTATTTATTTTGGCGGGGGGTTTGACTTTGGCTTGGGCACATGACACTGAACAAAAATATTAGTCTAAATTAGTCTCATAGTCTAATATTTTCATTGTTGCTTATATATTTTATTTATTTGTGGTGAATAATGATAATGAATGCTTTCTTATGTTTTCTTTCCATTTTAAAACAAATTTAACGATTATTGGGTTTGGCTGGTTGGTCCGGTTTGGGAGCTGTACTGCCCAGGACAGGCGGGCCCTGCGGAGGGTGGTTCGTTCAGCTGAACGTACCACTGGAACTACCCTCCCCTCCCTACACACCAGGAGGTGTCGTAGCAGAGCCCGCAGGATCATGAAGGATCCTCACCACCCCAACAACGGACTGTTCCAGCTGCTGCGGTCGGGCAAGCGCCTCCGCAGTCACACAGCGAGGACAGAGAGACTGAGACGGAGTTCCTTCCCCCAAGCCATAAGGACTGTCAACGCTGAACTCACCAGGGGTCCTAACAAAAAGCACTGAGACACTCACACAGGCCCCACTGCCTTACTGTCTGTATGTAGCATACTGTACTGTATACTGTATCACTGTTCTGAGTTACTGCATACTGTACTTCATACTATATCACTGTTCTGGGTTACTGCATACTGTATCACTGTTCTGGGTTACTGCATACTGTACTGCATACTGTATCACTGTTCTGGGTTACTGCATACTGTATTGCATACTGTACCACTGTTCTGGCTTACGGCATACTGTACTGCATACTGTATCACTGTTCTGGGTTACTGCATACTGTACTGCACACTGTATCACTGTTCTGGGTTACTGCATACTGTACTGCATACTGTACCACTGTTCTGGGTTACTGCATACTGTACTGCACACTGTATCACTGTTCTGGGTTACTGCATACTGTACTGCATACTGTACCACTGTTCTGGGTTACTGCATACTGTATCACTGTTCTGGGTTACTGCATACTGTACCACTGTTCTGGCTTACGGCATACTGCGCTGTATTGCTGTTATGTTCGGTGTTAATGTATTGCTGTGTCGTACTGTTGTATACTGTACTGTATATCTCCACAAACACTTTATTCACATGCGCTTTACTGCACATATCTGTATATACAAATAGCCTATCCCATATACATAACTACTGTATATTCCCTTTACTTCTATTTTGTACCCCCTCTGTCGAACCTTTTGAGTCTTATTTTATTACAATTGTATTTTATTTTATTTTTATTTTTTTATTTTATTTTATTTTTACTGCATAATGTTTTAGGAATCAGTTAGTTTCAGTTAGTTGCTAGGTAGGAATTAGGTTATCTATTATGTTCGGTTTACAATTTATTGTGCATAATCTCCATGTACGTTGCAAAGACATTTCACTGCATATATGTATGAATATATGTATATGTATGTGACAAATAAACCTCTTGAATCTTGAATCTTGAATTTCTTGTGCTTAATACCTGTTTTCCAAATTGCAGGAAAAATCTATCAAACTAAATAAAAAGTACATATTATTCAAACAAACCCTGTCCAATACCTTTATGCTCTTCAACATGTTTAAAATTGGTCTATTGACGCTATTTTACACAAGAAAATTGTTCCCCGTCTTAATAGTTAAACATTGCAATAGAAGAATAGAAATGTAGAATCAAAAATGCAAGAAAATAAAGAAATAAAATAAAGGTGAATAAAGGTTATCATTTATCATATTCCATTCTAAAGTTAATAGATGTATTATTAGAGTTCTCTTACTTTGATTCTTTAATAAACTCATGAAAAGACAATTAAAAAAAAACAAACAAGAAATACATTTTATGCCGCTCATTAATGTACACTTGCTGAGAGAGAACTGTGAGCTGTTTGTGATTCAATTTCCAAGAGAAGTCGGTGCTTGGGCTTCTTTCAGCGAAGATTTTAATGGGAATGAAAAAAAGAATGGTACTGATACTTGTTGATCTGAAACATTGGCTGTTTCAGATCTTTTTTGATCAGTACGGTAGTTTTTGACGACAACAATTTTAGTGGCAACATCACAAAATGTAACAGATGTATTCATGTATTCTGTAATGACAATTTATATGAGAGAAATAACTGATTTTAGCTCTATGCTTTATTAACTTTCATTTTAAGGTCAACAGGTGGTTGCTCTAAAGGACCTCAAACCATTATACAGAGACAAAAGGTGGCCACCTTTCCATGAATTTGTAAATTAAGCCTTAATAAAGAATCAGAATATTAATCTGTATCCAGAATTTTCTATCAATTGTGGAATTCCTCTTCAGAAGTCAAGCTTTCACTCCGAGGATGGCTTTGATTCTGGGGTTTAATCTCCTTTAAAGTGTCGCAATCTGAGCCCGGAGTCTTTCTTCCCGCATTAGCTTGCAGACTTGCGCTCATCAAGTGCGTCTAGCAAGCTGTAAAACACAAAAAGAAAAAGCATGTTTTTAACATGTTTTTATTCATACCACACCAATAAACCGGTACTCTGCGGCCGAAATCCTCATTCTCAGCTATGACCATTTCTTTCGGCCCCTCGCGCACTTACTTGAAGTCGCCGCCGTCCAGCAGTGACCTGTAGGTGGCGATCTCCCCCTCCAGCTTGGCCTTGATGTTGAGCAGGGCCTCGTAGTCCTGGGTCTGCTGCTGGATGTTGGCTCGCAGATTGGTCAGCTCTTCCTCCAGGCGTACAATGATGCCGTTGTACCTCTCCATTTCCATGTTGTTCCGGAGCTCCGTGTTCCTCAACGTGTCATCCAGGGACCCTTTCTGCCAGGATACCAAGCGGCAGTGTTAACCTTTGGGGGGTGCTCGAAAGGAAACTTGAACGACGGCGAACCATATCGCGCAGCATGCAAGACCGCTGATTCTTTAGTTTTTAGTTATTTCCATTTAAAATTGCGATCTCACATGATGGCGCGTGGCCCAGCAATTTGGAATGCACGTTCTACGCAGATGTTGGGGATTTCATATCAAATGAGTGAGCGGGGTTGGTTAGTTTTGTTAGGGGTTGGCTGCAACTCAACAAGGTTAAATCATCTCAAACGCTGACGTCACAAAGGCGCAAATTAGACGACGTGGTTTTTTTTTTTCCTTCTTCCACATTTTAGTTGAGTCGTAACGACAGAAAAGGCGTCTATTCGAACACGCGTGCTTACCAAGCTCTGCTGAGAGGCGAGTTCGATCTCCAGAGTCTGCAGCTGCCTGGAGAGGTCACTGACCTCCATCTGAGCCCCCTGCAGAGCCTCCGTGTTCTGCGACACCTGCACCTGCACGTCTGAAATCTGCCCGAGAGCGGTGGAAGAGAAGCACGGTAAGTTCCAAAACGAGACATTTAAAAAAGATACACGTGGAAGATTTTCCCACCGCCCTTTCGTCGTATCGGTCGGTGGCTCCCGATAACAACAAAACCTTGGCCAAAGGTTGACTTATGAGGCGCCACGGGCCGCCATTTGCCCGGCGGCCGCGTTGCGGGGCTGTGACGTCACGGCGTACCTGGTTTTCGTGCCACACTTTGAGGTCATCTGCGTTCTTGACGGCCATCTTCTCGTAGGTGGCTCTCACGTCCTCCATGATCTGGCTGAGGTCCTGGCCTTTGGGGGCGTCCACATCCACCTGCACCCCACCGTGGGAAATCTGAGCCCTCAGCTCCATCACCTCCTGTTCCAGGAAAGGAAAGAGCGACATGTGCTCAAGAAAATGACCATTTTCAATACTTTTCGATCGAGGAAGATGGAAGACAATGTCATTGATGTCATTTCACTACATGCGTGTATGCTTATATGTTTACGTAAACATCTCGAATCTTGAATCTCGAAAGACCAGCGGGTCGTCGGGATGATTCTCGGCGGCTCACATTGTCATGGTTCTTTTTCAGGAACATGAGCTCCTCCTTGACGGCTTCGATCTCGCTCTCGATGTTCATCCTGGTCATGTTGGTGTCGTCGATGACCTTCTTCAAGCCGGCGATGTCGCCCTCCACGGACTGGCGGATCGCCATCTCATTCTCAAACCTGTGGGTGTGCGAAGGTGCGGATGACGCGTCAGACTTGAACGGGAGCTGAGACTCGCACGGCGTCTCACTGTCTAACAGCTCTGCTGGTTTTGGAAAAAGATTTGTCTGCGTTTTGGAAACATGGCTCCCATTTATGAGTATGTAGAGAGCTTTTAGTTAAACTTTAAAGTCATTTTAGCCTCAGAATTTTGGGGTGTGGGACTGCCTCGCCTTTTAAAAATCAGTATATACTCATTTTCTTTCTGAAATCCACCGTGTCTAAAGCTTACCCGTCTAACTTTGGAGCGTTCAGTCTCATTTTACTTCCCATTCAACCCACATCGTCAGACGGATTCAGTTCTTTCGGAGGCAAAAACAATCGGACTCTTATTAATTAACTTCAAGGATAATTTTTTTCTTCACCTTTTTTTGCCTGATGATGCATTGATATTCATCCTAGCGTTCACAGTGCCGAGCACAGCGCTGACGTTTGCCACGACAAGTGTATGATTGTGCTAAAAAGCAAAAAGTACAACATACTTTACTTGGAAGTCATCAGCAGCCAAGCGAGCATTATCAATCTGGAGCACAAGGCTGGCGTTGTCCAAAGTCCTATCGAAGATCTGGAGGGGGGGGGGGCAAAGTTGAAAGGTCATCAAAGAGTCGGTGACATTTTGACGTCCATATATATTTATATATATATTATATATATTTCCCAACAAATCAGAATAAAGTCCTAATAAGTCAACTAATAAAGCTGAAAATAGGATGGATGCACATTGAAGTCCCGCCCCGTCCTCAGGTTACACTGGGGGGCCGTATCACATCTGATTCCCTGGTAATGTTGAGGAAGCCACATGCTGAAGGGAAATGGGATGGTTGGACGCCAAAACCAAATCTGCTTTGTTTTAGTTTTATTGAAAGAAGCGTTTCCTGTCCAAATACTCATAAAAAACCACTTCCCATACTTCCTTTTTTGCCCCATTTCAACTACCCTTTCTAGATAGATAGATAGATAGATAGATAGATAGATAGATAGATAGATAGATAGATAGATGGATAGAATGTCTGAGTGGACGAGGGTGGTTTTAGGTTCCAGTAGGCCTCTGTGCGTTGCCATGGTTGCAGAAGAAATAAGAAAAACATCCTTCCTTTTTGTTGTTGAGTAATACAAAGAACGGCAAACTGACCGTCAATGTGTCATGATCAGGAGACGAAGAACTGGGTTCATGCAGAGAATGTGACATTTGACTCTTCTGACTGAGTAGCACTGATTGTTATACAACCACCACATGTGCATGTGCGCGCACACTCGCGCACACACACACACACACACACACACGCACACGCACACACGCACACGCACGCGCACGCACACGCACACACGCACACACGCACACGCACACGCACACACACACACACATACACGCTGGCAGTATGGGATCCATTGTGTGCACATTCCTACACATCTGTTTCACATTGGGGTCTGCAGGGAAAGCATGTAAAATGAGCATTCACAAGCAGAACCGCACGGGGCAACTGCTTTGTGCTCGGAGCTTTTTGGGACTCACTGATGAGAGATTCACAGTTTCCCTCTATTTAGTGATTCATCAGAGGAAGTTCTGACCAGTTTATGGCGTAACAGGGAATTTTTCTGTGGGGCTGGGGGTGGGGCGTGGGGGTGGGGTGGGGGGGGTGGGGGGGTAAGAGGATAGCTACCACACCCTCCATTCTCATCTATGTAATTTGATAACCCACAAAAGCAATGCTGCCCACCACATTCAAAGCAATGTGAAGTCTCCCTGTGAGCATTGGGCCCGTGGAACATCAAGTTTCGGTAAAGTTTCCAACAGATTGTGAAATCATTTGTGTCAGTTATGCTGTTCTCTGTGATGGTGCCATCCATCACATGAACTGATTGATATTTCTCTCTGTCGGGCCTCCAAACCTGCGTATACGCGTCACGCTCAAGACCCCAAGAGCTCATATTTCTCACATTCCCCAATTTCATCTTTGGACCTCCCATCTCTCTTTCAGTTTTTTCCGCATCAACAGTTTCCTCACCTTCTGAGCCAGCGCCTCCGTCTTGGGGCGTGGGTTCGCCACCTTCGACCACCCGTCTCACCCACCCGACCCCAGATCTCCTCTTTTCAATTCACCTGATCTCCCCCTTTGATTCCCTCCCGTGTCCCCCTCTCGATCACTCACCTGTTTGCGCAGGTCGTCTATGATGGGGGTGTACTTGCTGTAGTCTCTCATATCAGGACCTCCCTTCTCCATGGCCTCCCTGATCTTCACCTCCAGCTCCTGGTTGGCCTGCTCCAGGTTCCTCACCGTCTCCAGGTAGTTGGCCAGGCGGTCGTTCAGGTTCTGCATGGCCCCCTTCTCGTTGCCCTGGATCCCCGCTGCGCCGCCGGCGCCCTTGAATGCGGCGGCTCCCATGCCGCCGCCCGCGCCCATCCCGCCGCCCATTCCGCTGCTCACCTTGAAGGCGGAGGAGGAGGCGATGGAGGGCCCGGGACGCATGCCGGAGAAGTTGCCGGAGGAGATGCGGGTCCCTTTTCCCCCGGCACCCCCGCAAATGCTGGCAGAGTAGTTTGGTCGGGAGCGGGTGAAGGAGAGGTGTGCAGAGGGCGTCTGCACCATGGTGTTCTTCCTGAAGCTCATCTTTTGGGGAGAGAGGTCTGGGCCCGGACAAAGGTGAAGAGCGAAACGTGAGGAATGGAGTGTCGCGGTGCTCGGCGGGTTGGAAAGAGACGCTGGCAGAAGGAAACGGGAACTTATACTCCCCCCCCGAGCCTCTCTCCCTCAACCACAGCTGGTGCGTTAGACCCTGCCCACTTCCACATCCACCATTCTCCTTTTCCCATTCTCCTCCCTTTTCTCTCATGCAGTCCATAGCTCAGCCTTAGTTTCCATGGTTTTCACAAACTATTGTGGGTTTTCTGAATAGGATTACGTGTGGTATATCCTAAATTGACACAAAATGAACCCAATCTGTAGAGAAGAAAGAGGTGAAAACTCCTTCTTGTGAAATCATGTGAAGTAAAGAACTTTCGAGGGTGGAATATACGCGTCTGCCAGGAAAGCAAAAAAAAAACCCCAAAAAAACAAAAACGAAAAAGGAGGGTAGTTGCAACAAGGTCAAAAGACGGAGGGGGGACAGTTTGTAAGTATGCACATAAATAAAATTCCTTTGGTTTGTCCATAAAAAGGCACAATGCCACTTTTTGCATAGTTTTCTAAATGTGTGTTCACCAATGCTGTAAAATAAACATTCTCAACCCTCAAACTGGACCCAACTGGCATGTTAGAAAGATAAGCTGATAACACTGATTTTACAGCCTTGCAACTGCAGAGAAATACAGTGCATTAGTACAAATCCAAACATGAAACACATTTAGTTTCCATAAATGAAACAGAGATTCATATTCATTCTTAAGTATGTATTTTATTTCAGTAAAAATAATATCTTTAACAGCAGTTGCGAACCGCACTGCTTGGACAAAGAGAAACAAGATAGACAGTCATCCGCTATGAATGTGCGTGGGTTAATGTTCCTACACACAACCGTAGCAGACCAATGGGAGAAGAGGATTTCCACGCTGGGCCCCAGAGGACGGGACAACAAAACGTGGTGAACACCCCAGGGCCAGCGGACAATGTCTCCGACACCTTCCCGGGGACCAACGTCACCCTGAGCCTTTCTTCCCCCGAACCCACCTCACCTTTATGGTCGATCGGGTTTCCACGCTTTCTCACACTCTGGCCTCGGTCCCGCGGCACTTAAAGATTCAAGCCCTTGGAGAGAAGCTTTTTTGTTGGGTTTTTTTTGTTGTCGTTTTTTTTTTTGTTTTTTTTTGTGTGTTAGAAACGTTCAACAGGAAGCAAGCACAAAATTCCATTCACAGAGATGTGAAAGACATGCCATGGGGGGAACACCCATGAGTTTGGTCTAGACTCAAGTTTAAACGCATTACGACGGCAGCATCATAAATTGAAACAGTATGACTCTGACTCATGTCTTATGACTGTTCACCCTCCATTTTGTTTAGTTTCAGCCTCCTTGAAGGGAGTAAACATTTGTTTTGGGGACTGACCCGGCCTTGAAGGGGAGGGGGGATAAGAGAGACCTATCTGTGTACTAACCCAAAACTTGCTTCGCAGCGTTGCAGCTTATGGGGGAGGTTTTTGTCATTGAATGATACGATATTCTGATCCGACGACATATCACAAGACTGTGGTATACTTATAAAAAAAACCCCCAAAAAACCCTCCGTCGGCATAAATCTCTGCTTGTGTGTCCTGCAACTTCCTCAGATAAAGGAGAACAAGAAAACAGAGCGGAATAAGAGAAAGGGGGAGACTTAGTCACCACAACACAGCAGCAGGAATCTCTGGCAGCCACAGCAGGAGCTTATGTGCTCCACATTTCCTGGACATCAGTCAAACCAGCCCAAAAGAAAGTTTGGCCCCCGGGATGGCCCGCCGGGAGGGGGGGAAGGGGGGGGACGCCGACCCGTTGGCGTTTGCTCCCCTCATCCCTTCGCGTTCGGTTCGCTCGGCGCGAGTGGGAACCCGGGGAGGACCTCTCACACTTTTATAATGAGCCACATTCACTTTTGCATATGCAAATGCTTGACACACGGCTGAGGTGTGAGAAAAAGCACATGCATGTGAGTATCATGCATGTGTGTGCAATGCGCTTCTTTGCCCTTGCTCCCTCCCTCACTCACACTCGCTCGCTCAGTTCCCGACCGCCGCACGGTGTTTGGCGCTCTGATAACGAAATGAGAGAGTTTCTTTATTCGGCCGCGGGCTTTTTATCGGCAGGGGCCGCGTGCGAGGGGGCAGCGCGACGTGTCGGGTCACGCGTCGGAGGGCGGTGAAATGCAGCGACCAGGAGACACTTTCTCCGCGAGATGTCATGTCCATCTATAGCCCACAGACATTCCTCAGGAGGTCATAAACAGAGCGGTCCCTTTTGGAATTGTTGCGGCTCGGAGTCACTTGTCTTCTCGCTTCCCTGCACGGAATTGGAGGGAAAAAAAACAAAAAAGAAAGAAGGACGGAAGGGGCGAATGGGTTTGGTACAGGGTGGCGTGTTTGTCTGAAAGGGTTTTGAATGAAGATTTAGACTGAATAAAGATACGGTAAAAGAGGGGGCTGAGTATTGCACATCCGGATAGATTTCGTCGTGCATATCAAAGAGTGGCGGCCAATGAAACCCTTGATTGAGAAACAAATGAAAACATAATTGAACTAAAAGTAAAAAAAAAAACCTAAAAAAAAAAACAAAAAAAAATTCCAATGGATCAAATTTCAGAAAGTCCTAAAATCTGGACAGCAATGATTGGATCCCCAAAAAACACCCCCTCTGGCAGGATAAGAAATAACCTTCACTTCCCCCCCGTAGCCACTAGGGGCCGCACGTCTCAAAGCCAACCAGGCTGTGGAAGGAGAGGTGTTGGTTCACACCGAGCTGCAGAAACTCATTGCTATTAACTTGTGTTTTTTTAGACCGCCCCACCCCCCAAATCTTCTTCCTGGCTGGTTCAGCGCAATTCACATTGATGGCCTGTTTTGACATCAAAATCCCTGTTATGTTACCTAAAAGTGACGGAATTTATGTTCCACATCCATATGAATGATCAGATATTATCTGCTCCGCACATAATATTGAAGTACATTATTAACAAAAGGTGAACAACATGTAGACCAGCGGACATGATGTCCACCGTAAGAATTATATGAACAAAGTGTATATTACTCACTTGCAATAGTCATCCCAACTCCCCATAAATTTCCTTTTTTCAATTAAAAATGTACAATGTCAATGTCTCATGCCACAAGAAAATGGTTTAAAATAAAATATTACATCGAAGGTCTCTAATTTAATGGCATGTAATGCAGAAATGAAATTACTTCCCCATGTTTCACACTGAGTTACCTTTCCTTTGCCAAGCTGTTGGGGAGCCCCTGGCCGGGGGTGCTCGGGCCGCAGCCCGGTACACACCGTGCCATTGTTTTCGGCTGTGCCCTGGACGCCTAGCTCAGGGTGGAATCCATTTAATAAGACGCCTTTCAAGCCTGGGAGTGTGCACGTGAGCCTCGAAGTGGAGCGGTGCCACTCTGCGTTGCCGTGTAACGTAGAAAGTTGCAGCAAGTCTGAAACGGGTTTTGAAGTTTCATGTTTGACAATGTCTTTATCCACAGTTTAAAGCCTGACATCCTCAGGCCAAGCCCACTGGCCACACCTAAAAAAAGGCTTTTGGCTTTATTCCTGTTTTATTTCCATGATATATTCCTCTTTCTTTGCTCCAGGTATAATCAAGTCTTTTTGTTTTGTTTTAGTGTGCCTTAATAAAGAATTATATCACAACTCATTTTCATATTTAATGAAACGTCTCTTTTAAATATACTGCACGTCTTTCACAGTGAACATCGTCATGTTTGTCAATCTGCCAGTCCTCGGAGGATAATTATTTTCTTCCCCTCCTTCCAGTTAACGTCCCCTTGCCCCCGCTCCCCCGGCTCATAGCGTGTATGTGTCCTTTCTCGTCACATTCCAAACTTTATGTGTCATTTTGCGGCTTCACACAACCCAAAACGTCACCGGCCTCTCAAGAGACTTCAGGTTGGGGTGTCACTCCCCACCCCCCCGCGCTGCTCTCGCTGCACCACAGCGACTCCTCTCTGGAAGCTCTCCCCACATCATCAAATACAGGGGCGTGTTTAATTAGCAGGGAGGGATTACGATGTCAAACAATAAGGCGTTTGTGACTTGGACATACTGTATATGGTCGTCTCCCAAAGCGAGCCCAGCGCCCTCCCAACATGGAGCGAGTAACGTCAGCGCGCGCGTCCGGCCAAGCACAACAACACGCATGGTTTCTGATTAAATCACGGTTTCTGCTGCTACGACCAAGCCAGAGGGTTCGACTGGTCGTTGGTTCGACGAGAGGGGTGAGGATTTTTGTAACGGATGTAGAAAATAAAAACGATGATGAGAGAATGCAGAAAAGACAGTAGTCCGTAAGACACGTCAACAGTTGATTTTACTCTGGGTGGGGCCTGCACAAAGTACAATTAAGTGGAAAACGTTTCCCCATGTTTCCTCCCTCACCTCTTTCTTACCAACGCAGATTTTATATACAGGGCGGAGGAAAATGCTTCTTTTTTTTTTTAAGGCCCATTAAGGTGGGGCCGGGAATTCTCCCCGGAAAAAAGGGGTAGAGCTCTGTTTGCTCGTCTCTGCCGATAAGGAAGGAATGTCCGACGTTGTGTTTGTCTGTTCTCTGACTCCTCTCAATGATCCGTGTGCACTGAGTGCACACTGGATCATTGAGAGGGGTGGGGTTCTGTCGGCGCCGATCGATAATTCACGCGCTCACCCGGCACGCCAGCCACACCACACCGCCCCTTATCAAACATGCTTTCATAATCCGCTGGGAGGATGGAGCTGTGAACCGAAACTTTACTCAGACTTCCTCTTTGCATTAATCCAGTGTTGTAGCAAACGCAGAGCGACTGGTTTTCAAGAGGGTTAAGATGAAGTTGGCACCGAGTCGCAACCCATTTTCCCACAATTGTGAGACATGCGGTTAAACGCCGGCAAAGACATAAAGCATATCGCGCAGCGCCGAACATAATCAACTTTGAATATTTCGAGTCCGTGAGAACTGCAGTAAAGCCAAAAAAGGGTCATAAAATGTTCTGCTTGCTCATTATACCCGAGGTAAGACTGCAGACACACAGAGTGCATGAATGCCCTGGATGCCGGTGTGTACGTGTAAATGATACACAACAACCTGGGACTCATATTTCAGTAAGAAGATAATGTGCCATTGTTACTTCATGACTACAGCACAGATATGCAATGATGTCACAACTGGCAGAGAGCTATGGCCGCACAGCCAACCCCGGTCCTTCTTGTTTGGTAAACCCTTTTCCCAAATGGCCAGGACTAAGACAATAAAACCAATGTTTCCACTGCACTTTAACTAAACCTGGAAGACTTCACTGACTATTATGTAACATTGATGCTTTCTCCGTTGCACTGCGTGCTGTAAATGCGTAACATGATGCTATTTTTCCCCTGTTTATTCCCCTTCTCCCCCCATCTTTCACTCCCCTGCCGAGGGGGCTGACCAATCACATCCAGACGGTGTCCCCTCCCGCTCAGATAAATAGTGCCGGTGACCAGGAAGGGTCTATCCTATCCGCCTGTCTCTCCCTCTCTTTCTCTCAGCAGCGCCTCCAAGCCTCCACAAGAGCACCACACACCATCCCTCCGTGACCATGTCAGCAAGAGCCCTGAAGACCACCACCTACTCCACCGTGTCCTCATCCTCGGGCATGGGGCCCCGCCAAGGGTTCACCAGCCGCTCCTTCTCGGGCTACGGCGGACGAGGCGCGGGCGGCGGCAGGCAGAGCTACGCCGTCCGCAGCTCCTACGGGGGCGTGGGCAGCAGCGGCGCAGCCGTGGGGGCCGGGGGGTTCAGGGTGGTCGGTGGGTACGCGGCGGGGGGCTCCGGCCAAAGAGGGGGTGCAGCAGAGTTTGGCTACATGAGTGTCGGCGCCGGTATGGGCATGGGCGGCGGCATGGCCACCGGCATGGGGGCCCCCATCACCGCTGTGACAGTAAACAAGAGCCTGCTGGCCCCCCTGAACCTGGAGATCGACCCCACCATCCAGGCCGTCCGCCTCCAGGAGAAGGAGCAGATCAAGACCCTAAACAACCGCTTCGCCTCCTTCATCGACAAGGTCAGTGCACGCTCTGGTTTGTGGCTTGCATGTTCCGCCGGGGGGGTCCGCATGCACACTGCCACGGCTACCCCCGCCGTTAGAAAAGGCCTGTGCAATTTCAAAAAAAGCAGATGCGATCCAAGACAAATGACCTGAGGGGGGCACAGGTTTACATTCCAAGCCTGGCGCTTTCGGAACATTCCTGAACCAAACTGGCTTTAAAGTAGTTTTGTACTTTATTTACTTTCAAACCATTGTACTATATTGGTTCTTGGACGATGGCTTATCTAGCTCAGAGTTTTCCAATACCAGGGGAGCCCTGTTCAGTTGGACATTGAACACATTGGGGAGAACAGTGCAATTTATATACGTATATTCTTTATGTTGTATATCGGCAAGATATTGCAATATGATGTAATGCATAATACTAGTTATGTTATAATTTAGACTTTGTCCGTTATGTCCTTGATGCCAATGCCTGATGTATTCTCAGCACCATCACGGTGAGATTATTGCGGGTTTAAAGAAACACCCCAATGTTCAATAGTGGGAAGGCATGATGAGCGTTTTGAATGAAACAAAGAAACCCTCTGGAGCAACAGTATGGAAATTTTAAAAAGTGACTCAGAATTGTGATTGTGTTCACACCGTATAAGCTTTTACGAGCTTGTGCATTGGACGTCTTGTCTATGTTATTGAAGTCAGAATGTGGCATACATCTATCTCGTCACCCCCGGCATGGGTCATGAAAGTCATGCTTGCTTTTCGGAAGGCGTTACACTCTTGCATTGTCTGTCATTGTTCCACCTGAACAAGGCTTCCTATTGAAGAGAGCTGCACCTGAGTGAGGGAGGAAACAATGTAGGTTGAACCATAATTCAATCCGGCTGAGACCAATTGTCCACATTGCGCAGTGAAGCACTAAAGCCTTCCTCTACACACCTTAGTCATATAGTTCCTGCACGCACCAACTTCCTCACATTCCGACACACAAGCACACCCACACACACACGCTCATGCACGCACACACTCATGCACACACATGCACACACACTTACACACACACAAGCACACACACACACACACACACACACACACACACACATATACACACACACGCACACACTCATGCACGCACACACTCATACACACACACATGCACACACTCATGCACACACACACATGCACACACTCATACACGCACGCATGCACACACAGAACACACACACACACACACACACACACACACACACACACGCACACACACACATATATACACACACGCACACACTCATGCACACACACACGCACACACTCATACACGCACACATGCACACACTCATACACGCACACACGCACACACACACACACGCACACACACACACACACACACACACACACACACACACACACACACACACTTCTCATGCCGATGTTTGCTGTGTAGAAACGGGACCCCACCCAGTCTGGGGACAGAGCCGTCGTAAGGTCCTGAGCTTTTCCAGGATTGGGAAACACTGCCCTCTCTGTTGGAGTAGAGCAGCTACGTGGGGCCCGAAACACAGCAATCAGTAATTACTGTGACATTTGAAGGGAACTGGTGGAAGACATCCCCTAAAACAGCAATATTACTTTTCATATCTGTCAACACAGTTGCATATTTATACTTTTGGCCTACCATGCTGTAGCTACACCCACCTTTCAACCATTCTTCCTGAAGATCTGCCAATAACTCATCGTTCTTTAACACCAACGCAACAAAATACTTTATTTGGTAAATTGGCCATTTATAAATATTTTGCTCGGCTACATTTGTTCCAACCCAAACTTTTTTGTCCCTCCCTCCATCTATACATCATCCATCCCTCTATCCATCCCAACGTCCATCCCTGCATCCATCTATCCATCCATCCATCCATATATTGATCCATTCATCAACCCATAGATCTATCCATCCATCATCCATCTGTCCATCCAATGATCCATCCATACATCCATCGCTCATCCCTGCATCCATTCCTCAATCCATCCATTTGTGCATCCATCCATCCATCTACCCGTCCATCCACCAGCCCTGTACTCAAATTTTGCAAATCCTTTCCTGGTAGTATCTTATTGGTGCCCTGGATGACACCATTGTAAATGTCCCTCAATTTGAATCGCTATTTTTCAACTTTGATGTTGAACCCCTGCAGGTTCGATTCCTGGAGCAGCAGAACAAGATGCTGGAGACCAAGTGGAAACTCATGCGGGACCAGACGACCTCTCCATCCAACATTGACAGCATGTTTGAAGCCTACATCGCAAACCTCCGCAAGCAGCTGGACAACTTAGGTCACGAAAAAGTCCGGCTGGAGTCGGACATGCACAACATGAAGGGCCTGGTTGAAGACTACAAGAACAAGTAAGTCCACTGTGAAGTGGGTGTTGTCAACAATGGACAATTTCTCCTTGGATGCATTTGAATGCATTCTCAATAACAACTGAATGGAAATATTTTTATTGTTGTTTTTTGGTCTTCCTTATTCCAGATATGAAGATGAGATCAACAAGCGTAACGAATGTGAAAACAACTTTGTGCTCATCAAGAAGGTCTGCTCAAATTGATCCAATAGGTGAATGAAAGGGAAGCTGTCGTACACAAGGCTGATCCACACTGACGCTCTGCTGTTTTTTTATATGCAGGACACAGACGCAGCTTACATGATTAAAGTGGAGTTGGAAGCCAAAATGGATGCCATTTCTGATGAGATTGAGTTCCTGAAGCAGATCTATGATATGGTGAAGAACATACATATATATATATGTATATATATATATATATATATATATATAATTTTCATTACGGGCTCATAATTAATAAGTTAGTCAGATTGGTACATCAATTACTCTTTGCTGGTACTTACACTTCTGTCTCTTTATTTGTAGGAGCTGCGTGAGCTGCAGGCTCAGGTCAAGGACACCTCGGTCATTGTGGAGATGGACAACAGCCGTAACCTCGACATGGATTCCATTGTGGCTGAAGTGCGCGCCCAGTACGAGGACATCGCCAACCGCAGCAGAGCCGAGGCTGAGACCTGGTACCAGAGCAAGGTAAGACTGCCATGCTTTTCATTATTAAGACAAACCAACGCCACAGTACAGATATACTGACGTCTCTGGAAACCTTGCCCTGACAACACTACTGGCATCAGTGTGGTGTTTTAATTGTCACTATGCTGCTCTTTCTTGTTCCTAACAGGTTGAGGAGATGCAGCAGTCGGCAGGTAAATATGGCGATGACCTGAAGGCATCAAAGGCGGAAATCGCCGACATGAACCGCCGCATATTGAGGCTCCAATCTGAGATCGACATGGTGAAGGCACAGGTGAGAACCGCCCGGGATTGGATCGGTTTCGACCAAAAGGAGATTAAAAGGGTCGTTTGGTATCACCACCTTGGTGTGAAGGTACCCTCCCTGCAATCTCCTCCCCACTTCTAGCGGAACAACTTGGAGGCTCAGATCGCTGAGGCCGAGGAGCGGGGCGAGCTGGCGGTGAAGGACGCCAGGCTCCGCGTCGGAGACCTGGAGGCCGCCCTTCAGAGGGCCAAGCAGGACATGGCCCTGCAGGTCCGCCAGTACCAGGAGCTGATGAACGTCAAGCTAGCCCTGGACATCGAGATCGCCACCTACAAGAAACTTCTCGAGGGAGAGGAGGACAGGTTCGATTGTCATGCCAACTGTGGTCTATCTAAGCAGGGTCTATCACTGAGATTAGGTTCGTAGCCTTCAGTAGGGAAAAGCACCTTTCCCCAGTCAATGTCGGTACAGGAAACCTTAAAGGGGAAACCAATCCTGGTATCTAGTATCTGAATAATTCCTGGGCTCAATTGAAGATATCCAGGCAGATTTGATGGCAAGGTCTTTGACGAAAACAGAGGAATGCAGTTTCCCTCTTGTTGTTAATGATCAAGCCTTTGCACATGGTCGCTGACAACCTTTTCCTCGGTAATAAATTGAAAAGCACTATGAGTCCAGACTCTTCAGGCTGCTGGTGTCAGCATCAGCATGCACGGTATCTCCATAATCAAGTAAAGACGCAAGGATTTTATGATGTTTTTGCCGATTTAAAGGAGAAAGATGCTTTATTCCAGTACTTGCACGTAATTTAGAGAGCGCCATGGTTATATAAAGGAGACAAAATGTTTTTCATTATTAATGGTGAATAATGTTGCTTCTTCTTTTTCCGTTCCATCTTCCGCTACAGGTTGGCCACTGGGATCAAAACGAGTGTGTCTAAGCAGACAAGTAAGTCTCTGGACCTTTTCACAGCAGACATTGTGGCATGTCACAGAAGGGTATTCATTAACTTGGGATCGTTTTCATTGAGGTTTATCTGAGTGCCAGCATGAAGTTAAATGTTCAGGAGTTGTCCATGTTGGTAACACAGTGACATCTCACAGAAACAGACCCACAATTAATGATATTGGCTTCAGCCTGTTTTTGGCCATCTCTACACGTCATAAAAAAGTTTTATTTAGCCCAAATATTTAACAAGATAAGACAAATGTGGCAGTTTCGCCTGCAACACACCACCCAAGTGGCATTTTCAGGACCCTCACAGAGACGCAGGCAGACACGTTGCAAACACGGCAGTTTATTGTAGAGAGTGGACAAGATGGAACAAGCCGGGAGCGGATGGACCCATGTTATGACAGAGGCCCCACACACCATGGGTGGGGATGAATTTACCTGTTACCAGCCACCTCTGATGCTTAAATCACACCACCCCCACACCGCAATAAGATAAGATAAGATAAGATAAGATAAGGTAACACGTTACTAATCATCAGAAGAAAATCCAGGCAGCAAAAACAGTGCAGTCTAGAAAAGGATACACATTCAAATGAGATAAGAATGTCTACACAATCCAAAACAAAAGAAAAAATATGAAATGGTTTCACACTGCCCCTTTATGTTTTAATTTATAGCAGTGAATTACAACGCCTATGGCCTGGAGAGCGCGCGCACTCCGTCCTACGTCAGCGCGTCGTTCGGTGGAGTGAAGGCGGGCGGCATTTCCATCAGCGGCCCCCAGGGGGAGCTAAAGAGCACCAGCATTTCCATCAGCGGCCCCCAGGGGGAGCTAAAGAACACCAGCATTTCCATTAGCGGCCCGCAGGGGGAGCTGGAGAGCGCCACCACAGTCACCAAGACCGAGACCGTGGTTGTGAAGAGCGAAGCGGAGGAGGCTCCGCCCGTGACCGTGGAGGCAGAGCCGGCTGTGGTGGAGCAGGAGCAGGCCAAGGTGCAGGAACAGGTCGAGGCCACGCCCGAAGAGTGAAGGTTACTTCCTGATCTGCTTCTTGGTTTTCTCAATCTGGTCTTGGCAGGAGAACGACTAAACATTTTTACAGAACATCATTCAAGTCTAATGCATCCAAAGGTCGCTAGCAAAATGATTAATTAGTTAAACTTCACCAATATCTAATTTACTACAGGAATAGAGCACAATTAGATAATGCACAACAATGTCTCTCCATATCAGTAGCGTAGACAGGAATGGAATTTTGGAAAAAATCATATCTAACAATAAAAATCATCTCAGATTAGGCTCCCCAGAGAGATAATCTTATCAAACAGGGTCCGTGGCCTATTGCATATCAAATTGGGGGTCCTTGATATGGAAATGGTTTGAGCATCACTGGTCTAATGCATAATAGATAGTATGACAAGAAATGTGGTCCTATTGGGAACATGCATTCAAGGAGGCGTTTCAGTGAAGCAGCGCTCTTCCCTCAGCACAAACATCTTTTTCTCTCCGTCCGGGACCGCAGTGCAGTCGAATGCGTCAAATGTAATCCCATTCACTACCATGAGGGCCGTCGTGTAAAAGTGGCCTGCATGTTTTTAACTGCTGCGTCCCAGGGGAAAGCACTGCTGTTATATCTGTCAGTACAGGCAGTCTCCTTTCGTGCAATAACATTCTACTGTTAATGAAATTTCTCAGGCCTTGCCGCAGAGAAATAAATACCGTCCCGTGCTGAATTTACTGTACCAAAAGCCTGACGGCGGAGTTTAGGAAACAAATGGCAAATTCTCCATGTGCCCGCAAATGGCTTGAGCTGTGAACAGGCCTTCGGCCAGATGGGCCGGCAATGTCTACTGTCCTGTTGGCTGAACAATAAACTGTCTCACAAAACTGTTTTTGCATGTTTCATTTTTTAATTCAAAGTTATTTGTGCATAAAGTACATGTTATAACAATTATCCTGAATAACAGATTCTACCGAAAAACACTGAATCTTTCAACGAAAGTTTCCAGAAACTTTGAGCTGACAGGATGAAATATGCAGCGTTACTGCAAAACCAGTCTGCAAGCAGCCGGAGGGCTGTGTGTCGACGCACAATGTCGCAAGCGTCAACACAGTGTGCAGAAAAGGACACAGACACAGCAAGGTATTAGTTTAGTTAATCGTGAGGGTCTAACTGCCATGCTTCCAAGACTTAAATATCAAATACCTGAAGAAAATCACCAACTTGATGATAGAGATGCAATGTCAAGCAATGTCTCTCCACCACGCAGCACATGATATGCATAAAGAATAATGTTTGTTTTCCACATCTCAGTTGTGTAGAGAGTCTTGCACACACATTTAATTTCACTTTCTAACGCATATATCGACACTAACTCTGCTGCAAACCTGCGACGGGTCCCGTCCTGCCCTGGTTCTAGGGTTACTCAGAGTCGCGGCGGGAGGAACCGTGGACAAGTTACCACACGAGCACGTTGTACCTGCAGCAGTCATCATTTCCACCATGACAACATTGATCAAAGACTGCTCATTCCAACATATGTCAGCTGATGTCATGCTCCGAGTATTTTATTAATCACAATAATGGTTAATGATTTTGGGAACGCCACTCACACACAGGGTGGTGTGTGGTAGATAACCACACATATTATTGAACATATTATGTTTTTTTTTTTTAATTATTGAGTCAAGACAGAGCCGTAGGAAAACTGCATGGAAACACCCTTTTATGTGATTGTGTATGTATGAGTGTGTGTGTGTGTGTGTGTGTGTGTGTGTGTATGTGTGTGTATGTGTGTGTGTGTGTGTGTGTGTGTGCGTGCGTGCGTGCCTGCGTGCCTGCGTGTGTGTGTCCACAAGTGCTCTGCATGCATGTCTGCTTGGCACTAGAACAATCCGACTAAATTTAAATATCAAATAAAGAATTTACCTGATGCATAAGAAGAAAATACGTACATGCCACAAAGTTGCATAAGAATGCTTTGAGCCTTGCAGCGGAACAGGCTGGAACAGGAACAGTGAGTAGTGAGGCTCCACCTCCGGCTATAACCACCACAAGACCAGTGAAATAGCTATCTACGGTGCAACCAGTGGGGCCCAGTAGCCGCAAGGGGCCCATCCCATCCCGCCGGCGACGGGGTGGGATAGGCTCCTTGCCCCGTCACTCAAAACAAAACAAAAAAAAGCCTACATTTTGGATGTAGGCTATTTTATCTTACTCCATTCTTCATTGAATGAAACAAAAGAAGCATCATGCGTAATAGACCGTGCGTCACAGACACTGCCCCCCGCCAGCCATATAATGGGCAGAGCCGGGCTGGCTGCATGTGTGCGCCGAAAAAGGCCCGAAAAAATATTAGCACACGGGCCAAACACCATCATGTTACACCAATGATCAAGACTGTATCCAAAACCATGAGGATTCTACGCAGCAGCACCTCGTGTCACTGAGGACTTAGGGAAGGCAAATGGGAAATGGTCATAAAGGTGATGATCCTATATATTCTATTCCCTCCAAAAAAATATCGTCATTATACTTTATTTTGTAAGCAGACTGACTTCATATATACAGTATATATATATATATATATATATACCCACACTAATCAGCTACAACATTAAGACCAGCACTAATAACCACTAATATTGTGTAGCTCCCCCTTGCGCTGCCAAAACAGCTGTGACCCGTGGAGGCATGGACTCCACCAGACCTCTGAAGGTGTCCTGTGGTATCTGGCACCAAGACGTTAGCAGCAGATCCTTTAAGTCCTGGAAGTTGTGAGGTGGGGGCCTCCATGGATCGAGGCTTGTTGTTCCAGCACATCCCACAGATGCTCCCTGGGATCGGACCCTGACCCCGCCCATCCACATGATGTAGAAGAAAACGTGATTCATCAGACGGGGCCACCTTCTCTTCTCACCTACTACCTCCATGGTCCAGTGGTGGTAGTGGCAAATATTCAAACGAGAACTTTGAAGGCCGAAGTGGAGAAGGGTTCCATGTAAACAGCAGTTGAACATGGGTCAGTTGGTCCTAAGAGTACGCTCACATGCTCATTGTAGGAGCCTTCAGGGGTGAACAGGGGTCAGCATGGACACTGTGAGCGCTCCCATACAAGCTGCATCAAGCTGTGATGCACTGTGTGTTGTGACACCTTTCTATCATAGCAGCATTCGCTTTTTCACCAAGTTGTGCTGCAGTAGCTCTTCTGTGGGATCGAACCAGACGGGCTGGACTTCACTCCCCACGAGCATCAATGAGCCTTGGGCGTCCATGACCCTGTCACCGGTTCACCAGTCGGCGACTTAGTTTTCAACCGCAAACTCTGGTGTCCAGGGCGCGAGGAGGGGCTCGGTATGCGCAGGGTTGGGCTCCTGTCAAGTGGAAGAAACTAACTGTCAAGTGAAGAAATAAAAACTCGCCGATGCTGCCTGCGAGAGCACACACCTGCACTCCGTCCCCACCCACTTGTCATATATCTAGGGTTGTCAGCTCTTGATTTATTTTTACGTTATGTAATCCATACACTCATCCTGTGTACACAAGTATGCTTTTATCTACATACCTTGAGAGAAGAAAATGAATGTGCATTCTCTGTTTTGTCGAAGCGCCTCCGGGATAATGTTGTAACACCGTGCAAACCTCCCCCAAAAAAATCTGCTTGTCTTCTTGTGTGATCTTGGGTGTCGTTGACCTTTCAAGGCAGCCAGGATCAATGATTGAGATTGCTGTCTACAGCAGCAGCAAGAATCAGTATGCAAAGAGAAATGCATTTCAGTGAAAAACCGAAACTGAAACTCAACTGTATGGAGGACCCCTCAGGGCCCTGAACCCTTATATGAGAAAACAAACTGAGGACCTCACATATTTCCCCCCCAAAAAATTGGATATTAGGCCTATTTCTCACCCTTCAACATAGTTTATGATCAACGTTGGCCCTGGCATTTTTGGCCCAGACGGCCCACCGCGGTCGGTCGGAGACCACCCACCAGTACACCATCCTTGCGGTCCCCTTAAATGTGTGTTAAATTAAAGTTACTGATCATACCTTCATTCAGGTCAAGAATTGTTGGAATTCCCTGACAAAGATGTGCCAAAAGCTGTACTGAAATTTAAACAATACTACAATTACTGGTAATGAGCAAATATCTGTTTATTCAATGGATGCATGGAGCTGTTCCATCTTATTTCATGTGATACTAACTATTCAGTTATAACAGATTTCAAGTTTCCAAATATTGATGATGAATATTGCAAAAGGTTTACACAGTTAATAGATCACCTTTTTGTCTTATATCAATGTTCAGAGAGGAGTAATAGTTAGATCTTTGAATGTGATAGGGCGATTCAATCTTGTTGCCAATGCTTGTTTGTTTGGGGAGTTTGAGCTGCAGTTCATGTGCCGACCATGTGAAGGTGGAGAGCTACCCCACAGATAGTAATAACAGTAATACCACACTACATACCATATACATCCTTATAATCACCACCATACCTGGCTGAAAATAAACATAGGACAACTTTGTTTCTGTTGCAGAAATGAAAACTTGTTTAGGATAATACATAAGCAGCCATTGTGCATGTACATTTTAGCACAGTAGAGCTACAGGTGTTGGTATAGGTGTATATTACGCAGCCCTTTCACGCATTTTTATCAAGGGAACACTTTATCCAGGGAAGCCTAATAATTGTAATAATACATGATGATAGGATATGCACCGAGGTCACTCACGGGCGATGCATAGTGCTTCACTCTGCGTGGCAGTGGCCATGTCCAGACACCTCCTCCTTCAAGTTCCACCTGTTGCTGCACAATGGCGGGTACCATTGATGTTGAGGCTACTGCAGCCCCTGCAGCAAACATATTGGATTAGATTCAACTAATTGTCATTGCACAGAGTACAAGTACTGAGGCAACAAAATGCATTTCTCTGCATTTACACATCCTAGTACTGATCTATCTAGGAGCAGTGGGCTGCCATACGGCGGGAGGAGTTAGGGGGTTCAGTGTCTTGCTCAAGGACACATCAGCACGCTACCAGCAGGAGCCATGGATTCCACCAATTACTAGACGACCCGCTCTATCTCCTGAGCCACTGCTCCCCAACTTCTCCGCACTTTTGGCTCCGAGCCACGGCATCCGACATAAGACACAGAGAGGACAGAGAGGGAGGGGTGGGGCCTAGTAAGAGATGTGATTGTGCCAGCTCAGTGTCAGTCAAGAAAAGGAACCAAAGGGCCGCGTGGGCCCACCGAAAAATTACCGGTATGCCGGATTACCAGATTACATAACCGCAGAATTATGTGGAAAAACTGTCACACCCTCCACTTCTGCCTCCTCTTCCACCTATGCTGCAGCCAGTCTCTCTCTAGAATCGCGATTGTGGCACCGCCCGCTTGCGGTCGCCTGCGGTCGCTTGCGCGAGCGCCTCCATATCGATTATGCACATTTTAGTATTTTTAGAGGTTATTGTGCATTATCTCCGGGTGCGTTGCAAAGACATGTCGCTGCATATACAGTATGTATGAACGTATGTATATGTATGTGACAAATAAACCTCTTGAATCTTGAATCTTGATTCTCTCTTCCCTCCCCTGTCTGTGTCGCTGTGTGTGTATGTGTGCTCGGTGTGGCTGCATTCTCCGGCTCTCTCCTGACGATGTTGTTCACCTCACCTGCTCTGTCTACTTACCCACGGTCCATCTTCTCATCACCAAGCAGTATATCGGCCCTCAACTCATCGCCAGATCGTTATTAGAACTACCAAGTTGGTCTTGCTCCGGGCCGCTCTGTGTTTATCCCTAGACAGAGCATACTCAGTGTTTTACTCCCGAGACTTAGATCTTTCCCTGTTGTCCCAGTTACCAACTCTCCGGTTTCCTGCCTGCCTTACCCGTCTGCCTGCCTGCCTGTCCACCCATCTGCCTGTTCTACCTGACCTATCTGACCTGACCTACCTGCGTGCCCTTCCTGCCCGACCTTCCCTCCCCGCCTGCCTGACCTACCTGTCCTGATCTACCTGCCGGCCCTTCCCCGTCTGCCTGCCTGTCCTATCTGACCTACCTTCCCTGTCTACCTGCCTGCCCTGCCTGCCCATCCTTCCCTGCCTGTCTGCCTACCTGTCCTGTCTGACCTACCTTCCCTTTCTACCTGCCTGCCCTGCTTGACCGTTCTTCCCCGCCTGCCTGTCCTGCCTGATCTACCTGCCTGCTTTGCCTTCCCGACCTTCCCTGCCTGCCGTGCCTGCCATGGTCTTACCCCCCTCTACCCTCATATAAACCCCAGTTTTCATATCCCACTTTTCATTTCGCTGTTTGCGCTTGAATTCGCTAGCCTCAGCCATAACAAAAATAAACACAAATCAAGGGAAATTTCTTAGAAATATTGGTATTGCACCATTTTGAAACATAGAATATGAAAAACAATGTGTTCAATTAATATCAATTAAATTAAGAGCTAAGATTGTACCAACGCAAAATATCAAACACAAATCCCTTATCTGGTATATTTGATTAAACCAATGAATCAAATTTGTAAGTGTCTTGTTAGTTCTATAGCCAGTGATGGTCACATTTTGGTCAACATTCAGCATATTGGGGATGAATACGGGGCTAAACTTCTCATTTTACCTGACTCTCTGTGTGGGATTGCTAACGGCATCATATTTAAGACCAATAAAGAAGCCGCCGCATTAAAAACTGATCCTTCTCCAGCTAGCTATCATTACATACTCGTGTAAATGATCAAACTTAATGACAGGCATCAACTGTGAATCAGACTTGATACCCCCGGGCAACACAATTTGTAACTGAGTTTCACCTGTTTCCATCTGGATCTGTCCAGGCAAGACTCAGGAGACAAACTGTGAATGGATTGACATCATTTATTTTTTCATTGAGCTGTTCTTTTTAAAACGCCGCAGATCGTGTTTTATTCTCTCCATGTACTCGGTAAAGCTTGATAAACGGGTTTAAATTCCTCGGTGACTGGGGACCACTGAAAGACGGGAGGCCCAAAAAACAGCGTGAACGATTGTTTTGCATGAGGCGCTGCGTGCCCGGGCGAGGCGTGTCTTGCTGCCTCTGTGGGAAACAAAAACAGAGTGCCACGGCAGCGTTGGCTCTCCCATAAAGGTCGGATCAGAAAAGGCTTAGTCTGCGTCTTGTAGCAGTTACATGCTGTTTACACAGGTGACACATACACAGTGGCGGGCAAAAGTACTCAAAAACTACTAAAACTACTACTAACTGCTAAAAAACGACTCTGCTGATATTAAAGGTATCGAAAGTAATTCGATATCGAAAGTAATTATATGGTATTAAAGCACCTGCTGGCCAAAAACTAAACTGAACATGGGCAGGGTTGCCAGGTCTCCACGACAAACCCAATTCCACTGGGAAACCGTGGACCTGGCAGCCCTGATAATGGGCTGTGATAACTGGCCTCACTAACATCATTGGCTCCCAGTTTACCTCTGACTTTATTTTGGATCGAGTAACGAAGGTGTTGGAGATGGAAATGTATTGGAGTAAAAGTCTCATTTTGGGGACTGAATGCAGCGAAGTAAAAGTTAGAGTCGACTGAAATATAATAAACCAAGTAAAGTAGTGATACTACTTATAAGTACAGTTACAAAGTATTTTTACTTTGTTACTTTACAACTGCACACACTTCAACGAAACACAAACACAACAGACAACACGAAAGACATCCGGGAGATTTACGCTTTCTGAAAAAGGA
>NC_137192.1:29560918-29583418 GCF_960531495.2 Zeus faber | reverse complement strand
TTGAAGCCCACCCCTAACCCCAACCTGAGGATACAAGTCACCCTAAAGCTTCACTTCCAAACAATATTTTCTTGCACGCACTGTATCGTAGACATGCAAATGCCCACGTTTCTAATGTCATAATATGTAAAGTCATTGCTCATTCCCCCAAAATCAATGTGATACCGTTGCCACGGCGGCAATCATCATGATTGTCCCTTGTGAGTCAACTGAGCAGATAAAACAGGGCTGAAGTGTGGGATCTGCAGTGATGTAGAATGATGTTAAGAGTCCAATGAGTATGTCAATGAGTAAGTCTTAAATGATAATGATTGTTTTAAAAAAAATAAGGTTCATTCTCACTTGCTTGCAACAATGCGAAACATTTAATTTGACGCCAAACCATGTCACGCATCTCTTTTTGATTTTTAATTATGGAGCTCCAAGCCGCACTGCTACACAAATTCACTGTAACCCGACTACATTCTTCGCAAGATGTTTTTGTAAGCCTGCCTCCTGCGGGTCAGATCTACAGTAAGGGTGTGTTCCTGCACGGGTGGAGTCAGCTTAATTCCACACAATAATCTGACTCACCCACACCCCGATGCCAGAACTCCAGCAAGCCTTGAAGGGAAGCCAAAACAATCACCAAGGGGTGTGTGTATGTCAAAAGACTTGAGCTTTTTCTTTGTTTTGTTGCGCCATTGTTCTTCGTAGAGTCAATGGAGGCCTCGATTGCCGTCGATCATACGAAACGACTTCTTGGACCTTCGCCGAAGCGGCAGGCTTGTCACAGCGAGCCGAGCTAAAGACTCAAGAAACGCACGTTTGAATTATTGTTGAAAAGCTGTTTCGCCGATTAACTTGCCTGCAACACTTTGACATTCTCACACGGTTGAAATCAAAGCCCCAGACACCGTACATCCCAAAGCCCAAACCAATGACCACGTTGTGCTGTCTTTGTGCAGACACAGGATTTCGTGGGAGGTTTCGTTGTTGTTTTTTTAACACGTTTGCTACGTTTTCTTTCTGCAATAAACTGCGCAGTTGTGGCAGTAACTGATGGAATGCACTTTGACTGTACATCAATAAATAAAAAGTCCAGAAGGATTTAGGTCAACATGGGTCTGTTTTAGAAGCCCTCTCTTTGCAAAAAAGGAGATCATTTGATGAGCATCTACTAGATTTGCAAAACTAAATTGATTGATCACTAAATGGTGGGGATGGTAGCTCAGGAGGTAGAGCTGGTGGTCTCGTGATCCAAAGGTTGCTGGTTCGATCCCAGGCTCCTCCTGCTAGCATGCTGTAGTGTCCTTGAGCAAGACACTTTGCTCCTGATGGCTGCGTCCGTCGGTGTTTGAACAATTGTAAGTCGCTTTGGATAAAAGCGTCTGCTAAATGTAAATGTAAATTGATCACTGTCTGTGATTTGGGTTCACTGTGCTTTCAGAAGGTGATTCAAGATTTTTTATTGGTCACATGCATACAAGCATGCAGTGAAATGCAACGACGCCGTGCCTACAGAGATTGTGCACATTTTTAGCAGCAAAAACAATAGAATTTCCAATGTAACAATGTACAACATAATACAGAATACAAATTGAACAAGAAAAGAAATGCGGACTGTACAATGAGAAAAAAAAATATTCTGTGCAAAATAGATAAAGTCAAGTCTGTAAATCCAAGAAAATATATATATTCTAAATCCAAAAAAAGTATATACATACTGTATGTTCGTGAGGATTGGATGAACGTCAGATCAAATTGATTAATCGATGACATCATCAGGTGAGTAGAAAACAAGGATAAACATCTAAAATTCAGAACTATCCTGAGGATTGTACAATAGGGAACGTTCCGGTTTCTCGGTTTATTTTTCTAAATCCGTTGAACAACTCTGAAAAGCCTTTAACAATAGCATGACATGTATGAGAGAAAGTGTATTACACAATCCAAACGGACAGAGAATGCGCAGTAAAGTCATGACCTGGCGGCATGTGGCAGGTTCTGTTCGACGGGTTTGGCTGATCCCTTGTAATCATAGAGCCACAACTAAGAGGGACAGCAGCCAGTAAACATTTCACAAGTTCCATTCCTCACGCAAACCTGTTTGTTTCTTTGTTTGTTTGTTTTTTACAAATTCCCTTTCCATTTTAGACTGATCACAACAAAGAAGACATCAAGAAGTATGATCAAAAAAAGCTGAAGCTAAACTGAGCTCAATATATGAATAAAAAATACGAGCGCAAAATGAATGAATACTGATTAAAGAAATTCAAAAAAACACATTGCATATATAAACTGCAGACATTATAGTAAAGACATGCAATAAAAATATTATAAAAAATAATATGGCAATATATGGATTTTTTTATACACAATAAACCCAACAGTTAACTGTACAAAATAAAATAAATTTAACAATATATACTAAACATAATGATAAACAACAGATATAACCTAAAAATAACTGAAAAAAAGCTATCAAAAAAAAAGATAAATATCTGACTGACTACTATTATGAAGGATGTCAGACAAAATATCTGAGAAATATCACACCTACAAATATGAGTTTTGCAAATAATATCTATGTAAATTATTGTTTCATTATATATTGTATTAGTGCAGAATTAAAAAGATAATAAGCTATACTATGCTTAGGCCACATACCACAGTCCACGTCCTCATTCCTCTTGGTCTATATATGTTGTTTTTACTCTGGAATGTGAATTGTTCAAATTGTTGTGGGATAGGATGGTGCTTTCTTTTAGGTTAGGTTTTAGGTTATTACAACATATACAAGGCCTTTTTATATCATAGTACAGAAAATCCTACGGAGGCAATTCAGCTGCCAATATTGTCTATAAGCCATACTTTCAATCATTTATTGCAACCCTAACGCTAACCCATTGAACTTACTTGATGAAATGTGGCCGTAGCCATTGAGTGTGAAATATCTGGTGTTTGAAAGTGCTTGAAAGTCGTGGAGAGGAGAGGAGCTGAGGTGGTGTGGTGAGATGGTGGATGTGGCAACGCTTTACCTGGTCGGCAGTAAATCACATTTACGACATGCACTTCTTCATTGTGTATTAACAACCGTTCCTGTGGAAATGACACAAAACCGCCGCCAAGAAAAACTGACAAAGAGACAAAGTATGATGTATGGGGATGGTAGCTCAGGCGGTAGAGCTGGTGGTCTAGTGATCTAAAGGTTGCTGGTTGGACCCCAGGCTCCTCCTGCTAGCATGCTGTAGTGTCCTTGAGCAAGACACTTAACCCCTAATTGCTCCTGATGGCTGCGTCCGTCGGTGTTTGAACAATTGTAAGTCGCTTTGGATAAAAGCGTCTGATCAATGACAAAATGTAATGTAAATCTTTTTGTGCGAATGCAATGAACAATTACGCAGAAATTACAGTACTTAAAAAATTCAAATTTATTGGTATGATATTTGTCAGATATTTTGTCTGACATCCTCCATAATAGCACCGTCATAATAAAGTGTGTGCGGAGCCCTCTTTGCAGATTTGGAGGCCACCATCAGAATTTTATTGTTTTCATTTTTTTTATTGTTTTCTGTAATTTTTAGGTTATACCTGCGGTTCATCACTGTTATTTATCATTGGCACCAGATCAGCGGTACAGTACTACCATTCAACCGACTCTAATGCTGCCATTTCAGGCGAGCACATACTGGACTCACGCCACATGCGCGGCGCGTCTACCCAACTACGTTAGATTTCGAGCCAACTTATTAATCTTTCCGCCGCTTTCCTCCTCTCATTCACATCATACAAGCCTCGCCCTTAAAAATCCAGGCGCCTCCTTGACCTTTTCCACAACTTGGCTTCCTTGTCCATACCTTTATTGTGGGTACGTGATTTATTGTTCATGTGTTCACACAATGCATCATTCAAGTAGTAACATAACATTGTGCGCCCTCGGGGAGCAAAGAAGTGTTTATTAAAAAGAAAAAGAGTCGAGGCATGAGTATTGAGGTGGGTGTGTGGGTCTGTATCTGTGTGCTGGGCTCGGAAGAGGGTGTGTGTGTGTGTGTGTGTGTGTGTGTGCGTGTGTGCGTTTGTTTGTGTGCTTGGTGTGCGTGTGCGTGTGCGTGTGTGTGTGGGTGTGTGTGTGTGGGTGTTGGGGCGTTGTTAAAATGAACTAATTGGGTTGGGAGAAAGTTGATCATTCTTAGTCCCGGGGCCACTGACGGCGGTGACCCTCCATGATATATACCTATGGTGTGTATGTGTGACCTGCTTGGGCCTCAGCGCTAAGATAGTGTGCATCTGTTCCACTCAAAAAAGGGAGTGCCCCTCCTTGTGCGTGTGTGTGCACGCGCGTGTGTGTGTGTGTGTTTGCTGTTGTGAGTGGGATGTGGGTGTGTGCTACACTAATGTTAAATCAATTACTATTCCCCCCCTGGGTTCAAGACGTCAACTTCTGCACAAATACCCGATGACAAGAACAGAACCCGTGTTTTCTCCCGATATATGTTGAAAAGTAGAGACGGAAGCTAACAGTGAACTGTGACACACCCATTGAAATGAAAGGAACACCTCACGTGTGTTGTAGGTGGTGGGGAAGAAATGTATTCGCATTCTAGAGAGCACAAGTCGTGGTAAAAATCGTTGGCAAATGGGGTATTCAGGAATTATTTATTGCACATGCAAGGCTGTTTTGTGCAAAATGATTTGATTTTATACTTCATTTAGTTATTCGCCTCAGCTGTGCATAATGTATAATCACATTATTCAACCAACGAGGAGGCTACATAACCAGTATTGCAGTTCATGCACATTCTGACTCTCACTATGTTAAATGTAATAAACCTCGGAAGAAGGAGGCTCGCCCGCTTCACTCAAAAATGTCAACTCCTTTGACTCTCTTCGTTTTTCGGCAGGGGCCCCTGCAGGGTGTGTCAGGGCTTATCTCCTGACGAACCCTCTCGACTCGTTTTACAGGACTGACCGCTCTTGTCCCTACACAGCCTCAGGTGGGAGGAGTTTGATGGGAGGGTGGACACAAAAAGTGAGAGTGCTGCTGCCCCAGGTGAAAGACCCCGCCCTCCCCCGGTCTCCACACGTCTATAAAACCAGGCGGAGCTGGCAGTCAGTCACTCAGCCTCCTGAAGCCTCCTCATCTTCTGTCCCTCTGCCTGGTGAAAGAAGAGTCAACCCTCAAAATGACGAGTTATGTGCAGAAGTCCTTCTCCTCAAGATCCTCCTCATCCGCACCCCGCTACAGCAGCAGCATCAGCGGCAGCGGTGGCGGCGGCATGCGCACCAGCAGCATTAGAAGTTTTGGAGTCGGCAGTGCAATGGGCAGTGGAATGATGGCCGGATCGGGTAGTGGATCAGGCTTTGGATTCAGCAGCGGAATGGCTGGCGGACTGGGTGGCGGTGGATTCGTTGGAGCGCCCATCACAGCTGTCACGGTCAACCAGAGCCTGCTGGCCCCCCTGAACCTGTCGATCGACCCCACCATCCAGGCCGTCCGCACCCAGGAGAAGGAGCAGATCAAGACCCTCAACAACCGCTTCGCCTCCTTCATCGACAAGGTCAGTTTCCCTGAACCCGGAGCGAGGCGCTAGAATGCTGGCAGCGCTGCTTGCAGATGACATGCTTCCTCGGGGCGACAGGCACATTTTATATCAGCTGTCCAACTGGAGCGCATCTCTCCCCTGAAGGGCACTTTAACTGAGCAGAAGTACAAATCTGGATGTTAAATTGCCTCCAAAGCTAAAAAGCCTGTTAGCATTATTATTCGTACAAGTAATATAGGTATACAAGACGAAATTCTCAAAACAACTAATTAGACTTAATTTGTTCCGAGCATTCCAGACATACTCTATCACAATATCTAGTCACCAGATGCAGACAAGTTGCAGTTTTTACTGGTGGTGCTTTTCGGAGATATATTATGCAAACCCTTCACTAGTTTGAGCAAGGAAGCAAGAACATAAGATAGGCAAAATATCTCTTATCTGTCTGTTCATGGTTGCATCAGTCAATGAATTACAGTTTCTGGGGTGAGGGAATGTTAACAACCTCTAAAACTCTAGGTTTGATCAAGCATCCCTTTGTAACTTTACACCATGAGCCACACCCATGTTACTTATATGCTTCTCAGCTTATGGCAGCCACATTGGCCACTATCTAAACATGGGTGTGGGTTCTAATGGCCTGAATCACCCATCTCTCACCTGGGAAACTGGCAGGCGTAGAATTATAGCTGCAGCATGCTCACACAGTCCAAAGTCTGTCTGCACCCTGCACCTATCATCTAGTTGTTAAGGCAACATGAATGCCATGTTCAGAGCAATAAAATCAACCTTCAGCTGATTTTCATCTCTACAAATCGCACTGTGCACACAACATGGGCATTTTCATACGCATTTAGACCTCTTGAGGATTTCCTTCATGTCCAGTTCGCAGATACTCAATAAACACCCTCAATTCAAAGTCAAACACACGATGGAGCGAAAGTCCCTTTAAACTGTATTGCTTTGTCTTTTAGTTCTACCGGCCACACCTCGTTTTTTTTACGACTAGAATTAGAGTCTCTTCAGATATCAACAGAGCATGTAGGATGAGTCATAGCCAAACAAGAGCTTGCTGAATCGCTTACAGCCACACACACACACACACACACACACACACACACACACACACACACACACACACACACACACAGGCACGCACGCACACGCACACACACACACACACACACACACACACACACAAACACCCACACACACACACACACACACACACACACACACACACACATATGTAAGAACAAGGGAATACACGTATTCCAGAAATATACTTTAACTCTTTTGGTTCGTTCGAAGAAAATTGTTGCTATGCATCTTAGGCAAGTTATTAAACAGTTATATGACTTATGCCTTCTAGGATATTTACCTTCCCAAACAAGGTGTGTACTTAAAGATTACCATATATCCACACGTTAAGGAGGTGGACAGGGTGTGGCTGCCACAATGATACTATCCACTCAGCAATGCAAGTGAAGGCGTGGCACCTTTATGTGACACAGCTGCTCACTAAAACTTTACATAACTTATAGATTTATATAAATTAACTATATATATATATATATATATATACACTTTAAAGTGAAATTAAACTGTGTTCTGTTGCCCCCACAGGTTCGCTTCCTGGAGCAGCAGAACAAGATGCTGGAGACCAAGTGGAGCCTCCTGCAGGACCAGACCACCACCCGCTCAAACATCGACGGCATGTTCGAGGCCTACATCTCCAACCTGCGCAGACAGCTCGATGGACTGGGCAACGAGAAGTCGAAGCTGGAGGGAGAGCTGAGGAACATGCAGGGTCTGGTTGAAGACTTCAAGAACAAGTGGGTGTTTACATGGCTGAAATTGTTCTGGTTTACTGAAGTGGCTGACGTTGGCGCTACACTGACTGCTACTTCTTTATGGTCGGCTTGTGTCTCTTCAGGTATGAGGATGAAATCAACAAGCGTGCATCAGTGGAGAATGAGTTTGTGCTGCTGAAGAAGGTGAGAATGGAGAAACCCCACTAGTAAAGCGAAATATATTTTTTTATTCACTTAGCTTACGATTTCTGAATATTTTCTTTCCAGGATGTTGATGGTGCTTACATGAACAAGGTGGAGCTGGAGGCCAAGGTTGATGCTCTTCAGGACGAAATCAACTTCCTCAGGGCCGTTTATGAGGCTGTATGTAGTCTTTTATTTTTTTTATGACAGCGTGTGTTCCAGGCCATCAAGCAATACTGCACATTTATGAGAAATACAAATCAAATGCATTTTGCTGTTGGTTCTCTAGGAGCTGCGTGAGCTCCAGGGCCAGATCAAGGACACCTCAGTCATTGTGGAGATGGACAACAGCCGTAACCTCGACATGGATTCCATTGTTGCTGAAGTCCGCGCCCAGTACGAGGACATCGCCAACCGCAGCAGAGCCGAGGCTGAGACCTGGTACCAGCAGAAGGTGTGCACGGACATGACAATAGACCCACTGGGTCAGACATCACAAGCTGGTGACTGAAGCTTAAAGTGCTAATCCATCTAACTGGATCCTTTTCATCACCGCCCTAATAGTACAAGGAGCTGGAGACCTCCGCTGGACAGTATGGAGATGACATTCGCACGACCAAGACTGAGATCGCCGAGCTGAACCGCATGATTGCCCGTCTTCAGAACGAGATTGAGGCCGTCAAGGGACAGGTACATCTTAGAAAGCATTCCTCGGTGTACCGGGCGTCGGCAAACATTCAGAGTAGGCACGGCGAACGGACTCAACTAGCTAAATGGGTAACTCTACCGCTTTTTCTCCTCAACAGAGGGCTAGCCTTGAGTCGCAGATCGCCGAGGCCGAGGAGCGCGGTGAGCTGGCGGTGAAGGACGCCAGGCTCCGCATCAGAGACCTGGAGGATGCTCTCCAGAGAGCCAAGCAGGACATGGCCCGCCAGGTGCGCGAGTACCAGGAGCTGATGAACGTCAAGCTGGCCCTGGACATCGAGATCGCCACCTACAGGAAGCTGCTGGAGGGAGAGGAGGACAGGTGAAGTGGAATGGATATTGTCATGTAATTTGTTGAGTCCCGAATAATTTATTGAACTGGAAATGAACATGTACCATTCCTTTGACAGACTGTCCTCAGGTGGTTCTACTGCAACCATCCACATTCAGCAGAGCTCTGGCGGTGGTGGTAAGTTGCTGCGTTCAACAATTATTCATCGGCCTTATTTATTTCTGAGCAGTACCGACCATGAAAAATGACCTTGACATGATAATACCGGGTTAATCCATGAATCCATTAACCTACAGATTCACGCTTCGTAACGCCCTCCTTTTCTTTGCCACATTCACAGGCTTGTCCAGCTCCAGCAGCGGATTCGGCTACGGTGGCAGCTCAGGCTTTGGGGGTGGTTCATCTTACAGTGGTTCCACAATCACCAAATCTGTTACTTCCAGCAGCAGCTCAAGGCGTTTCTAAACTCCCTCTATGTCTGGTCTACACATGTACTCATTCCCCATGTTAAACAAAAACATTACACATTTGCAAAGAATAGGGTCCGGTAACTAGTGATCGTTAGAAATCAGAAAAGAGTCAGTACATGGTGCTACACGTCCATCAGCTTTGTTTCAAGGATTAGTAGTTGCTCTCCTCACATTGCACCAACAACATGAATAAGAGGAGGATCTGAATGTACAGGTGGGCTTCAAATACAAGATCAGACCAGATCAGTCAAGAAAGGCTAAAATTGTTTACTTACATTTAAATTTAAAAGATACAAAACAAAGAAAATTGTGAAAAACAAACAGCAGAAGCATTTCAAAACACACATGCTACACCATCAAAATAGATATTGAATGTAAAGTGCTAACGGTTCATTCCCGTGTGAAAAAAAATGAAAGATCAATTAAAACTTCCCTGTTTTAATTGATCCTTTATTTGCTTATTCCTGCATGGCGATATGAGAGCACGAAGGAGCACTGACTTATACAGAAATACACATTTTATGGTCAACGGTCTCTCAGGTATTTGCAAAAGGTAGTTCATTAAAATGAATTACTTCATGTCTGGCACCTTCCGGGGTTTTGCAAATGTTTTCTTGCATGCTTTGTTCTTCCTTTTTCTTACCATCCACAAGTAACTATGTTAAGACCAGATTTATTGCTGCAAAAGCCTGGAAATTGATTTACCCCCCAAAAGTTTAACCAAATAAATCTGTGAACTAAGATCACTGTGTCTTGCTCTTTATGTGAGAATACGATAACTGGTTGATACTGTGACTGAGCTCGTACCAGCTTTGCCTGGTGCTGCGTTTCTGAAATATTCAATTCCATACAAAATGTAAAATATTAGATTTTTGGGTCAGAATTGCCATTCCTCCAAACATTACTGCAAACATTAAAATGTGGTCGTGGAGGCTCTTCTCTGTGCAGGCAGAGTCCAGTCCGGCACACGCCATTGCGAAATGCGCCGTAGAAAAGCAGAGCCTTGGAGAAAGCCAAGGCTTTAATTGTCTAGAACAAAGAAACCCTGTTCTTTGTATAAAAAAAAAAAATCTCAGGCAAAAAAAATAATAAAAAAATGGCAATAGCATTTACAAGATGGGGAGTTCTTCAAGCAACGCAAATGAGTCAAGTGGGATTCTGGCTTTGCATTTATAATACATTTCGGTCATGTTATTGCCCCTCTAACTGTTCAAAAGTACCCAATGCAACAGTAAAATGAATGATAATCCTGTTGGAGCACTTGCTTCCAGTGATGTGGTTGTTGCGATACCACTGATGGTACATGAACACCCTGTCTTACAGTACCTGGAAGGTGAAAATGAATGTGTTCTGAGTTTGTCACACCACAGAAAAAAAGTTTGGAAATCATGCAAAAGTAGGCAGTACCACGCCCAATAGCGTTAACCGTGTAAAAATATATAAATATTAACATTGGATTAACTTCCAGTTACTCCAGTTTGTTTAAATGTTCCCAGAGGCACCCACAGAATCGATGCAAACACTTGGCATGGGTCCACCGCCTCCCTGAGGACACTTTTTAATCCAGGTGTTTATTCCCAAAACAGAGTTTTATCCAAAGCTCTGGGAGGTCAGCTTAGCTTATTTCACCACTGATGCTCAGATTCCGACAGTCTGGCCTGGTGTTTATATAGTGTCAGGGGGAGGGGCCGTGCATGACCTCGTGTACATCATCAGGTCATGATTTAGCCCCGCCCAGAAAATCTGGAGCACAAAAATTGTGAGAAACTGTTTAAGGGCCTAACTCCTCAATTCAGTACTCCATTGTTCAGTCTTTTCACATGTTTTCGGCACTTACTTCCAACATGTATGATGTGTTTGGAAACAAATCACTGAATTCACTTTACAGGAACTTTAATTCAACCACCAAAGCTCCACAAAAGAACCACCAACATGGGAGCATGTAGGTTCAGTGTTAATACAGCTCATCTATAGTACCACCCTCCATACACAATGCAGATCACAAAATACGTTTATTTTGTGAGCTTTCACAAAATTTGTGTACATCTGAATTTGAGTGAGTAGTGTATGAGGCATGTGCAAAGGACACAGCCCTATGCCTGGAAACAGTCGGGGCAAAATCGGGCATTGAATTTAGACACACAGGTACCTGTCTCTTTTCAAAGGATGAATGTAAAGTTCATCCCTCCTTTACACTCTGCTGCGCTGCACCTACGGTCACTTTTGACTCTCCTCTATGAATTTAAATTGGAAACATCAGAGTCTGTAATACATATGAAAAGATACACAAAGCTTTATGTGCCACTGTCACTGGTTTTGGTTCTGGCACAAATCCAACCACACTCTCATGTGTGTACCAGATTACATCACGGGCTCAACCCGCAAATTTTGGACACTTTTCATAAATAGACAGGAATATCCGTGTATCATGAGATCATTTTCATATCCCGTTTAGAATCAAAAATCAGAAGTTATTGACTTTTTTTGTCTGAAGATGCTGATGGAGGCTCCCATGGAAGGCTCTGATGCAGGAACAAAGGTGACGCACTTTGGGCTGATCAGATGCATGGTTTTAGGTTTCTGCAGAAGCAGCTCAGCACCCTCCGAATGATTTGCCCAGAGGCTGGTGTGTGCATCTGAAAAACATAGTATGTTGGCAACTTAACAGAACATTCTGTACCATTCTCAAACATCTTGACCACAGAGCTGGAAAGACAGGACTGAGCCAATAGTTTGAGTCTACTGAAAGTATTTGTTCACATTAATCTGGAAAATATATTTTTTATTCAAAATATTCATGAAAATTAATGGTGCAGCATTATTACATACCTGATAGATCTTAATGGTGCCCATTCTGTATGTCCATCCCCTTTGCCTCTCGGGCATCCGCCGTCCTCTTTAATGCTGCACCCACACCACCCACTGGTCCCTTGCCGTGGTCTGCTTCAAGGACATTTCATGTTACTCGTTTAATTCCCATCTTGAAGGGCTCTGTCGACAGGTAGAAGAAGTTCTTCTTGGACTGACACTGCATGGTTGGTCCATCAGCATATTTTCCAAGGCAATATTTCTTCATGATCCTTCCTGCAATCACTTTTGAAAGTATCTGCTTCTCCTTGGGGTAGGTCAGTGACTTGCTTCTCTCTTTCAGCTCGGCCATAACGACATTATGGAACAGTAAAACCCTTCTAATCTAAGCTGTTTGATAAGGACACAATAAAAAAATTGGAAGAAAAATTGATATTTACCTTGTTTTCCTTGACCTTGAGCGTCATCCGGCGCCGCCTCATCCACGTGCTCACTTGCCAACCCCTGTTTCCATAGAAACTACATTTGTTTGGCTTTGAACAACACTTTTACTATGCCAAGTGTGGGACAGGCACATTTTGATGAAAAAAAAATCCTATAAATGATCAGTAAACACATTTTTTTTTTAATATATATGGTGTGAAGTAATATTTATTTCAGTATTTCATTTGAAATACTGTCATTTTGTAATTTAATGAGCTCATTTTACATCTCATCTCATTGAGACCACAGTTGAACGAACATGAAGAAAAGTGGTCTTCATTTAAAATGCTTCATCAATTTTTATTAAATCACATTATTTAGTAATAATTATATACAATTATATTTCATATCAATATATGTAACAACACTGTGTGTTAATGTGCTTTATACTTAAGTGTCAAATGACAAATTTGAGCATAAATCCAAATCCAGTATTTCACTGCAAATGCTGTAGTGGCAGAAACACCCATTTATTCTCCATATTGAAGTCGAACATCTGCTTTCAGTCGCTCAGTTCATAAATGTACGCTTTGTCAGATAATGTGCATTCTTCTTCAAGTCCAGAGTCCGACATCTCTTATTTGTGCATGGATTTATCCCCCATGACTCGCATTAAGGTCCTGATGGGAGTCTGGAGCCGTGTGTCCACTGCTGTCCAGCCCACAGGTAACCAGCGCCCTCTGCAGCCCGCGCAAGCCCAGCACATCCACCCCACCAGTCTGTCCATCTTACCAGAGAAGTCAGTACCAATTGCATCCTTGTGTGTCCAGGACAGAGATGATGCTCGGATTAAATTGGGGAAATACACCTTCCAGCGTCTCAGCTCCCAAGGCTGAGCTATTTAAGCGGTTCATCGGTGAAAATAAATAGCCAGTAAAAACTCCATCTCAGTTTTACACCTGCTGCTGCACATTCTGACCTACTTATCAGGTATGACGCGCTGCTGCCGTGCGCCACAATGTCACCTTTAACACAACTCACCCAGCTGAACTGGCAACCCGACAACACCAACGCCTTGAGCACCACACATAAAGTATGTGAAAACTCGAGGTTTCGATTTGATTACGATTCATCTGTCAACGGCTCTCGATCCCCAATGTTTTCTAAATTACTGCATATGGGCATGTTTTCATCAATAAATAGAAGCAGTTAGATAAATCCAAACTTTCAAAACTGCTTTCAAATATCAGACTACATCACATAGTGGCTGCGGTACTTGTTCATAAAATCATATCTAAATGTAAACATAAATGTCTTAACATTAAATTTAATTGTAAACCAAAATAAATGGTGTAGGCCTATCTATATTTTCAGCTCACACATGTTAAATCAACTAACAAATAAATAAAAATAAATAAAAACATAGCAGCTCTGTGACAAGGCACTTCCTGAATGTGGCAAACATCACAAACATGACTCTGAACGCAGCAGACAACAGACTGCAACAGTAAATACTAAACAGCATTAAACTGCACAGTAGTGTATATAGTGTAGTGTATAAAGTGTATATTTATGTGGTACTTGTTCATAAAAGAAAATAATATAAAAATGTAAACATAAATGTCTTAACATTAAATTAAATTGTAAACCAAAATTAATGGTATCGGTTGAGCCAAACCCATATTTGTGTGAAAATGTTAAATCCCAGTGTCAATGTAAAATGAGCCTTTCGACCTTTTCAGTAGAAGTAAAATGTGAGCACAACACTGGTCACTGCTCAGCATTTGGGAATTTGCAGGTTCTTGTGTAAGAACACGAGGCGATCCACATGCTCTGGTTTGAGAGTGCTTATTTCTCCTGCAGTGGAGGAAGCTCCCTCTGCAGACACGCTTTTACCTGGGATGCACAGGTATCTCTTGGACGGCCTGGAGAGGAGGCGTGTCCACGAGGTCACGTCTCCATTTCCCCCTCAGCCCTGGCCCCGCTGGTGGTCTTCGGTTGTTATGTACCTCCAGTGAAAGCATGTCCCAGCAAGCTCACCGGCAGCAATGAGGCCTTTGTTGTGGGAGCAGAGGGGCATGCAGGCCCATCGTCCTCCACGGGAAGCGTTTCCTCTTCCCCCGGGCGCTTTATTCGCTTCCGTCCTCTCGTTCTGTGATGGAACAAAGGAAAGTATAGCATTAAACCAGCAGTTGGCACTTTCTCAGTCCATGCAACAGCTCACATCTAGAAGTATAACTGTTTTTCCCGGTCTTGTAAAATGTTTACTCATTGTAGCTGCTTAATATTCTAATGACAATTTGAGGTTTGTTTTAATTTTTAAAGTTTTAAATGAAAAGTGGTGAAATTACCTCCAAGGCCGCAGACTCTGGCGTCACACCTCTGTAGATGTCCAATCGCTCCTCCACTGTGAGGAAGGGCGGTCCCTTAAAACGGGGATCCGGGACAGTGGCTGTATGAAGGATGCTATTTTCTGCCTCACGGTTGTACCTCCTCAGGGGATCTGCTTTGATGGCGTGCTCGAGCTCTTGGACCGTTGGTGTCTGTCATGCTCCGGAGGAGTTGTGCCTTTAATGGAGCGATGAGACAAACAGTTGGATTGCTCTCCTCTGACATGAATGTAGCGGCATCCTCCATTGGTTTCAATGCCTTCACCGCACCCTCCGCATTTGACAAATCTGTATCGTTGGGAGTGCAGAGGTCGGACTCTTCCCTTCACACCTCAGGAGATAGCAAGGTGGCACAAATCGCCTGTTGTCGCTCTAACAAACTCAACGCCATGTCATAGGTGCTGTCCCGCCTGGTGGCAACGTCAGTTTTATTCTTTCGCTGCTCGCTGTATTCTTTATGGTTGCAGACGTTGGCGCAGGGTGAAACGACTAACGTGGTTCCCCAAATTGGTTGTATTACCAAAGTATGACATATTTTTGAGGTAGATTTTACACACTGATCTCTGCCTCTGTCCGTCATATCTCCCAACATATAAAAAATAAACCGCCACAATCCCACAATTCAATGCAAAAGAGCGACGTTACTTTGTGAGCGACGTTACTGCGTGAGCGACGTTACTGCGTGAGCGACGTAACCTCACAACTTTATTGTCCAGCCAAATTTCCACACCTCCAGAGAAAACCATGCAGCCCTTAAATGCATTGGCCCTGTTTTTGGCGACAGATACCCCATTAAAATTACATTTTGGATGCATTCGAGTTGCACAGCGATAGGTTCCAAAGCTCACAACAATAAATGAATTGCCTTATCAGCAAGAATCTCTACATTTCAATGGGGCAAATGATTTAGGCTGGTAAAAACTCTGATACAAGTACTTTCCAGAAATATGAAGCAGATCGTAGTCGGAAATGTCTTCAGTTTCCCTGTGCCTACCACAGGGATTTTTTAAGTATTTAAAGGTGAGCACCTAATCTGTAACGCATCTCTGTTAACTGCCAAACGTATCTAAGTCCCATTTAGACTGCAAGTGTGCCGGGAGGTTCAGGTTGCATAGGGACACTATGCGAGCTGAAATGTGACTGAAACTTACACGCTATCTGACTGACCAGACTGACGTGAATCCTTCAGACGCTGTATTTTTTGCTCCTGCTCCTGTTTTATTAAGGTAAGTACAGGTTGGAATATTTTCAACCAAGGCCTTATTAAAATCCTGGATGCAGACCGACTGTGAAAGTGAAGTCCACCATGGCAGACCCCAAATCAGCGCTGAAAGAAACCTCAAAGCAGGCTTAATATAAATTCCCAAATTCTGCACCTCGTTCCCTTGTGGCCTTGTTCATTTCTCACATTTTAGTGCATCCTTCAATCAAGCGTTGCCTTCCATGTTGACTCTTAGAAGGTTCCACATGGGGGCAGTGTTGTCGTGTGCCGTTTTCCCTCCAAATCACCTTTCTATTGCAGACCATTCAAAATACAAAATCCACAAACGTTGTTGAAAATATAATTCTCTATTATGTTTTTAACAATCCTGTGGAAAGCCCAGGGCCTCTGGCACCTTTGGGACTTTCAATATCAGTCCCATAAACCAGAGGATCCCAACCTTTTTGGACTCTCGGCCCACTTGAAAATCTCAAATGTGTTCATCCGACCAGAAGTTACACGGGAGCCAAACAGTGCGTTCTGAGAGGATGCATATTTTAACCATCAAATGCATTCTCATACATACAGTGCAGTGGTGGTCAAACCAAAAAAGAGGTGGGTTAAAAATAACCTTATATCTATGGAACTTTCGCGTAACGTTGGCAACGTAAAACTAACAATAACAGGAGCACATGGAAGTCACCTCATGAAAAGGCTGGTGTTGCATGGCAGACACCACATGCTTGATGTCTGGCTTCAGGGACGACAGTCTGGGGAGAAGATCTGGATCAACATTCAGTTTATTCCTGTGTTTCGTCTTCGACGCCACAAGGGCCGAAAAGCTCAGTCTCACAGAGAAACGTCGCCAGGAAAGGCATCAGAAAATGGCACAGCTCCGTCGGACAGACCGGGACACTCAGAAGCAACGTGGAGACAACAGTTTGTCAGGTAGTTCTGTGAGAAAACCAGTTTCAATGCTCTGTCGCAGGAGAGCTCCACAGCAGCGTCCCTCTCTTTTGCGCTCAGGCCTGCGAGGGGCTCATCACCTGTGGCTGGCGAAGGACGTTTTTCCATCCAGCTGCTCTGCACATCTGGGATGGGGAAGTATTCGCGCCGCTTGGTCCTCAGACCGTGCAGGTGCTCTTTGACATGATTGACCAGGGTGACGGGAAGCATTTCTTCCTTTGTCCAAAAATCAGACCGATTCTCAAACGAATCAACTCGCCTGGCCCACATCTCCACATCTCCATAGAAGCGACCATTCCTATGGTCGCTTCTATTTTATCCTGGACATTGAAGATGTTCACTGCATTTCCTTGGAGACTGAGGTTGAGTCCATTTAAGCGGCTAAAAATGTCGGCCAGGTATTTCAATTTAGCCAGCCACTCAAAATCGCCGAAGCGATGTGCGAGTTCAAACTTTGTGTCGAGAAAGAAGACCCCCACCTCGTCGCGCAATCCAAAAAGTCGCATCAGCACCTTCCCCCTTGAGAGCCACCGGACCTCGGGGTGTAACAGAAGCTGCTTATCTTAGCTGCATCTCGTCACATAAAACAGGATGATAAACTTTCTGTCTCGACGTGACGGCGCAGTTGACATGGCTTCAGAGCTTCGTTTGATGAAAACCTCGCAACACACCACGCACAGCGGTAAGGGCTCGTCTTCCGTGCCTGTCCAAAAAAATGCCAACGATAAATACTCAGTGCTATACTTTCTCCGAACCTTTCTTTTTTCGTTTGACAGTCTGACTGTCCAGCCGATGTCCCGCCGGGACTTGGCTTGTGGTTGATCTACCAATGGCTTCTTTCTGCATTGGTGGTTCAGTGGTAGAAGGAGGAAGGACTAGCCAAGGATGGGTTAAATGCAGAGGCCTCATTTCACCAGCCACCATCCAAAAGCACGTGTGTGTGTGTGTGTGTGTGTGTGCACGCATGTGCTGTGCTGTGTGACAATTAAAGATTCTTCTTCTTCTTTCCTTTTCAGTGTGCCTGATGCTGGCCGACCATCCATTTTGATTATCACCCCAAGTTAAAAACTGTACAGGAGCGTGGTCCAGCTTGGAGGTAGTATGTCCTAACATAAGTTCCTATCTATCAGTGATGATGCATTTTTGAAGGTTTTAAAGAAAAAATACCATAATTTTTTATATATATTTTTTTACATTTAAAAACGTTTTTGTAATTAATTTTTTTAAATTTATTTTTTCAATAAAATCTACAGTATGTGTCCATGCCCATGATTTGGCCGCCCACTTGCAATACCCTCGCGGCCCATAGGTTGGGAATCGCTGACCTAAGCATTGAAGAGCTGGAGCATAACAATCATTATGCTGCTCGTGGCTATAAAATATTCCTGTTTTAAGGCATTTTTCCAGGGCTCAAGCTTCCTTCGCTCCATACTTGACTTGTGAATCGTTCATGTGGACTCCAAGTACCTGCTGCTCTGCCTCCACGACCCGTTTTTTAGACCAGAACAGTGTTTAAAAAGTTGAGGGCATTTCTGCGTTAGTTTTGTGGAAATTTAGATAAAACACAATCCTAGATCTTCATTCAAAAGGCTCAGTCATGTGCTTGTGTTAAGTCGATAAAGACGGGGGTCTAGGGGTTCTAAAATGAACCTCAACTTGGCAGCAAGACCCGTCAAGTTTTTCTTTTTGTTGTTTTTAAACGCCTCCCAAAAAATGAGAATTAAAAAGAGTTCCGAACCAAAAAAAAAAATCACGCTTTATGCTAGCTGAGCAGATCTCATAGTGAAGTTCTGCTGTCCATTCCCAGAACGCAATTGTTAAAATCTCACATGAGAAAAAAAACCAACAAATAAACAGCCAAACGGTCTTTTCGTTTCGGTCAAACGGATTCTGATTTTTTATTTATTTAGTTTTATTTGATTTTTCTACGTGGGAGACGTGACTGGACACCACTCACTTCCTAATGTTCACTTTTAGTCTGAATTGTAACTCGTTTATTTGAGGCTGAACGGATTGGCTAAAATACATGGATTAAAAAGCAAATAAGAAGGAAATCTTTGGAAAGAAAGGTGGAACAGATTCTTTCACGCAGCCTCGCATCGGCCTCGCACAACCTCCCCTTGATGTTTCAAAATGAACGTATTTGATCATCTTCCTCTTTGGACACTTCCAGAGGAAGTTGACTCTTCCTTCTCTTCGACTATATCCCTAGAACACACTGAAAACCAGTCAGTTAGTTCACCTTCTCTTTCACACCCACATGTACACCCACAGAGGGAGGCAGCCCATCTGATATGGCCGCGGACCTCCATGTCAAGCCGGACGTGGCGAAGAAGCCCGGATGGGTCCCCGGAGAGCCGACAGAGGACAGGGGCGGCTGGGTGGAGAAGACCGTGGACATCTACGCCAGTGTCGACAGCCCGCCGGCTCGGGGAGGTAAAAGCGACTCTCTTTGAAATGGCGTACCGGGGGGTCTTCGCAGGCCTCATACCAAAAGATTTTTGTGACACCCCAGAGAAAGAACATCCCAAAGCCGCCGGCGCCGTCACCACTGCCGTTATCGTCTGTCTGGCGCTGCTGTGTCTTCTCCTGCTGGGCCTAATCACCGGCCTGGTCATTCGCTGTGAGTCTCAGGTCCCCTCTGTTCCTCCGTAACAGCTCTAGACGACCGTTGACGCAGATAAGCATTACCATTGGACAAGCCCATCTTGCAAAAGAGCTATCTTGAATTTCGGTAGACGGGGCTCGAAGTATTAACGCTCAACGTAAATGTAAATCAATCTATGTCTGACTGATACCCTGCCTCGTGCAGTATGCCAGAATGTGCTCTGAAAATGGCCCCTCTGGCGGCGTGTGTGCAGACTCCGAGGGGAGAGACCGGTTGCAGAGCAGATACGACGCCGTGGTGCAACAACGAGACGACTTGCAGGAGAAACTTAACGGTCTGGTCGAAAGGTCACCGCTGTTCCCTTCAGCGCTCTTCATTAAATCCGTCATTTGAGCTGCTGTTTTTGCGACAAAATGCTTAATCTTCAAAGGAGATCTACAAAAATAAACTTAATGATAACATCTTTTTTTTTTGGGGGGGTGGGGGGGGGTTGTTTGCCCCAGCGAGCCTCTGTCATCTGAACAGCTGGTACCACATCTCCACTGAGAAGAGGAACTGGACGGAAAGCAGGCAGGACTGCATGGAGCGACAATCACACCTGATAATCATAAACAGCAGAGAAGAACAGGTAGTGTGTGTGTGTGTGTGTGTGTGTGTGTGTGTGTGTGTGTGTGTGTGTGTGTGTGTGTGTGTGTGTGTGCATGCATGCGTGTGTGCGTTTGTGTCTTTTTGCAATTTTTGCTCACACCATGAATGCATGTGCGCTTCCAATTTTGACATGCCTTCCCCTGTCTTTCATAAAGCCATGTGGAAGTTTGGTAGAATTTTGATTGTTTGTTACTCACCGCTCCACAAACTCGTTTGATGTCCCTTCAAAAAGAGAAATTATTTTGACAGACATTGAAAAAGAACGGTAGTGTATGACTAGTGGTAGTTTACGACTAGTGGTAGTTTATGACTAGTGGTAGTTTATGACTAGTGGTAGTGTATGTATCGTGGTAATGTATGACTAGTGGTAGTTTATGTATTGTGGTAGTGTGTGACTAGTGGTAGTGTATGGACTAGTGGTTGTGTATGGACTCGTGGTAGTGTATGGACTAGTGGTAGTGTATGGACCAGTGGTTGTGTATGGACTAGTGGTAGTGTATGGAATAGTGTTAGTGTGTGACTAGTGGTAGTGTATGACTAGTGGTTGTGTATGGACAAGTGGTTGTGTATGGACTCGTGGTTGTGTATGGACAAGTGGTTGTGCATGGACTCGTGGTTGTGTATGGACTAGTGGTAGTGTATGGACCAGTGGTTGTGTATGGACTCGTGGTAGTGTATGGACCAGTGGTTGTGTATGGACTCGTGGTAGTGTATGGACTAGTGGTAGTGTATGGACTAGTGGTAGTGTATGGACCAGTGGTTGTGTATGGACTCCTGGTAGTGTATGGACCAGTGGTTGTGTATGGACCAGTGGTTGTGTATGGACTCGTGGTAGTGTATGGGCTAGTGGTTGTGTATGGGCTAGTGGTAGTGTATGACTTGTGGTTGTGTATGGACTAGTGGTAGTGTATGGACTAGTGGTAGTGTATGGAATAGTGGTAGTGTGTGACTTGTGGTAGTGTATGACTAGTGGTAGTCTATGGACTAGTGGTAGTCTATGGACTAGTGGTAGTGTATGACTCGTGGTTGTGTATGGACTAGTGGTTGTGTATGGACTAGTGGTAGTGTATGGACTAGTGGTAGTGTATGGACTAGTGGTAGTGTATGGACTAGTGGTTGTGTATGGACTAGTGGTTGTGTATGGACTAGTGGTTGTGTATGGACTAGTGGTAGTGTATGGAATAGTGGTAGTGTGTGACTAGTGGTAGTGTATGACTAGTGGTAGTCTATGGAGTAGTGGTAGTCTATGGACTAGTGGTAGTGTATGGACTAGTGGTGGTGTATGGACTAGTGGTAGTGTATGACTCGTTGTAGCGTATGGACTCGCGGTAAGGAAAATACAGTCAAATGTCTTGCCGCCTTGCTCTCTCAGAGCGAGATTTCTGTTTTTGTTTTTTTTTTCCCAGGAATTTCTTGAACACTTGGACAAGAGAGTTTGGTTGGGCCTAACTGACGTGGAGGAAGAAGGAACCTGGAAGTGGGTTGATGGAACGCAACTCACCACGGAGTAAGACCGTCTTCTGTTTTATCTACAAGCATTTCAAGTTTTTATCATATCCAGAGACAATCCTTTTAGCAACCTGGTGGTGTTTACTCGAAGTTTGATATTGCATTTGCTTGAATTCAGGTACTGGAACAATGGTCAACCGGATGGCGCGGGGATTCCTCCAAACCCTGAGGAAGATTGTGTCGAGTACCATGCTGGGTCCTGGAGAGCATGGAATGATCTATCTTGTCTGGAAAATAACTTCTGGATCTGTGAGAGAAATATCTGCTGAAGAAGTCATTTTGAAAGCAGTGTTTACTGATTGAATATTATTGGATGGTGTGTTGGCGAGGCTGGGTGTGTTAAATTTGAGCCTTGTATTATTCTGAGGTGAGTAGTGTCGTAATAGAGCAAAATGTACTGGATTGCTGTTTTTCAATCTTATTATTATATTATTATATTATCTTATTAAAATGTTGGTTCCCATCATTTATAACTGTTCATAGCACTGAGAAAGCTTTACTATTGAGAAACTTACCACTCTGCAGCTACTCACTGTGCTTAAATGCAGTCCAATGATGAAAAAAAAAAGTCAAACTTCCTTTTCAAAAACAGGAATATCAGTTATAGTCAGACAATCTTTGTTGTATTATTATTGTAGGTGCGCAAATCAGCTCTTTTGGCAACATCCACAGTAATGTAGGAGACTAGAAACAGGAAGTTGCACTCTGTTCAGAAAGTTCCATGTTTGCTTGCTAAAATAACATTAAATTATTTTTTTGTTTTTTACATTTATAAACGTTTTAGTAATTTATATATATATATATATATATATATATATATATTTATTTGTTTTGTTTTGCCCATGATTTGGCGGCCCACTTGCAATACCCTGGGCCACGCCCCATAGGTTGGGAATTGCTGGCATAAACAATAGCATTTTGTCAAATGAGCAGCAGCTGCCAAGGGGCGTTTCACAGA
>NC_137192.1:29500498-29555498 GCF_960531495.2 Zeus faber | reverse complement strand
GTGTCGGGAGCCCGTGCTGTATAAGGTCCTGTCAGAACGGTGTGTCAGATTATGAGGCACTGCGACTCTTATACTATAACACACTCTCCTCGTTGTAGCCAAGGCCTGCTTGGTGAGCGAATGTTGAGGAGCCGTTTAACTTCCGTGATCAAGGCGACGAGGAAAACGAGGCTGTGATGGACTTTCACAATAAAGATAATCACTTGTCATCATCTTTTTATAGTAATGATTATTACTGACGAAGGTTTTTCACGTACAAACAGATGAACGAACAGCGACGACGTAGAGGCTTTGACGCCCGTTGACGTTCATGTTGAACAGCAGCTTTGTTTTGGGGTCATAAGCTTCAGGGTAGGGGAGTCCTATTGAGATTGAATCCTTTTTCCATGAGGGCCCTGCTCAACGAAGGCAGCACACGCAAAAAATAAATAAATAAATAAATAGAAATGCAGTTACAGTTAAGCGTTGAAACACCCACTAAAACCATCAGGAGCGGGCACATTCGGGTCACCGACCCTGCGTTTAAAATCAGAGCATGGCAGGACGGCGTCCTCTTCCCCGCTAGTACCACCTCGCTCTCCACTCCATGTCGCCATTAACACGACACGTTGACAGGAAGCTTCTCTTATTAGGGAACTGCGCGTCCGGCGAGTGCTCGGCCACGTGCGCTCTCTGGCAACAACGCGGTCCTGGAGTTGATGTCCAATTACCTTCCCTCCGTGTGAAAAGCCTTTCAACTGATACCAGTGACGGCCCACTCAGGTGGTAGCATTTAACGGAGGCACTGGAAGTGTGTGTGTGTGTGTGTGTGTGTGTGTGTGTGTGTGTGTGTGTGTGTGTGTGTGTGTGTGTGTGCGTCGGCATGCCTCCTAAATTGGCGGCGCACTTTGTTTGTGTTGACTTTATTAAGCCGCCGGTTGGGTCGATGTTAAACAGAGAGGTCTGACAGGGGCGGCAGGTATTTGGCAGCGGGAGATGTTTGCCAGAGCTTCGACATAATATTATCAGAGTCCAGACGGGCGGGGCTCGGAAGCGGGCTTCCGAGAAAAAAAGAAAGCATCGCCCGCGTCGATGCTTTCAGCTCGTGGAGAGCTACTTCACATGCATTCTTTTTTTCCGCCTTCCTGGCATAATAGATTTTGCAATGTGATCGGAATCGAGAATGAAGTGCACTATCAGTCGGGCGTTTCTGCGCCGGGGCGGCAGCACGTAGATCAGATTAGGTTCTGCTTTTAGGACCGTGGCTGTCCTGCGGCGAGTCCACTTTTACTTTCAGTCTTAAATCTAGCGAAAAGAGTACAATATTTGAACCCAAGGTGATTTTTTTCACTACCCGATTCCTAGTCCACAGTTACCGTGTGACGTTGATCGACGACTGACTTGCGTGAGAGCATCCTGAAGAATGCGCCGCAACTACAATGGCTCAAACGGTACGGCTTGCGTCGGACTTGAACCGGATCTGACCGTAGCCCAAAATAGCTCTTTCGGAGCCATAGCGACCCCAAGCACCGTCAGCCAGAGCCCGTTTAAAACGTCTATACAAGATGTAAAATAACAGATAAAAGGTATTTCGACATAAGAAACATCTTTTATGTAGGAATTTAACAGCACCATTCCATTAGCAGTAGTAAAGAAGTGCGTGGCCTCATGAAGGCTGCATACTCAAAGACGCAAAACCTGTCGTAGAAGCACAAAAACCCGGACAAATGAGCACTGGTTATTTCCTTCATCTGGACGGCTTTACATTTCGGGGATCATCTCATCTCATGGGAGTCATTGGGTCAAATGATTGCTCCTCATGGTCGTACCAGGCGCCACCCTACGGTGCGAACACTGTCCCCCGGTGACGTTCCCATATTCCAAGATGATAACGCTCGCACTCACACTGCTAAAACGATTAAAGAGCGGTTCCACGAACACCAATCGCCCGATCTGCACATCGCGGAAGCTTTGCGGGGAGTTCTGCAGCAAAGGGTTTTTGCCGACCTTACTCGAAGTCGGTCCCAGCTCCGGTTACAGTGCAGGGGAATAACGTGCGTCGTTCGACGGTTCCATCAGCAGCCAGCAGGGGGCCACAGTGAGACCCGCAGAGCTCCAAATTCATACACCTGCGACCTCACACGAGACTGTTTTGAGTGTTTGCTTACAGTATTTGTTTAATGAGCAGCCAGGGCTGCTCCCGTGGTAGTGCCGGGCTAATGATGGCTGTCAGGCGAGCCGGTGAGCAGGTGGAGCCGTCGTGCATTATTGGGTCTGTGTGTCTAATTAGCGGAAAGCCGGTCACCCCCCCCAAAACCACCAGCTCAGAGGGGGGGGGGCGCCGTGTCGCACAGTGCATTGGTGCCATTTTAAGCCTCAATCCGCAATCTTTCTCTACCATCGCCTGAATCTTGTCGCTCCCTTTCCCTTCAAGAGGAAGCGGAGGAGTGGCATTGTTGTGCACGTATGTGTGTGTGTGTGTGTGTGTGTGTGTGTGTGTGTGTGTGTGTGTGTGCAAGTGTGTGTGTCAAGTGTGTGTGTGAGCGTACAAGAGGGAGCCATCTGCTCATCAGCTGGTTCATCAAATGACTCCCTCCTGTGCCGTGTAATTCTTTATCATTTATTTTAACCTTCACTTCATACCCAGCTGAGATATTGAATAAAAAGCTCCTACTCTATTAAAGGGGGATATATATATATATATATATATATATATATGTTTTTTTTAAGATTGACCCGGGTCATAAAAAGAATGAACTAAACACCTATAAACAGAGCACTTATACTAAAAATTAAAGGCCTCAGTTACCCGCTAGATTGTAAAACGAACCCTTTGAGAAAGCTTAGAGAGTGTATGCTCATTATGGGGTTGGGATACTTGTGATTACACGCACACTCAAACAAACACACATACACGCGGATGTGCACGCACACACATAGATACAAACATGTCAGTATACACTGGCCTTCAATTTAAATGTTGACACTTATAACGCATTTTCAGCACACTCATTCTAAAACACCAAAAGACGATTTACACACACGTACGCACACACACACACATACGCACACGCACACACGCACACAGACACACACACACACACACACACACACACACACACACGCACACGCACACACACACATGCACACACACACACGTACACACACACACACACACACACACACACACACACACACACACACACACACGTACACACACGTACACACACACACACACACACACACACACACACACACACGCCTCCTCAACTCATTAACTAACAGGTTATTCGCCCCTATTCCCATTTCACACAGAGTGGCTGCTCACTACTGTCATGTGCTCAAACACAGATTAATGTTCACTGGGTTTATTAATACACTAATAGTACTATACAATACGATTCTATACCATATTACACTGTACTATACTATACTATACTATACTATACTATACTATACCATATTATACTATACTACAGTATACTACACTATAAAATATACTATACTATACAATACTATTCTATACCATATTACACTGTACTATACTATACTATACTACACTATACTATACTATACCATATTATACTATACTACAGTATACTACACTATAAAATATACTATACTATACAATACTATGCTATACTACTATACAATTCTATACCATACCATATCATACTATGCTATACTATACTATACCATGCCATATTATACTATGCTATATTACAGTATACTACACTATAACATACCATACTACACTATGCTATGCTATACTAAAGCATACTACCCTATAACGTACCATGATATGCTATACTATACTATAATATACTATACTATACCATGCCATGCTATACTAAACTATACTATGCCATACTATACTATACCATACTTTACCATACTATGCTATACTACAGCATACTATGCTATACTACAGCATACTATATTTTAACATACCATACTATAATGGACTATACTATACTGTACTATACTATACTGTATCACACCATACTATACTATACCATACCATACCATTACATACCATACCATACTATACCACACTATACTAAACTATACTATACTATACTTTACCATACCATACTATATTATACTGCAGTATACTAAACTATAACATACCATAATATATTATACTATACAATAATGTACTATTATATACAATACTATACTATACTATACCATACCATACCACATCATACTCAGTAAATATTGAACTTATTCTGGTTTCTACAGATGCATCCCCACATTTATTGGGGACCTATTATGAAAAACTCACTTTTTCAGAGCTTGTGTACATACATTTGGGTCACTGATGGACCTACTAACACACAAACTGTGAAATAAGACAAACCAGTCCGTTTCTTGTCCTGAAACGAGCTGTTCAGCTTTGCGGCTCTTAACTACGTCATTTAGCACTTCGGTAGAATTAGAACCGACCCCCATCTGAGTAACTTCACCCACGGCTGGAGCGCAACTGGACCCGCTAGCATCGGAGGGAAGAGCTAAGCATGGGAACTGCTGTTGGCTGCAGAGACCAGCACAAATCTTTTACAAGAAATAAAAAGAATAAATACATGTACACAGAGCGCGATCCGCTCCGTATACATGTATTTATTTTATCAAATATATTTTATTTTCCAACGTTTCCGTAATTGAATGAAATAAAACAGCCCCAAGCCCCCTTGATCCCGCCATGCTCCAAGCACCACACTGCTCCGGACCCTGCGGTGAAAGACGGATCTAACTTTTCAATAAGGCCTTGTAGAGCTAATATGGGCGAAGGGTAACAACTGGATTGCTTATTTATCACCTCAAATTTGTTCAGAAACGGGTTTTTGTGGACTGATGGGGTGAAATCTGCGAACGTTTACAGATAAATAAAGCTCAAGCTCAAACCCCTACGCCCATGGAATAGGGGCCTGGCTGCTCATTGATATTTAAAGCAGCACACACTGAAACAGCCCGTCCTGGAACACGACGGTACACAGGCATGTTAGAATGGCTCGAATGCATCATCTCATTGGTATTTTTTAGAAAAAAAACATGTTTTTGGGACCTCAGATACCTATATTAACTTGTTCAAAAGGAGCATAATAGCTCCCCTTTAAGCATCGTGAGGAAGAGGAGGAATGGAGGAAGAATCAATCTTTGTGGAATCTTCTCTCTTGGTTAAACCTCACAGGCTTATCATTTATGACAGCTGAAAACAGGAGCATAATAAAGTGATCAATACTTTGGCCGTCTTCCTGCTCTCAGTAAACTAAAGACTATAAAACTGTAAGGAATGTCTTTCTTCGCAAGCTAATGGCAGGTACCAAAATGCTTTCATGGAGTGATTTAATTGTTTAGCATTTTTTGTTAAACCTGGAGATTAAAGCTTTTTGTAAAAAAAAACCACGAGTTAACACGAGTATTGGCAACTTCAACTCTTCCTAGATAAAAAATAAAAATGGTATGAAAACAATATTCTTTTTCGATTCATTTTTGATGTCATGGAAAATATCATTTCTGAGTATTTTGTCAATTTTATATTTCTCAGCATAACCTCGGTGTGAGCTTGTACTCAAACAGAAGGTCCACAAGCATTCCTCACAATGAAGCAAAAAACAACAACAGAAAACTCCAAAACCAAAAGACCAATTGGCAGAATGCAGTGTGAACGGGTTGTGAGCTGTCCATGGTCCTGATCTGTATTTCCCCCGCCCCCTCTTCCTCTCTCCATCTTTCACTCTCTCCCTCTTTCTGTCTCCCTCTACCCCCCTGTCTCTCAATGTTCCTTAAAAAGACATGAAAAGAGTTTTAGCTCTGCCAAAGTGCACATGTATATTACGATAACAATACGGCACATGAAAGGAAAGGACAATAAAACAAAATATAATAAATACAAAATACCAAAAATAATGACATGAAGACAGTCCTGTTTAGTCGTGTTAGGTACGTATTACAGGTTCCGAGGTTCCTGAATCTGCGCTCTGTGATTGAATGCGGGGACACTCTCCTATCGCGGATTCTATTTTTAATGGCTCTCCTTTTGTGGGGATGGGGGCCGCGCCCGGCTCGGGCTGGGAGGAGTGCGAGTTCTAGTTCGAATTACCGTTTTAGGATGAACCACCGTGTCAGCTCCGTGGGGCCTCATCCCTGCTGCGTGCTGCCGAGCGGAGGAAGCAGCTGTACGATTGGCTGCTTGTGTCAGATGGTTGTTTCTCTGCCCTGTGCGATTGGCTGTTTGTGTCACATGGTTGTTTCTCTGCCCTGTACAATTGGCTGTTTGTGTCACATGGTTGTTTCTCTGCTCTGTGCGATTGGCTGTGTGTGTCACATATTTGAAGTGATGTATTTACGGATATTTGCGAAGGTAGTCAAATTTAAAGGGTGACTTTATTCCTTGGATTACATTTTCAATAACTTAAGTTTCCATGAAATACGAAAAATGTTGTGGTGTTTCTGGGAGTAATTACCATATGAAGGCTTCTATTTTTCTGCCGTCTCGCTGGATCTTGAACGCATAACTCAGTCGCACATTTCCGTGGATTCGTCTCTACGTGTTCACGAGTTTTTGCGGATCACTGTTTCTCATTGTTTTCATGAATTGGGCAAAGTAATGTGGACCAAAGGGATAAAATATCAATCGAACAGATCCACAGACATCTACCAGGTAAGAAAGTACATAAATATACACGTAAACATATAGTTGGTATAGTCTAACCACTACAGAGCGACAGAGCTACTCTGCACATTGGACGTCGTCCAAATGGACATTCTGAATCAGAACCTGCACATCGTAAATAGTATGATGTCAGAAAGTTTCTTACTGTGAATCTCATGTCCTTCATTTTGGTTATGAATTGTGGCATGTCAGTCAAGCACGACCAGCTGAAGATTTCAGGTCAAAGTTGTTCGGTTATTCATTAATATCTGCTCCGTAGGTGGATCGATTGAAACTTAAACCACGAGATGCTTGTGACATAATGGCTCAAACCATGTTCGTAGCTTCTGTCATTGTTGTATTCCAGATACTTTTACCCGGGTTGGACTTGTTTTGGCGTGAAATGCACCGCGTCTGTGATTTTGGTCAAATTTGTCTGGTTTTTCACAAATTTCTACTCCGTATGTGGATCGGTTTGGATGAAACTTCAACCAGGAGGTGTTTGTTCGAACGAGACGTAAACCGCGTATGTACTTTCTGCCGTTCTTATGTTTCAAATAGTTTTCGATTTCGAAATTCAGAGAATTTCCTTGGAACAATATAAATAGGGGTTCCCGCCTGTAGGGCCCGTAGGGCTGGACCCCCAATAATAATAACGATAATGATAATAATACTATAAACTGAATGAAAAGACAATAAACAAGAAATAAAACGAAAATGTATTACTATTATTATTATTATTATTATTATTATTATTTCTATTATTATTATTATTATTATTATTATTATTATTATTATTATTATTAATTGTAGTAGTATCATCATTAGTATTTTTATCATCATCATCATTATTGTTAATATTATTGTTATCATCATCATCATCATCATTATTATTAATATCCTTATTATTATCATCATTATCATTATCATTATTATCATTATTATTATATATAATAACACAGATGCCGACATCCCACCCTCTCTCTCTCTCTCTCTCTCTCTCTCTCTCCCAGGGGGGACACACTCTTTGCAGCATCACTCTGTTCCTCACAATAGAACAGTGAAGGATGGAGGACGCTGCTGCTGCTGCTGCTGCCTCTGCTGCTGCTGCTGCTGCTGCTGCTGCTGCTGCTGCTGCGGACCGGCGCACGTCGCGCATCCTCCCCGGCCGGAGCGCCTCGGATCGCGGGGACGTCTAGTCCCCTCCACGCCGGCTCGGTGCACAACACTTGGAGGAGTGTTTCCTCCCCCCCCCCCCCCCCCCAAAAAAAACAAAACCCTCCGCCGCCGCCGCCGCCGTGCTTCTCCCAACAGAGCTGCATTTCGGGGGAAGTTACCAGCAGGAAAAAACAAGCAGGATAACGCGCAACTCCTCCGGCGCGGTCCGCACGGTCCGCTCTGCAGAAGGTGAGCGTCTGAAATCTGGATCTACGTGATGCATGCGCGGAAACCGTCTAATTCTGGGGTCGGTGCTGGTGCTGCTGCTGCTGCTGCTGCTGCTGTTGTTGTTGTTGTTGTTGTTGTTGTTTTTTTTTGTTGTTGTTTTTTTTTGCTGTTTGGGGTTTTGCTTGTCGTCCGCTGACTGTTGTGCACGTTTGACTGCAGGGATTGGGAATAACCTCCTGATATCGTCCCATATAATGGAAATAATCCCATGACGATATCAGAGTGTGCATAATGCAGAACGCGTGGAGTTCATTCATTTTGCATCGCTTGATATTCTTATCCTTAATAATTTTAATTAAAAAAAAAAAAAAAAAAAAAAAAAGCTGCAGCAGTAATAATTATAATGCGGTAATACACCACGGGGATCCCCGTGTCTCGCAGAGAAATAGCTGTATTTACACCGACAAATGTGTTTTGGTCAGATTCCTCCATGATCCCAGTGGTTTATTAGTTGACGTGTGTGTGTGTGTGTCTGTGTGTGTGTGTGTGTGCGTGCGTGTGCGTGCGTGCGTGCGTGCGTGTGTGCGTGCGCGTGTGTCCGTGCGTGCGCGCGCGCGCCTGCCGTGCGCGCGCAGTGGTGGGGCACAAAAATAGGACTACCAAGCAAAAGCGCAGGACGTTTGACCTTAGTGTTTTGTATACTTTAAACAAGTGGTTCTCAACCTGGGGTCCGGGGACCCACCGGGGGTCCTTGAAGAGGTTCCGGGGGTCCCAGCCAAACGAATGTGAATAGCAAATTGTTGAACTTCATTATTATTTCATAACGTCAGCACCATTAGAGGATGTACAATAATGACTGTTTTGATCATAGCTTCACTGTTACCGCCCTAACTTGAGTATAGACAGGTTATTATCAATGACATTTGGACCTAATCATATCAAACAGTAAACATCTTCACAGATCCCGGGATCCTAGAGACAAAACGGCATAATGCATATCAAATGTGAGTGTCCTTCATATGAAATACGATTACAATCACCACCTTAGAGAAATGACCATCAGAAGTAAAATTCCAAGAAGAATCGGGGGCTTGCGCCACCAGTTTCACTTATCACCTGCAAATATGTTTCCCAAAAGATTGATTCAACACACAGATGGAACACATGCACTCACAATGACGAGTCAGTGGCAATGTCCATTGTCGTGCTGATAGAGAATGACACATCTTCATTCTGGATCAAGGTGGGGTGATGGGTCCACTCTCTTTTAAAGCTAAAGAGCAATTTTCTATTGTAGACATTCATGAGAAAAAAACGCAGGGTCCTCTCTATGGTGGTAGAAAAAAAGATCTGGTCACATCACCCAAGGTCATTTAAATCACATCACGTACATGTGTACATTGCGGGACCTGATTGGGCGAACAACGGGCGACTTTTATATCACACGATCAAAGCTATTTTCATTTGATGCAGCGTCTTGACGTTCAGGATACATGCTTTAAAATGAGAGATAAAAATAAAACATACACTTGTATTATCTGTGGCCTGTATCTGATGTCCTTGACCTCGCTGGTTAGGGAAGCCATCAAACTACGGTGGCACTGGAACTAGGTCTTGTTGCCGTTTTTGTGAATATCTCATTTTTGAGCGACCTCGAAAACAGCCAAACTGCTGCGTTACTGGCCTGGATTCGCTGCGGCCGGGGGGAGAAAAAGAGTCACTCGTCTATTCTCTCACTCGTCCACCCTCGGTCGCACAGCATCGTCTTCCTTGACACGGGCGACCCCTCTCTCTCTTTCTCTCTCTCTCTCTCTCTCCCTCTTTCTCTCTCTCTCTCTCCCTCTCTCTCACCCTCCAATTCTTGCTAATATGCACTCACTCAAACTGTGTCTCATCCTATCTCATCACTTTCACCAACACTGCCCTCTGCTCGCTCTCTTTGTCTTCTACAAGCACGCAGACACGCACACATGCACACACGCATACACGCACTCACACGCACACGCACCCACACGCACACATGCACACACGCACACATACATACACGCACACACACACACACGCACACACACACACACACACACACACAACAGCAACAGCCATGAGGTTTTGCTTTCTTGACACACAATCTTAGACCCTCGCTGCATGCAAAGAAATGCCTTTTATGGATTACGTCAGGGAAATTTGAATGCCTGTCCCTTCGCCCGAGTCATATATATTTTACTTTACTTCTCAGAACTTAGTGTCTGGTGCGTTCTATGTTCCAGTCCGTCACAACCACAGAATTATTTATGCAAGATGAGTGCATGGATGAAGGAACTGCACCGGAACGAGGCTTCCTAACCCCGGTGGAATGTCAAAGGAAGGTCATTGCTATTTACTTGTGTTTCCACAGTGGCTCCGTTTGACAGGGTAGTATATTGCAGAGGTCCATCTATAATGTATGGGGTAGTCCTGTGTTAAATATCTGCAGAGTCGGAGGTGTACGTTCCACTGCTCGGATACGGGGACTGGATTACGCAATGTTGCATCAATGGAGGGATAGGGCGAATATTGGGTGAATAACCAATAAGAAATGGATTCTGCTGCTTGGGTTTGTGAGCTTGCCAGAGCGCTGTGTACTTTGGTTTAGTGTGAGTTTCACCAATTATTCATGTCTTCCTGGCTTGTAATCAATGTAAATTAAAAACACTGTGTTGCGTTGTTTGTCTTCTTGTGAACAAAGTTCTTTGAAGTAGAATTGAGCTTTGTTCGGATTTCAGGAAGAGTTTTGCTCACAAAAGCTGAAATACCTCTTTATGGACTTTGAGCAAAAAATGGCAGCCTCACCCTGATCTACCTTCTTCAGCGTTAAGCACATCTCCAGTGTCAAAATAGTGAATAATTCAGGCTGTGAAAGTGTCAAAACAGCCTCTCTCCCTTTTTGCAGTTAGAAAAGTCAACACATGACCCTTGTTGAGTACCGGATAGTATTGTACTGTACGTATACATATATATGAAAAGGCAGGAATCTCTGTATGTATGTATTATTATTTCGACAACCGTTCACCGATCGACGTCAGACTTTGCACGCAAGGACGTGCAGTGTCCAATTTGGTGCAATTTGAACACGCGACACGTGTTATATAAATGATGCTTCAATAAACAGCGAACAGCGAGCTGGCGGGGGGCGGGGCTTCAGGGCTCTGCGACGGCAATGTTCCGTCATGTGGGAGTGGGATCCAGTCTCGATGTTCGATAGACGTCGTCCCGTAAATCTTCCCCACTCTCGACCTTGTATCATTTCCGGGAAAGTGCCGGAACGGCTGTGAATGGAAGTGTGCGGGAATGGAAGCCGTAACTTACTGCCGTAAAGTAGGGGGTGAGCCGAATCCAAATAAAGCGCAAATAGTGTGTTTTTACGAATATTTATATTGTAAAAATATTTTAAAAATATGTGTTTTGGATAGCAAACAAAAACAATCTGAAAAATGGCGAGTCCCATCCGAACCCTGGTGCTGGGCTGCAAAGATGAGGAACTGAAACACTTCCAGTCTCTACGGAGACAGGTCTTTATATTCTTAAGTTTTATTCATTTTCTTCTTAAAAATGCCACTCAGACCCTAGCCGCGTCTTTTACAGTTAGGCTTGCGGTGCAGGGACATCGGTAGCAGGCGCTTCGCTTGCCCGCCGGCTGCACCGCAGGGCGGAGCTGGAGAGGGAGCGAGCGGACAGGGAGAGGGAGAACGGGTGGAGAACGTTCCTTCTCCGGGGGCAGGGAGTGTAGGACAGGCTGAAAATAATCACACCGGTTTGGTATCTTTGGCTTTGGGGTAATTGTGTCCAGGGACGGGGGCTCTGTCCCCTCCCAGTCAGCGGTGGGAACCGAAACCCTCCGGGATGTCATGTCAACAATCAACATGTTGGGAACGTAAAATGGTGGCTCGTTGGATAATTTTTCCCCTTCACTGTGGTTGTTTTTCCAAACTTTTAATATAGCTTCGTCTGCCGTTGGATAGTAGATGGCTGCACACACACACACACACACACACACACACACACACACACACACACACACACACACACACACACACACACACACACACACACACACACACACACTCATTCAGTGCGCTGCGGTTCCACCTTTCCCCAAAACCGAGCTGAGCCTCGAGGACACGGCTGATTTGAAGTGAGCGACTTTTGACATCAATTAAATGCCTCCTCACTCGTCCAAAACCCAGAGCCGACCCTCTCCAATTAAAACCTCGGCCTCTCTTCCCCCCCAAGACGGTCGTCTGAGGCCGGGGCGCCAACCCCATTTTCACCTCCCCCAAAACTAAACGCGAAAGCCACGCTGGTTCTCAGGGGAAATGGGTGTTGGCCGTGGTTCATTCAGGCTGGGCAGAGCAGCGTGGCCTGGTAATTCTGCACACACTTCTGGGAGAGAGGATTGGGACGCCAGGAAACAATTTAGGTGAACGGTATTTGGCCAAGAAGAAAACACCGTAGAGGGAAATAGAGGATTCAGCTTATGTAAAGGTAAATTTAAGTTAATTGCTGAAAACATGTGTAAAGACTGAACGATGTAGTCCTGAATTGTTGAGTGAGACCGTTCAACTGTTTCTCACCATTTTTGTGGTCCGGGTTTTTTGGGCGGGGCTAGATCACGACTCTGTGACGTGGTGCGGTGATACTTGGCGAGTTTGGGATAGAACGCTATTTTCGGGGCCCGAGCTCCCACTGAGAAGGTCTAGCACCCGCAGGAAAAAACGTAGAAATGCGCAAATTGCGCATTACGCATAGAGGGGGAGCAATCTCTGTGCGTCCCCATGGCCCCCCACCTCGGCACCCACCGGCAGAAACATTAATCGCGCCTATGCGTGACCCGGCACAGATGCGTCCCGCTGGTTTGACCGTGCTGGGTTTGGTTACGTTAACATTAGCTGCATGCTAGCAGGCCGCAGAGCCCCGACCTGGCCCGCGGAGGAGCCAGCAGGGGACAACCGGAGAGCGGGGAGTAACGCAGCCGGACAGCGGCGCTATGAGGTCAACAACAAGACACACAGGACTGGGTTCAGCACAACATTTAAACATGGGATTTACTTACGCCAACGTTTCGCACGATTATCACGATTGGCCGTGGTTTCAGCGCCCTCAGCGCCCTCAGCGGACACGCCCCTAGCGTTTCAGAACAGATGGAACCGCCTCGTTTTTCACGATTTGGAAACCTAATTTTACATCCTCGCCAATTTTTTTAATCATTCAAATTTGGCTGGGTGGTTTATAACACATCTTTCTGTGGTGTGACAAACTCAGAACACATATTTAATTTTGCTTTACAGAGACGCATTCTAGAAATAAGATTCTATGTTGGCGTATATGCCTCAGGGCTATTTGTTGCACATTTGTATTTCATTTTATATAATCAGAAAGCTTGCTAATAAACCTCTCCATGCAGCTCATTACACTCTTTATTTATCAGTTTATTCTCAATGGTGGACAAACCAAAGGAAAAATACTATGCCTATTTCTTTTTAAGCTCTGCTAATGAGCATATAGTGTTATGCAAAACACACCCACCTAAGGTCTTGCAAACATATTCCGAGTCACCGAAAAGCTTATTATTTTTTTGGCGTTCCGATTTTGCTATTAATAAACGGGGAATCCGTGCCAGGAAAAAAACAATGCGTGTTCTCAGGGTGCTTCGGCGAGTTTTGAGTTTTCTAGCACTTGATTGGTTAATCCATAGTGTTCATTACCCAGGGATCGCCCTCCACATCTGCGCTCTGCACCTGAGTCCCCTTACACTGCGACTACTGTGTTGCTCAAAGAAATCACATTATGTTTTTATTTTTTGTTGCATAAGCAGAGGCCATCCATCTGGTGACAAATTTTTGCCCTGCCGTAGCTGTTTGAAAGATTAAATTGTTAAAGAAAAGGTAAACACGCTCTGTAATTTTGACAGCAGGCATAAAGATAACCAAAGAAAAAAGAAAAACAGTGGCACACTCGCACTCACTGCGCCAAGGCCAAATAACCCTTCAAGAATGTAATATGGGTCTGGTCTTATGAGGCCTCAGCTTCACTCCCGCCTGCGACACCCTTTCTTTCTCCGCTTTCATTCTGCCGACCAACGGAAGCCAGAATTTATTTGTTTATATTTCAAACACATTTGGGCGTGGCTCATAAACTCATAAACATCATATACTTACATTGAGTAGCACGCAAGAGCCTAATGCCGTGTGTGTGTGTGTGTGTGTGGGTGTGTCTGTGTGTGTGTGTGTGTGTGTGCGTGCGTGCTTGCGTGCGTGCGTGTGTGCGCCTGCGCGTGTGCTGTCTAAGTGAGTGGACTGTTCTAATCCCCTCGGCTCGGATCCTCAAGAGAGTCGAGGCGTTTTGAAATCAGAGGTATTGTGTCCGATTAATTGAAGAGTGAAAAAAAAAAGTGGGAAAAAAAAAAGATGAAATTGTGTTTGAGCTCATCCATCTTTCCTTCCTTCCGCCGCTCCCTGCCCCACATATCCACCCAACATACATACCCATTACATCGCCCTGTCGCTTTCTCTCCGATTCCCTCTCTTCTTTTTTTTTTTTTGCCGAGCCCACCCATTAACAAGGCCGCACCACACTCAGGTCTCCATTAAAATGCAAACCCTTCTCTCTCTTCCCTCGCTTTCTCAATGGCCTTAATCCTTTCACCCCCTCTCCCTCCCCGCAGCCACCCCCCTGTCTGCCTGTCTGTCTGTCTGTCTGTCCAACGCAGAGACACATTCGCACACGAGGCCGCTGCTGGAATATAATGGGCAGGAAATAGCCGCGATCATCAGGCGCGTGTTGGCGAGGAGAGGCTGTGAAGCTGTCAGTTGACCAATCGAAGTGGCGGGAGCAGGAGCCCGGGAGCCTGGCGCCGGCCGAGAAAAGCAAGCGCTGGACGGCGCTAAGATGAAGGCAACTGTGCCGTTTTAAGTTGCACTCAGAGACAGAGGAATGTTGGATGCACTGGTGTGGATTGTGGATTCATGTTGGGTCCATGTTGTGTCCATATTGTGGCCATGTTGGTCCATGTTGGATCCATGTTGGGTCCATGTTGGCTCAAGGTTGGGATCATGTTGGGTACATGTTGGGTCCATGTTGTGTCCATATTGTGTCCATGTTGGTCCATGTTGGATCCATGTTGGGTCCATGTTGGCTCAAGGTTGGGATCATGTTGGGTCCATGTTAGGATCTTGTTGGGTCCATATTTTGTCCATGTTGGTCCATGTTGGGTCTATTTTGGGTTCATGTTGGTCCATGTTGTCCTGTTTTCCAACCTCCACGTTTTATATAGAAACCGAGCTACCATAACAAATATCTTGATATCACGGAAGGACCTATCCCAATAGAACTGGGAGATACTGGGCCCGGGTCCAATCTACTCCCATCAGATCCTCACAAAGTCAAGTGAAATAAAGTCTCTTTGAATCACGTCGGGCCGCTCTCCGACTGGAGGGAGTCCAGCTACTATGCGAGGCTCCCCACAGAAAATGGAATTAAAAGGGCCGAACAAGCAGCGAAGAGTGGGCACATCTCTCTCTCTCTCTCTCTCTCTCTCTCTCTCTCTCTCTCTCTCTCTCTCTCTCCTCTCTCCCTGTGTTTCTCTCTTCCTCTCTTGCTCTCTCTCATTCACTACCTCTCTCCCCCACATGCAGATCGACTCTGTTGAGGTGACTACAATCAATTATGTGGCAAGGTCTGTGACTAGACTCCCAGATAATGATGAGATCTGACAGTGCCTCCTCCAGTACAATCTATTACTTAGACCAGCCGGAGTCTTGCCGGAAGGGAATAAGAAACTTTTGTTATTGTCCCACTTTCGCAAAAACGTAGCGCACATTTACCAAATCCACGCCTGAATTCTGTCGTTTTTACACACATTTTGGACGTGCATAAGTCCTTCATTCTCTATCGCTTGGCGTGCGGTACTGTATGTGCGTCGGCTCCTCGTGCATGCGTGAGCACATGAATGTGCTATTTGATTCATTTGAGTAGATGAATGGAAGCTGGCGAAGAGTGTGTGCTGGTCGGGTCTCCCGTGCAACAAGGTCAGGCCATGTCGGCAAATTGCGTCGTTACGGCGGCTGATTGGTGGCGAGAGAGAACTCCCCTGCCTCCAATCGTACATTAACTTTTACAGCGCACACGCACAGCAGCAGCACGACACGACACAACACAACGTGACACGTTTAATAGCTCCGAAAGCCGCAAACAAGGAGGGGAAGAAGAAAATAAATTAGCCAAGAGCCGGGAAGGAATGTCCTTTCTCGCGTATAATGACAGGACGCTGATTGCGCTGCCGCCATTCTACGGCTCCCGATTAAACCACAACGTTTTAGATTTTTTGTAGAAGCCGTGCCGAAGTGTTTCTTTCCTGTCTTGGGGACCTGGGGTTTTGCTTCGCTTATGCAGTTGATTTGGGGGCTGTCAAGTGTCTCATTCCTTATTCAAACTGAACAAGTGTGGCGGTTCACAACTTCAGTGGAGCACATTTCCATATGACTCAGTAATGGCTGTGATTCCTCAGTCGGAGGGAGTGCGGGGACGGAGGGAGAGGGAGCGAAGGGAAGGAAGGAGGAAGAGAGGAAGAGAGGAAGAGAGGAAGAGAGGGAAGGAACGAGCGCCGACGCCAACTCCAGGAAACAAATGAGCCATAACCCCCTTGCCAGGACTCAGGAGGCACACACATTCCAAATGCTGTGCGAATGTGTGCATGTGTGTGTGTGGGTGCGTGTTGAGATAGATACACATTTTAAGTACAAAGACAACTTGTTTTCCCCGCATCACTGATGCGGTCCCCTCCCCACACACACACACACGCACACACACACACGCACGCACACACGCACGCACACGCGATCACACACACACACACACACACACACACACACACACACAGACACTGTGTATCCTCCACTACACCCATGCAAACACCTTCTTTTGTCACCCTGACATTTGTTTGCTTACCGACTGAGGTGCCATTTCTAAACCGTTATCAGCCGATTCCCCTGAAAAAATGTGTCGCATTGACTTGGTTTTTTTTTCTCCGCAGTACGCCTCGCAGGCAATGGAACAAGCGTTCCTGGCTTTGATCTTAAGCCTGAACTAGTGGAGGGAGAGAGAGCGCGGAGAGAGAGAGAGAGAGAGGGAGAGACTGTGTCGGTGTCGGTGTGTGTTTGTTGGCACGCATCTGTTCTCCAAGTGCGTGACAAAAACTTGAACCAAGACCGTACTTGAGTTTAGTGTGTTTGGTAGCGAGGGCAATGGAGGATACAACGAAGACGATGACTCAGTTAATGACCCTCAGACTCAAATGAGTGTTTTGTAGACACCTCATGTAGACCTATTGGTCTGGTTGTGTTCGTGTCAGTGTGTGTGTGTGTGCGTGTGTGCGTGTGTGTGTGTGTGTGTGTGTGTGTCCTTGCGTCTTGATTACAGTTTAATGCCTAGCCATTAACCTTAAACCTTCTCTTTGAACGCTTCATCCAGTCGTGGAACGTTAGCGAGGTCGTCTGTGCCGTTCATTAGATAAGACTGTCTCCATCGAACGGATTGGGACGACCTGAGGAGGTTTTGCATCACCTTTTGGATTTGTGTCGAGGAATCTTTGTTCTTGTGCATGTTAGTCCATGCTCAGCTTGAAACCCCAGTCTTGCCTTCGGATGTTTGGAAACCAGCATTGATGTGAAAAGTTGAAATGGACCTAAGACCTCAGTACTATGGCTGTTAGTTCGACCTCAACGGAACTCTGTATCCTCTTGTCAGACCATAATATTATGATTTGTTATTATTTCGGGTGAATCATCCCGCATTAAATGGATGCGCCCTGATTGTCGTGAGCTCATCGTGAGTGCGCAGACCGGGGAGTTTTGCAGGCGAACCCGGCCCCGCGCAGCCGGCAGATACGCCCCTGTATAAATATGAAATGACAAACGTGACTGTTTTTTTTTTTGTTTTTTTTTAATACAATGAGTGGGATCAGGCAAATGACCCTGCCAGTTAAAGCACATGCAGGCTGTAATCTGCATAAATGGGCATGTGCTCAGGCTAAACCCCTCTTAGTTTCACCCAGTGAGCCATTGTGCTGTGTGCACTTGCGCATGCAAACACGTCTGAAACGGGACAGGAAGGGTGTGATGGAAGAAGTATTTATGCTCGCTACAGTCCCCCTATGTGGCTGGTGCTCTCTCTCTCTCTCTCTCTCTCTCTCTCTCTCTCTCTCTGTCTATCTCTCTTCTCACTCTCTCGTTCCCTATCCAACCCTTGGTCAAGAACCCTGTCTCATCAGTGGTGCTTAGCATTATTCACTGACTGTGACAGCCCGACGAGGACTGGCTGAAAGGCCGGTTTGAAGAATGGCACCGAATCATAAGCGTGGCAAATCAATTGATTTCAGGAGAGGGGAGCAACACTGGAGCCGATACACCACTTAGTGTGTCTATCAGTTGGAATTGACTGAGCTCTTTGCTTTCGGGGGGCTGCGGGTGTCCGTCGCCATGCGTGCGCTCCTGTGCATTTTGTCCACACGTGAATTTGTGTCGCCGTATGCCAGAGAGTAAGTGTGTGTTTGCGTGTTTTGTGTGTAATTGAAGCGTGGTACTGTGTTTGACCTCTTCTAAAACCCTGAGCAGGATGCCGGTCAAGCAGCAGCAGCTGAGCTGTCTAAGAAGCTCCCTGTATATCTGCCAATCGCCCCCAATATGGCAAAACTGGAGGGAAAACCATGTCAGACGTCTGGCAATAAAGCAAAGGTGCAACGCTCAATAATCCCTTGAAGCAATAAGGGCGTTTTTCGAGAACATTTTATTAGTCCGTGCACTGCCACTCTCACCGGTAGCTTCTGCGGTGGCTGTGAGGAAGGGAAGCGTGCACGGTTCCCCCTCTCACCCTCTCATCATGAAAGCAGGTGCTGTCTCTCGGCTTTTCAGCTTCCGCTGCAGATCCCTTTTTCTGCTCGTGACATTTTTGAGGATTTTCCCTGGCTACTGCCAAAAACGGCCTCTCGCACGCTTCCTGGCTTGAAGGTATTCTACCTCACAGTGTGGCCATTTTGCTTCCCATTGATTAGCGGTTGAAGATCTGGATTTTTGTAACCTGTGTAACCTGTAACCTATTGAACGGAATAAACAGGATTCCCACTAAAAACGAATATGCAATAACACTTGGACATTGGTGAGCCAAAGCATCATAAATTCCTTTTTGTACATCTTTTGATGTTCTGTCGTCAGAGGTACGGCCTAGGTTTCGGTTCGACTCAGTGTGTGAAATGGAAGTCGCTGGGAAACAAATCACTCTTCACAGAGAGACCTCAGAAGGCTCTGTCAGAGCGTCAGTATGTGACAGATCTACTCTGATCGCTTCCACTGTACCCAGGTCGATGACCGAGTAGAGCTTTCCTCTTTTGAATGTCTGGCCTTTGTCCTTAAGGCCCAAACTGCGGTTCTTATTTTAACACTCTATCGGCCACAGAGGCAACAATCACATTTCCTCCCAGATTTCTCTGAATCGGCATCGCCATCATCGCCAGAGGTGATAGAATAATATTGAATGGTGATATCAACATCCAGAGAACAGGGCTGATCCTCAGGCTATGGAATTCATCAACCAACTTGACAGTTTGGAACTTACGTCACGCGTCACTGAGGCTACACGTCAACACGGTAACGGACTTGACCCGGTTTTGACGAGAGCGTTAAACGTTGACAGTGTCTAACATCAAAGTTTCTTACCACTATTGTATGTTCCTTGATGCTCATTGGATTGGAACCAGGGACATGAAGGAAACTCGAGACCAGAAACGGTTCCCAGATGCAACGGCAGAACTCAAGTTCCCAGAGCTTGTAAGTGAACTGGACTCTTGTCACCTAAACTGCTCAGGACATCAAATGGTTGATGCTCTCACTAACAATCTGATAGGTACACTGAAGAAAGTGGCGTAAACATGCCGGTGTCTCTCCAAATGCAATTCCCGACCTGTAAGCTTGCGCTAATGAAATTATGCCGAAGTTACAGGGTGTAATAAAATTGTGAATAGTGAATAGTGAATATTTGTCTCAATGCTAAAAATTTTTTAATAAAAGTCCGTAACAGTGAAAATTGACCTCGCCACAAGTGTAACATTACTTGAAGTACCGGCAGAACATGAATGACAAATCGGTTCCTCACTGTGGGTCCTTAAGGGTAATATTCCAATCAGTAAACTGGCCCTACAATTTAAGCTGCTGCCCTAGAGTGTAAGACGCTGAAATTTCCATTAAGCTGACTGAGGGCCAGCGTAATGGTGTAATCAAATATACTGGCGAGCTGTGAGGTTTGAATCACTAACTGAATAATTCAATTAATAGCTATTAGAATGTCTTCATCTTGATCCAGGCAACAAATGAAGACCTTTAAATCACAGACTCTTATAAACACAGGATTCACCAGAAAAGTACAAGGACAAATGTATGAAAGTATTTAGTATATTGCAGTAATAAAACTGGGAATCACCCAATAACATACAGATGGGTTGTAATTATAATGCTCACAGCTATGTATGTAATATTTGTAAATTGATTACTGTCTAATCAACGTAAACAACTACAGGACTTCGATGTGAAAAGGCTTGGCGATCCGGAGGTCCATGTGCTTTTGAAAGTGAGCCCTGGTCGATTTTTGGTGTCTGCCTTCTTCTTGATTGTGTTCACCTTCACAGCCACTCTGGGCCTCCATCGCCCAGAACACATGATTTATTACGCACACCGCGAGCCTGTTTTCTGCTTCTCTCCTCAGCATGTGAGTTGGTTGCAAGGTTACAACCCTGCAAGGCTTATTGCCGCTCATTTAAATCCAGATTTTCATCCGGCCCTTGGATAACAGGACGATCGATCCCCTTGTCATACAGTTGCTCTCATTTCTGCCTCTGTGTTTTGAATATATGTTCAGACAATTGCTGTCTGGCCTTTCTGAATTTCCTCCACATTCCCTGCAACGGAAAATTCAGTGTTCACGAGGATGACATCAGCATTATGTCTCTTGGATGGCAGAATCATGTCATATTTCTGGGAGACTTTAGTTTCTTTAACATCTAGGACTCCATAGGCAGGGATGGACAAAATAACGGAATCACACATCGATAAGGAGTTACACTTTGAAGTACCTACATCCTAAATATAAATGCAGCTGCAATGATGAGTAATATTAGCTTTATTGCCGATCCGACACTACACACTTAGTTATGTGAGATTTCAAAGCAACGTGAGCCAACGAACAGAGTTAGTTACTAAATCTGTGTCCGAATTGCAAGTGCATCCGTCACAAAAACTGCACGATTATGTGCAGTACAGCGGTGCCTTGTATCCAAGGCCAACGCACAAATTGGTATCAGCGGTTGTAAGGAGCACAGAATGCAGACCCCTGAGCTCTGAGAAAATATTTGCAGTCTTGATTTGAAGAAAGCCAAAGGATGCTTTCGACCCTGCGTGTCTGTTGCCCAGTGTTCAACGTGGTGGGGAATCCAAAACAGCCGATTCATCTGTTTAACCAGAGCATGTTTTACATGGGGAATCGTGGCAGCAGAGTGATGCTGGAACAATGTTAGTGCCCAAATGGTTGGTTGAAGGCATCATAATATAACACATGTAAACACCATATTAAAAAATATTTATTCTGATTTATGTGTGCATATAAAGCACAGTGGTGTTTGCCATAATTGCTCTGCAGGGTTGTGTCATGGCTAAGGGCGCGTGAGGCCATTTTACAAGATTAGCAGGACATAACTATGTTACATTATTATGTCTTAGATATAAATATATTGTGAAGCGTGTCTGTTACTTTGGCCACCCTCTATGTGTTTGAGTCTTATCACCGCCAATGAAAACCAAACTGTGGATGACTTGAAGCATAGGGTTTTGAGGTGGACCCACAAAGCCAAAATTGCATATGCATCCTGGGGATCTTCCCTTGGTCCGCTCGAGCATCTGGGTGCAGCTGGGTGAGATGTACCAAGAGAGGTTGACCTTCAGACCTTTGGTTTGTGTCACACTTGTCTTTGACTGCCGGTTGCCCACACGATCCCATGCAAATTTGATGAACATCCTCTCTTGACCTGGTTTAAGTACAGCAGAATGTGCCTCGTGCCTTGGCCCCTTCAGGTTTAAACGGTCCTGTGAGTCGTTCTTACGTTTAAGATTGATTGTGCATTCATTGCCGTCTTTTGATGTTTTTTGGGGGATGACAAATTGGCAAATCTAGGCCCCAGAGTTGCTAGGCCTCATGCTTTAAATGGGCCAACCGCTGACCTAAATGCCAGTGCTGCAGCTGTCAGTGGAAATGGAACTGGTACTCCAACAAGGAGAGGTGAGGGGAGAAGAGGAGCGGAGAGGGGAGAGGAGGGGAGGGGAGGGGAGGGAAGGGGGAGCTTGCTAATAGTTTGAAGGTGAAGGCAAGTGTGAGGTGAAGCGAGGGAATTCAGTGAAGAAGAGAAAGGAGAACGGATGTAGAGGGGGCTGAGTGGCTGACAAAGGATGTCCGTCTAGGTCATTGTGCTGGTGGAAGAGGCTACCTGCTGTCACTTCCTTTAATGCACACTGGCCTAAAACAGTGCACGCGTGAGCGTGTACATTAGTAAAAACATTGTTCGGAGGCCATATTGTGCTGGGCAGCCTGAAATGTTGAGCTATTTAAACATCTACCATAAGCCATCTCAAATTAAAGCTACAGTATCAATCGTGTTGATCAGTTGGTTCAACCCTAGCTCTGAGCGAGCCAACACCAGGGAGAGCTCTGTCTCTTAAGGCTGTTGCGTTATTAATCCTCCCCTTTCTTGCCTTTCCCTGCTCTACTTTCTCTCTCCATCTCTCTCTCTCTCTCTCTGCCTCTCTCCATCTTGGTCTTCCCCCTCCAACCCCCATTTCCCCCTCCCCATCCTGCAGCTGCCACTGTCCTTGTTTTTGACCTATATAATGACCTGCACCAGGTCCTGACAACACGAGGAACCATCAGATTTGGTTGTCTCTACGCCAGTTCCAGCTACGCTCAGCCTTTGGCAATGCGTTGGGCATGGTCTTCAGTGTTTAATAAGACTGGATTTTGTCATTGTTGACTCATGGCTGTGGCGAGGCAAAATTTTTGGTTTTGAGCATATCAGCTCACACAAACCTTTTCGTCTATTTGTGATTTTCCAACAGCTTAAAAAACCGAATATTTTCTTTTGTTCGCTCATTTGGAAAGAAGCATCTACCTGCATGCATTGTATGAATCACGGAGCATAGAAAAGACTGTAGGAGTACCGATTTAACAGGGGCAGTTGCTGCTCAAACCTCACACACTGCATGGACTAATGTGACTCATAGCAACAGCACATCCTGTAGGAGTCCACACTGCAGTGGGAACGCCAAATGTGCTGATTTTGCAAAGCAGGATAACACTGCTTATCTTACTGTTACATTCTACTTATCTTGGGATCTTGGAACAGTCCTAAAGCTGGAAAAAAAAATAAAAATAAACTCTGAAAATATATCTGTTTAAACTCCATCTTTTACAACGGTTACGTTTGTATAATCCAAGCTCGGGCTTAGCGGGTTTTTGTTAATGGACCCGTCTAAAAATCCAAGTTATGCGTTCAAAGTGCACTCAACGTCATAACAGGAGAAGTTGGGAACTTCTCGGCGTGACATTTTGGAGCGGGATTAGGTAATTGCTGTGACAGCGTGACATTTGAACCCTAGGGTGGAACTAGCTGGTGCGGTTATGCACTTGATAGTGATGTGGTCTTGACAGTGCCTGTTGGTACGATTAAAAATGCTTTGCGCTGTGCCGGCGGTAACCCTCCCAGAGCCTCTGCCCGGGGCTACTACCACGGGAGCAGATTTGAGGAGGATTGGCGGCTGATCCTCCGGGAGCTGCCCACACGACGAGAGGGACCCACCTCACCCGCCACGCCGATATTTAGACCCTCTTGAGTCTGAACCGTGTGTACCGTCTGACTATAGTAGATCAGGTGAAAATACTGTACAATATGTACTGTACATGTCACCGTTTAATCTTTAAAGGAAACACACACATAATAGACAGTTTAAACACAGATGGTGAATAACAATATCATTCGCTCACTAGTAACACTCTGCAGAAATACCTTTACTACTATTTAATGAATGGTGAGACGGTCGCTGAAGTACCTAAAGGAAACACACACATAATAGACAGTTTAAACACAGATGGTGAATAACAATATCATTCGCTCACTAGTAACACTCTGCAGAAATACCTTTACTGCTATTTAATGAATGGTGAGACGGTCGCTGAGGTACCGTCTGTAATACCCCGAAAGATAGAAACTGTTAAATCTCGATGCCCGCAATCTCCTCTCTGGCGTACTGTTAAATTGGCTCGTGGGATGTTTAATGTTTGTCTCTGTGAAGGGCCTCCACTCGCGTAGAGTCTTACGCGGAGGCTGAGAAGTTCTCTGCCTCAGGGCAGGTCTCTGACGGATCAGGCACATCAGCAGCGCTTTGTTGCTCTGTTCTTTACGGAGCCGCTGTACTCTGAGGCTGCTGCACAATGTATCGCCTGTTTTCCTTTCTCCTTGGACTTGGACATTTTGAAATGTCAAATTTGCTGCATTTCTGCGGTGGCTGAGGATGGTTGCGTTGAGTCTCTTTCGAGATTCTTCTGCATTATTTTAAGTGGGTCCAGTTCAAAACACAAAACATTTATTTTGGATCCCTACGCCTGCCCTCACTTTGGGCTCATTTTGTTGCCTCTTTCTTGGTTTTGTCGACAACATTTGCAAAAGATATCCCGCTCATCGTAAACCTGGCAGGCCAGGCTTAAAAGGAAAGAGCGATCGCAACAAGGGATGTGAACAATTAATCGATTATCGATTAATCGCGAATAAGAATTAATTAAGATTTTGTCTTATTGATAAGAACTGAACAATCTGCGGTCTTGTTGTTGTGCCAACGGGCGTCTTTGTGGGGCGCAGGGTGTAGCCAAAAAAATACCCAGCCAGGAAGTAGTAGTACTCACCGTAACAACAAGGGGGCAGTCGAGAGAAAAAAATGGAGTGGAGCAGGAAGTAGCGGTAGAAGTGGACGGAGGCTTCCAGAAGAACGACAAACAACAAACATGGCTGCAGGTAGAAAACAGGAGGTTCTCAATGTCGAGGGGGAAACTATTTTATTAAGTAAGTATATTATTAAACTATATTGACGCTCAACAACTAATGCTGCCCGGATCGAGGGAGAGGTACGACGGCAAAACCAAACAAGAGATATGTTGCTGTGGTGGTAACTCCAACTAAATATATTCAACTCAATTATTTAGTGTCTGTTTATATATAAGGATTTCAGTAACGTTCAATAACTTTACTAGCGTCTCGTCGTCCACATCTGCACCAGACGTAACATCCGACTCATTCGGTCGTGGAGGATGGCGAGAAAGTTAAAATATTGAACTCGCTTAAAGACTGGTTGTAAATATTCCTCTATGCGCAAACAGCGAGGTTTGCCTCAAACTTCTCCATTTTGAAATGAAACGACATGAAACACGGTCCTCGCGCCGACTGTCAAAATGTCGGAGGTGCGCCGCCCCCTGGTGACGTCATTAGCTTTAATGTTATCAATTCATAGGCGATTGTTTGTTCAGGTTAACAACTAATGATGAAGGAAATTCCTGTGAATTAGCATCGCTAATCGCAACCGATGAAAAACCCTGAACCGAGAGAAGGTTGCTCTCATTGGGATTCTCCCAGAAGCCGCGGCGACAGTTTGGTAGGAAGTATTCTGTTTGAAAATGCAGTCATTGTCCTTTGACCCTGACAACCAGCGTAACAAAGGTCCTCCTTGTAACCGTTGTTTTTGTTGCTTTCTCCCAGTAGCAGAACTAACAAACATTTGAATATTTAGATTAACTGGCCAGTGCTTTGGACTTTCTACAAGGAACCGTTCCAGCTGGTTTCTTTCTCCCTGACAGCATGTCCCTGTATGTGACAGAACTCCTCTCGGATGTAAACGGCACCAAAAGGGACCAGGCTGCTTCATTTGGACTTTGCATACCCAGGGTTAGGTTTCAGGTAAGCCTCGTACTTCATGTCCTCGCTTTCACTTCCCACATTGGGGGTCTGTATAGATTATTATTATCTTTTTTCCTGCGTGTAATTATAATTCTGCCGCTCCGAGGCCCAGTTCTCTGCTCTTCAGGCTAATTCATCTGGCTGTTTGCATAGATTGCAGCTTCACGCCATATCTGCAGAAAGAAAGATATGCCTACAGTCAAAACAATTGAAAAGGTTTTCCAAAGGGTGTGTGTGTGTGTGTGTGTGTGTGTGTGTGTGTGTGTGTGTGTGTGTGTGTGTGTGTGTGTGTGTGTGTGTGTGTGTGTGTGTGTGTGCGTGTGTCCGTGCGTGTGCATAATCTCCCATTGTTACACTCTGCTGTACTTTCTTCAGGAGCATTTTTCTTTCTGTTCAATGTTCCGAAATGACAACTCTGGTCGAGAGGCAACAACGTCCACCGACCTCCTGCTCCGTCTGTGATTGGTTCTCTCTCTCTCTCTCTCTCCTTCTCCTTCTCCCTCCCCTCGTCTTCCGTGTTAATCTAGTATTGATGTCTCCTCCATTCATTCTCTTTTTGGTCCTGCTCTCCGTCGTTCTCGGTTTCTTTCTCGCCCTCTTCAAATCTCCCCTGTGATCTCTCTCTCTCTCTCTCTCTCTCTCTCTCTCTCTCTCGACCTGTGATTTTCCTGCGGTTTGTCTCTATTTTTTAATTTTTAATTTTTTTGGCTCCTCCGTAATCAAGGTTCTGCTGTTGTGACCTGACTTACCAAAAGTAAAGGAACCTTAAAAGTCAAGTCTCTCCCTCTCTCTCTCTCTCTCTCTCTCTTTCTCTCTCTCCCTCTCTCTCCCCCTCTCTCTCTCTGTCCGTCTATCCCTCTGTTACCTGGTGCCCCCTGCGGCTCTTCATTAATGGTGGAGCAGGGGTAAAGAGTTGGTGCCCCCATCCCTCCTTCCATCCCTCCCTTCCTCTTTATTGTGTTCACCTCCTACTCCTCTGAGCCTGCAGAGCCACTGAGACCTGGTTTGACCACCACTCAGCACTGGCCGATATGTGAATATAATATTGATTTTGTGATATGAGACTAGAAATCGTATGGGAAATTTGATCATCGTAATATGACAATTGATCATATTCACTAATCACAAAGAAATCTGTAAAAAATAAAAGTTTAGAAAATACTTTTCTATTGAAATTTTAGAATTTCGAAGTTCAGCAATGCTCAGACTAGGTGATAATTCGAGGACATAAACTACACATTGCACAGCCTTTTGATTTAAAAATAAAATACCTTTATTTTGAAATCAAAATGCCAAAGGCCTTTAGATCCTATAATTATATACACTTAGTTGGAGCATTTCCCAGGACAAAAAAAACAACCTACTGAACTTTGTAATTTAAGAATTTAAATAAAACAGCTTGTACAAGTAGATTAGACCTCAGAATCAGAAACTTAGTTTAAGTGTTCTCATTCATATGACAAAATAAGCGATTGAACTTTGAAAATTGAGTCAGGTAACTTGTAGACGGTCCCTAATACGCCACGAAACAGCGACCGACTCTCAGCGCTGTCCTGTCCGTGAAGCAGCACCTCATTCCGGGGGAAGCGATCAGCCGCTCTCTCTTGGGAGTTCCAGACGAATGTCCGTCATAACGTGACATTTATCACATGAAAACAGGCTGAATAACATTTTCCCCTGAATGAAACCAATACTCTTCTGTAGCTTTTAGTCCTTCAGGATCTTGAGAGCCGCTCTCATGCCCTATCAGCATCCAGTGTTTGGTGTGGGCGGGCCGCACTGGTTTCTATCCAGTTGGACGTGTGTGTGTGTGTGTGTGTGTGTGTGTGTGTGTGTGTGTGTGTGTGTGTGTGTGTGTGTGTGTGTGTGTGTGTGTGTGTGTGTGTGTGTGTGTGTGTGTGTGTGTGTGTGTGTGTGTGTGTGTGAGAGAGACAATGTGAGTATAGCAATGATAAAATTATTGTAAATGCGATGATAAAATTGAAATTATTGCCTCATCATCGGGCCCAGCGGGAATCTTCCCCTTCCTCCCGATCAGCCACTCCGGGCCTGATATGAGATTGGTTTCACTTAGTCTCTTGCAACTGTCTGAAAACAGCAGAAATGTGTTTATTCCATACGTTTGTTGAGACCAATACACAAATATAGAGCAGTATACTGAACTAGCCTTGATAGCCTGCGCTGTGCATTCAGTTTATTCAGTTTAGGTTACAAGTCCAATTCTGACAGATAAAGCCTATATACTGTATAGCACATATATTTGAGTACTTTTTCCATTTCTTTAATTGAAAAAAATGGAAAACCTCCTGAATAATCTGAACTTATTCATAACAGCCATTTGTTTCAGTCAATGAAATCGTGTGAAAAACGTAAATCAATACTGTTGACCTGACCTTGAGGGCTTATGGTGCGCAGTTGTGGTGGTGGCTGGGGACTTTAACAAGGCAAGCCTTAAAAAAGTTCTGCCTAATTTCCATCAACACATCACGTGTGCCACCAGGGGAGATAGAACTTTTAGCACTGTTAAACACACCCTACAAGAATGGACACAAGACCGTCTCGCTCCCATTGCTTTTATTCCTGTTTACAAGCCGTGGATCGGTTGTGACGAGGGACGTAAAGCACCGGTCGGACCAATCAGAGGCTGCGCTTCACGACGCTCTAACTGACGTAGACTGGGACATGTTCCAAACAAGTTCCAGTGACATCAGCGAGTTTACCGAAGTAGCTACGAGCTTCATAGCTACAGTAGCGGACAGTGTCGTTCCCACGGTGAAAGTTCGGCTATTTCCTAACCAGAAACCTAAAGTCGATAAATCCATCCATGGCGCTCTGAATGCTCGCCGGCCGCTTACAATGACGATCTTGTATCCGGAAATATGGACAATTACAAAGCGGCGTCGTACAATCTGCGGAGGGCGGTAAAGGACGCTAAATGGACGTACAGAGACACAGTGGAGCGACAGATGGAGCAACGGTACACCAGACGTTTGTGGCAGGGGCTGCGGACTATTACGAACTACAACAGCAGCTCCTCCCCGGCTACGAGTGTGGAGGCCTCCCTAGCCAACAAACTAAATTCCTTTTTTGCACGGTTTGAGTCTGACAAATTTCTGCTAATTGGAGTTACACCGCTGGGGATGAGCGCGCACTCTCAATGTCCGAGCATGACATCAGGAGGGCTCTAATGCATGTGAACACCAGGAAAGCTGTGGGCCCAGATGGCATATCTGGGCGAGTACTGAAGACCTGTGCTAACCAGCTAGCCCCGGTGTTCATTAGGATATTCAACGCCTCCCTGGCCGAGTCGGTGGTCCCGTCCTGCTTCAAGAGGTCCACTGTAATTCCTGTCCCGAAGATCGCCTCTCCTGCCTGCCTGAATGACTACCGTCCGGTGGCCCTCACCTTAGTGGTCATGAAGTGTTTCGAGAGGCTGATTAACGATGACATCTGCGCCTCCCTTCCCCGCACCTTGGACCCGCTGCAGTTCGCGTACCTGCCGAACAGATCCACGGACGACACCTGAATGCCCAGAAGGGGGCCTATGTGAGATTGCTGTTCATCAACTATATTTCAGCTTTCAATACCATAGTCCCCACCAGACTGTCTGTCAAGCTGCGGGAGCTAGGACCGAACACTCCGCTGTGTGCCTGGATCCTGGACTTCCTCACAGCCTAGCCCCAGGTGGTTAGGATGGGGGGGCACATATCCAGCTCCCTCACCCCGAACACAGGAGCTCCCCAGGGCTGTGTCCTCAGCCCCCTACTGTACTCCCTGTACACACATAACTATGTGGCCATGTCCAGCTCTAAGACCATCATCAAGTTTGCTGACGACACCATTGTCGTGGACCTGATCAACGAGGACGATGAGAAGGTCTACCGCGAGAAGGTGGCTGACCTGTCACTCTGGTGCCAGGACAACAGCCGCCTCCTGAACGTCAGCAAAACTAAGGGGCTGATTGTGGACTTTAGGAGCTGATTACAACCAAGGATGCTTTGGATGACCAATGGGGCTTTTGTCGAGGTTGGGTGAGCAGCTTCAAGTACCTGGGTGTCCACATCACGGAGGACTTAACATGGACTAAACACACAGACGCTCTGGTGAAAAAGGTGAGGCAGCGTCTTTACCACGTCAGGCAGATGGAGAAATTCAGGGTCTCGGTGAGCATCCTCAAGTGCTTCTACTCTGGAGCAGTGGAGAGCATCCTGACAGGCAACACCACTGCCTGGTTTGGGAACTGTACTACTCAGGACAGGTGGGCCCTGCTGTGGTTGGTGTATTCAGCTGAACCTACCACTGTAACTACCCTCCCCTCCCTACACACCAGGAGGTGTCGTAGCAGAGCCCGCAGGATCATGAAGGATCCTCACCACCCCAACAACGGACTGTTCCAGCTGCTGCGGTCGGGCAAGCGCCTCCGCAGTCACACAGCGAGGACAGAGAGACGGAGACGGAGTTCCTTCCCCCAAGCCATAAGGACTGTCAACGCTGAACTCACCAGGGGTCCTAACAAAAAGCACTGAGACACTCACACAGGCCCCACTGCCTTACTGTACTGTATGTAGCATACTGTACTGTATACTGTATCACTGTTCTGAGTTACTGCATACTGTACTGCCTTCTGTATCACTGTACTGGGTTACTGCATACTGTATCACTGTTCTGGGTTACTGCGTACTGTACTTCATACTGTATCACTGTTCTGGGTCATACTGTTGTATACTGTACTGTATATCTCCACACACACTTTATTCACATGACACTTTACTGCACATATCTTGGTATATAAATAGCCTCTATAGCCATCTATATACATAACTGTATTCCCTTTACTTCTATTTTGTACCCCCACTTCATATTACCTTTTTGAGTCTAATTAATATATTATTCGATTCACTAACTGCATAACGTTTTAGTAATCACTTAGTTTCAGTTAGTTGCTAGGTAGGAATTAGGTTATCTATTATGTTCAGTTTACAATTTATTGTGCATAATCTCCGGGTGCGTTGTAAAGAAATTTCACTGAGTATATGGATGAAAGTATGTACTGTATATGTATGTGACAAATGAACCTCTTGAATCTTGAATATACACTGCACTGTACATTCTGTGTTTCTGTATACAGATGGAAACAAATCACAAGTCTGTGATTTCTATTTAGAAAGAACACACTCTGCCCCTCAGACTCCACTACTAGGGTCAGTACTGTGCAAAACCATTTCCCTAAATGTATCTATCTGAATCAGAGTTTCCATTATCCGGAAATTGCCGGTTTTTGACCTGGAAAATCTGTTGAAATCCGACATATTTAAATCTCTCAAGTCATAATGTCCGGTGAAAATAATTCCCTCTAAGCACAATTTAAATTAGGGCTGGGCGATAAAACCATAATGATAATTATCGCAATTCCCCCCCCCCTCTATTTCGAAATAACATACTCGACTCGATCATCTCCATAAAAAAAATCTGCAGATCTGTTTATTTTCGCGTCTGGCAAGTTGCAACGGAGAGCCAATCAGTTTGGACGATCTAAATCTGACCTTTCACCTCTAACCAATCACGTTTGTCCATATAGAACCAAGCCCCGCCCGCAGGTTGTGCTTGTAAGCACAGTAAACACGGAGCAGAGACAGAGCGGCAGCGTCCACAACTGGAGGAGAAGCAGAGAGATGATGCATCGTTGACAACAGGGACACATACATCCGTCGTTTGCTGTTTCTTTGCATATTCAAGTTCGACCCAAAGCAGACGCTAAATATCCGCCGTGCTGCAAAATATGTCGACCAGACGTGCAACACCAAACTTTATTATTTATTTAGATTTAGTTGTCATATTTATTTTGTTTTTGATTTTATCAAAATTTTATTAAAGTGAAATGTTAATTAAGGCAGCTGCACTTGTTATTTATTGAGCACGAAATTATTTGATTTCAAGTCGTGATATTCAGAATATTTATTTATTTTCAAAATAGCTTAACCAACGGGAATTTTTAATAAAGAGGATATTATGAATCTACTTACCTTCATGATTCATATGAAGCCTTCATATAGCCTGCCTCGCAGTTGTTTTTAAGCTCAATAAACACAGGTAATAATTGACTGGAATCTCTCCCATTTGTCCGGGACGTTGAAATCTTCCAGGACACGTGGACATAGATTAAAGCCCATCTGCTGATGTGTTACAAATCATGCCCAACCCTGGGTACTTGGAACTCCGCCTTAACACACATCCAGTGTTGTTTGTCACAGCGGCACTGGGGGGGGGAGCGGAATGGCCCTAATTTCGACGGGCGGCTCCGGCTCTTTCCGCCTCTGGCCCTGTCATTGGCGCAGCGCAGACCCCGCTTCCATCTCCAGAACACTCCAGAGCGCCAGGGAACGTACAAACGAGACGAACATGCGTCTCCTCATCACTCAACCCCAATGCCTTCCTTCCGTTATCGAACGGCGACGAGGAACTTCCTGTTTACTTCCCGCGTCCCTTTTCGGGAACCGAACGAGAGGAAAGCGACACATATCGAGTCGGACAACAAATCCCAGAGCACATTTTACACTTTTCAAATGGAAAATTTCGCCTCTATTCCGCCCTCCGCCTCCCAAAATTCAAATATGGGAAAACAATGGAAAAAAAAACCCAAATGCGGCCGAAACAGCGAAACAAAAACCGAAGCAAAAAATGTGAGTGAACGGAAAAGGGGGAAAGAATGAGAGAAGATTGAGTATTGAGGGAACTAACCAGCTGTGATAATAGCAATCAGTCAGCCACTCTGCTCTCAATCATTCTGTCACCGCGCCTCACACAGTCGGGGTCAATTCCAGTTCAGTCAAAGAAATGGATCTATTCTTCATCTGCGCTAAATAACCCCCTAGTTTATTACTTTTGCAGTAATTAATAGTTTAATCAAGAGCACCGCACCGGCAGCCCGGCTCAGTGACCCCTTCGTCAATGTAATGGTCTGTAAAAATCCATTTGAACGCTGGCTTTCACCGAGATCCAAGTGGAGCAAGATTTATCTGATATATATAAAAAAATAAATTTAAAAAAAGCGCGGGCCACGGAAGCCATCTTCACTTTTGGCTCCTCTGGCTCCATCAATATTTGATAAAGTCTGGGGCAGCAATTTTCCCCCAACCCCCCACCCCCGCGCCTACAGAGCATGAAATCAACCTTTTTTCCCAACTTGAGAAAACAACATGACTGTATTCAATTTGCGCCAATTACACATGGTTTTGATCACGGAGAATACTGGTGGAGTCCACCAGAAGAAGCTTAAATTAGGTCGTCAGGGGAAACAGATTTCCTGCGTGGAAGGGACGACCCCCGACGGACTAAAAGCGGCAGGGCTTCCCCGTGCACTCTTCTGCTCGCTGCTTTCAATTTTGACTTTTTTTGGGCTCTTCGCCTCCGCCGTCCTTTTCTTCTCTCATTTCAGAGTTTCATCTCCCCTTCCACCGTCCTGGTTAGATGCTGTCACCGTGGCAATGGGCAGAGGTCGCACCGGCAAGGTCTTTTCCGTACAAGAGAAGGGGGACCGGGGGGGAGAAAGAGCGGGGTGTATGCTTCGGAGCCAGCCGCGGCGCCGACTGAAAATATTACGACATTACGTCGAAATTAAGTCCCCGAGGGAGATTCTCCAAAGGCGGGAATTTGAGACACGCATATGGAGGACGGAGGCGCGAGGCGACAGGTGACGGGGCGCGTAAACAAACCCAGGTTCCAATCCAGCGCACACACACACACACACACACACACACACACACACACACACGCACACGTCACAGTGTTTGGAGTCCACAAATAGAAACGCCTTCACTTTGATCAGAGCTCTGAGTAAAGCGGCACCACACAACAAAGACTCTCCCTCGAACACCAACACGTTCGCACGCCCCTGTCTTACTTTTATTTACCTCGCACCATATGTACCACGGCCCACCCACCCTCCTGACTAAAGTTCTGCTTACCCCCACCCCGAACCCCGACCTCACCCCCGCCCGCCAGTGCCTCTACCCAACTGTGAAATCATGCGTACCCCCCACGGAGTGTGCTGGAGGTGCCCTTCGCCAGGGGACATCAATATTTCAGGCTCTCTCACCACTCTCCCCCAGGGGATACAGGAGCTGGGCGGAGGGGGGAGGGGGAGGTGGTGGGCTGCGGGTGAGGGAAAGTGGATATGATATGGACGGAGCAAATGATAAAGTGAGAGATGGAACAGAGAGAAAGATTGAGGGGAGTGAATGGATATGGAGAGGAAAATGATAGCATGTGTTATAACAGTGTGTGTGTGTGTGCGCGCGCGCGCGCGCGCGTGTGTGTGTGTGTGTGCGTGTGTGCGTGTGTGCGTGCGTGCGTGCGTGCGTGCGTGCGTGCGGAGGGGGGGTGGACTGGCGAGGGCGTGCGAAGAATGAGTGTGTGGCTAATGAAAAAGGAGCGAGCCGATCAGGGTACGAGGCGCGAATGCATCACACACCTTTTCAAGCAGGCTCCACCGGGGCCGGACGGTGGGGGGGGGGTTCTCCACCTCAGAGGGCTCCACCGGGGCCGAAGGGGGGGTTCTCCAGATTTTCCGTCCATCTCCGCGGACGCGTGAACGACTGCCACAAAGCGGCAGGGGGGAGGAGCCAGCGAGGAATTAAAATAATGATCTCCTCTGACATCATCAGGCTGCGTGTTGATCATCATGGAAGAATTTGTTTCGCGAGGACCTTTCGTCGGTAATTATCTAAAGGAAAATTGGCTAAATACACACAATAGCGATCACCGGAAGATGTTGAAGTGAATGAATGAAGGAATGGATCGCTTGAACGGAGGATGAGTGGGAGAAGGTGTCGTCATGTCGTCTCCTTCCTCTCCCTCCTTTACCCCGCCCCTCTGCGTGGGAAGGTCCGCCCCAACGCCGTGGCCATTGACTCCGAGGGGCCCGATCCGGGAGCGGCGACGGTGGTGTGTTCAGGTTGACCACGTTGGCTCCGCTGGAGACAAGTATGGACGGAACAGTCGCTCTTTTTTTTGGGGGGGTTTTTACCTGTGCTCAGTTTGTTTTGTTTCCATGTAGCAGTAATCAACTTGACCTTTTAGTGACTTGCGAGGACTCCGCGTACGTGGTTTAATAACAGATCAATGTCTCTGAGTACGACGTGTGTAGAGGAGCCAATGCTGCGTTCCACTGAAGACGGGAATCGGAAAAATCCAACCTCGTACTTGGAAAAGAGTAAAGGAGCGGCCATTTATTTTATCGCTCGCGCCCGACTTTACCGAGGGATAGCGGACCTGACGTAACGGCGACTTGGTGGCGCCGCACAACCTTCCCTTTGCTTTTGATTTTAAAACACGTCTACCGCCGCTTTGAACTACTCTGTGGTTCTGATGTCAAGTTAACATGGGCGCCAGCGACTCCAGTGGCGGATTTCCGAGTTCCCGCCCAATGCAGCATCACTTCCTGCTGCCTCTCGACCCGATGTGAACAGAATGTGAACTGGAATAGATAATGAGTGAAACCAGCTGAGGAAGTGGAACAAGAAGTGGGGCAGAGGAGCGGCGCTTGACGGCAGAGCCGGGAGGAGCTAAACTTAGCCCCGTGTGCGTGCGTCCCCCGGGCGCAGCTTGGGTTACACTGCGACAATGGCCGGTGCGACCAGACGACAGAGCACTAACGGCCTTGATCTCGGAAAAGGTAAAATTACTCTAGAGAGGTTAAAGTGCGCCCTGTCAGTCCGTTCGGTAATTCGTAGACTGTAGGTATGTGTGCCTATTTAAACATTTCCAATCCAGTCGGGGGCCCTTACTGGCTCCGTCAATGGTGGATGCTGCTCAGATGCCGGCCGTGTGAGATAACTGGCGATGCCCTTTCCAACACCCTGTAATTTCTCCCCAACGGCCGCACTTCAACACCACCACTGTTATCTATCGCTAAGCCAACCCATAATACTTTGCGAGATGACTGCTCTCATTTACGCCTGTGTCTGCTCCGTCCATGGTTTTAATGGAAAGCAAACCCGGCCGTTGTCGTCGCTCCGCGCCTGGGTTCCCGGTTTCCTTCGAGTGCTCTTGCTCGGGTGGAGCGGTGAGGGGACAATGGGTAAATCCTCCATATCTAAAGTGGATTATGGGGACATGGCTCCCTTGGGTCACCGCCTTGCTGGGCCTGAGCACCTTTTGCTCGGGGAAATGCATGAGCAATGGAGGACAAATGTGTCAGCGAGGATGAGTGTGAGCCCGCATAGATGTGGTGGGGAGAATAAACGGGTGAGAAGAAGACGACGACTTCCTGGCAGAAATGGTCTTCTTCGCGTTTGTATCCCCCAGTGGAGCTGCAGCTGTTTGCACTCGGTGTGAAAGGGAAAATGAAAGAGAAAGGTGTGTGTGTGTGTGTGTGTGTGTGTGTGTGTATGTGTGTGTGTGTGTGTGTGTGTGTGTGTGTGTGTTTTTCTGCGGGTGCTGAGGTGTTAATTTGCAAAGAGCCTCAAAACAAGACGGACAGAGACTAAAAACAAAGCCAAAACAGCAGGAGCCACGATGGAGGGTCGGCTGCTACTCGGGGAAGGCGCCGGCTGTGGTCAAACGCTGCCGTGAAGAGCTGCGTTACTGGTTAATCTCTGCTCGGTCAGCAGGCAGGGCTTGTTTTTCCGCCATCTTTGTGCTGTTGTAATATCACTCTGGGGAAATAGGCCTCATTACGGATCCAGCCTCATGAATACAACAGACACATGTGATTATGACCGTGGGCTACCAATTATGCTTTCGGCGGCGTGGTACAGTATGTCCCGGAGGATAGGCTGTTCTATTTCACTTTGCGGGGCCCGTCGTATAGAAACAAAGACGCCCTCATAGTACTGATTGAGTCGGTCAGAATCCCACTGAACCACGCGCACAAAGACACATTTACATGGCGTGATGAAACGTACGCTCACGCTTCTCACACACAAACACAGAGCCATTGTCTTGGTTCAGAGATCAAAGTGATACCAGACCATAATGTCAGGATTGGCCCGTTTAGTCCGTCTGAGACGTTTTAAAACCCCTCGGGGGTTTCCGCCAGCGCCGATCAGGCGGAGGCCGAGGCCGTTCAGACTCCGCCAGCTCAGGTTCCCTGGATCACATCCAGCATCCATGGGTGTGGCTGAATCCCATTGAACCAGGCAGGAATGGAACAAAATCCAGTTTGCAGGGCCAATGCCAATGAGACAATGTCGTTTTTTGAGCAATTATGCAGCAGCTTCGTTCCCTCGCTGAACACTCCTGTACCGACGAGACAAGAATAACGTGGGCTACTAACATTGAATTCCGTACTTTATATTGGGAGCCGATAATTTATCGTAATTGATGGAATCTATTGGAATTGGTGCCTGCAAAGTTATTCCTCGAGGCTCCTTGTCATCGCCAATATAGTGAATTGACTTTGCTCCCCGAGGGAAAAAGTACTTTTTAATCTTTGCACTTTCACAGGAATGGACTGTAAGAGGGGTTTTTTTTATCCCAAAGATAGAACATCTTGTGTTGTATGTTTTAACAATACATTTGCAGTGATGGGCAATTAAATAATGCAATAGATTAAGTAATATGTTTTATGCATTGTAAAGTGAAATTGTGGTTAAATAACATGCAGATGCTATTTTTCATTATCAGAAATCCCTAATGACGCGAATGATGGTTTCTTTGGGTTTTGCGGCTTCAGGAAGCATTTGGCTAATCAGATAGATATGTTCTCTAATTAAAATGTTTTATCTCTTGCAGATATGCTAATTTGCACATCTCTACTCGAAGAAGCAATTGATTTTGTGAATACAGAAATGGGCTTTATAAGAGAATTTTCTTCGGTTGATTAGCGAGACAAAGCCACGTCTTGTAGACACTGAGTACATTAAGACAGTAACCGGCCCTTTCTTTTTTTTTTCTTTGTAATGCAAATGAAAACCCACTTAATAATTCAATGCCAAACATTCACAGGCTCCCACCTTCTGAGACGAGATTTCTCAGAGTTCATTATGATATACAGCAAAGATACAGGATTTCCATCCTCATGGTCCAATTTGTGTTGCAGGACTCCTTTCTCTGTGGGCCTGGACCATTATTCCCAGAAGATAACCTGTTTAAACCACATCGCGTCCTCTTTGAAGTCAAGTGGTCCTAAAAGGTAGGTGTTGACCCCTTGAAGTTCCTCGGTCTTATGAAACGTAGAATAGTCTTCACTTGTGTCTCCCTCCCAGCTTAGCTCCAACCAGCTAACCTCGCAGAGGTTCCTAGTGACTGAGTGTGAAACAGCTCGTCATCGGCATGCTTGAGTTATACGCTGGAGTTATGGAAATGGCCGAACCGCCAGGGGTGGTATTTCATAGGCTGGCATGGGAAGAGGCAGCATGCATTGACCTTGTCCAGGTTGAACCGGGAAGAATCTTCCAGGCATAAAAATGGAGGGCGGCTGTCAAGACCGAAAAATAAAATCCACAAAGCCGTGGAAAGGCGCTTGTACTCGTTGTGCCATGTCGCCAGCTGATAAATCTCCCAGGGCTTTTGTTTATCGAGGAGTCGGACCGTTGGCGTCGGAAATGTCAGTCTGCTGGACGTTCGCATGCTGGATGTTATACAGCTGGAGCTGGAGCGTACAGTGTGTGTGTCGGGTGCGTTGAATGCCTGGTCACACATGTTTGCTCATGCAGACACATGCACATCGATGCCTGCAGAGCACTCAGCGCTTGCCGAATATACCAGTGACGGCGGACATCGTGAGAGGCCTTCGGAGGGTGCCTTGAGATACACCACATATTACAGAACTAGCTCTCGTGTTAATTTAGTTATAATGCATAATTCTATTCTGAGAAGAAATGTCATTTGTGATGCTGTCTATAGGTCATTAAGAATGTGGTGCAGTACACACCGATCAGCCGCAACATTAAAACCACCGACAAGTGCAGCATATAACATTGATCATCTCGTCCAAATGGCACCTGTGAAGAGGTGGGATATATCAGGCAGCAAGTGAACAGTCAGTTCTTGAAGTTGATGTGTTGAAGCAGCGTAAGGATCTGAGCCACTTTGACAAGGAGCCCATTGTGATGCTGGACGACTGGGTCGGAGCATCTCCAAAACCACAGGTCTTGTGGGGGGTTCCCGGTATGCAGTGGTTAGTACCTACCAAAAGTGGTCCAAGGAAGGACAACCGGTGAACCGGGTACATGGTCATGGACGCCCAAGGCTCATTGATGCTCGCGGGGAGTCTAGTCCATCTGGTTCGATCCCACAGAAGAGCTACTGTAGCACAAATTGGTGAAAAATGTAATGCTGAAGGCTCCTACAACAGACACGTGAGTCAGAACTGGACCATGGAGCAATGGAAGAAGGTGGCCTGGTCTGATGAATCACGTTTTCTTTTACATCATACATGCGGATGGGCGGGTGCATGTGCATAGTTTACCTGAGGAGGAGATGTCACCAGGATGCACTATGGGAAGACAAGCCGTCAGAGGCATTGTGATGCTCTGGGCAATGTTCTGTGGTATAGCCTTGGGTCCTGGCATTCATGTGGATGTTACTTTGACACGTAGCACCTACCTGAATGTTGTTAGGTGGGTCACAGCTGTTTTGGCGGCACGAAGGGGACCTACACTATATTAGGTAGGTGATTTTACTGTTGTAGCTGATCTGTGTATAAAGGCTGATGCTTATAAAGGGGGAGGGCCATTTAACCTTTTAATATTTACATTTTCATAGGGGGAGGGTGGTGTTATTTCATCCTACTCCATGGAAGTTAAATGGAATCAAATCCGGGTGGCGCACAGCGTGTATTGGCAGTCGAGTAACACACCGGTGCCAAATTTTCAGTGCACTCTGTGGCAAGTGTAGTACATTGTGCTTTCGGATTCTGTTTTATAATAAAGTCAATAGTTAATCTGCTACGCCTTCTTGAAGGGGGATCGTGGCTCGTGAAAATTTGACACGACAGAGATAATCAGAACACAAGCTGTATGAAAGCAGTAATTTTTGTGTGATTATAAGTACTGTTACGTTGCGATAGACCCAACATCAGGTAGTTTCATAGTGTGAGAAAACTATTTTCCGGAAGCAACAGATAAAGAGAAGGAACGACCGTCTCGCTTTTACCGAATCAGCCGTCAAGAATGAGCGAAGCATATCTCGGACTGATATTATAATCAACAATGCAGCAGAGATTGAATGGGAGGATCTGATGCTGTGTTCTCCCTCTGACAAAACACACTGTTTCCCGATGGGGAAATCAAACATAAATTGATTTTGTTGGATATTTTTGTTTGATTTGGTTTGATATTGGTGATAGAGTTCAATCCTTGATTGAAATGCAATCTTCTCCCTCGTCTTTCGGCTGCTCCCGTTAGGGGTCGCCACAGCGGGGGCACATGAAACATGCATTATTCCTCCATTTGAATTCGATTAAAGCGGAAAGTAATAATCACATTGTTTTTGGAATAAAAGATGTTAACTGCTTGCACCTGCTTTGGGTGATGGATGGAAAGTTTATTTCCGTTGTTTAGATGATTGGAGGTGGAGAAACAGCTTTTGTCCAACGTCTGTATGTTTATCTTGTTAAAGAAACTTGTTTAGTTGACCTTATAAGTTGCAACAAGATACCTTTTGGGGCTTAAACTTGAAACTTTCTTCCACCTTACCCATCAGGGCTTCTGTACTCAGTAAATAAAGGAGGATCATATGTAAAGAACATATAGCTTTCTTTGGACAGATTTAACTGGCTTTCTTATTGGGATTAAATCTCTTTGCCATGAGATACATGGACATTTTGGAGCCAACTCTCTGTGATCTGATGTCAAGGTTTTTACTGTTGAATACCACTCAAAGATGGTGGAAGACCTTGGACTTTCATAGAACTCACAAGGGTGAGTGCAATATTTGCTTTTCGCAATTAATTGAACAGCGCTATGAGCAAAGTGCGTCTGGAGGCTTCAGGATGAAGGTGGCGCTACAAAAAAAAACCACTTAATCAATTTCTCTTTCAAGAAGGGATTGTTCGGTGAATCTGGAAAGTCATCACCGTTGGATGAGAGATTTTTACAAGGACTTTTTACAAGGAGGGATCCGAGCAAAATGCTATTTCAGGTCAGGATGTAATGGAAACCGGCAACCAAATTTGGCAGGGCTTGTGGCTTTGCAAGTTTTAGTTGTTCAATTTTACGAGGACATTGATAGCGCCTTGTTTGTTTTTTTTCCTCGTTCTTCAGCGAACAAATCGATATCCTTCCTGTGGCTCTTCCATTTGTGATTACTTGCTTCGCTGAGTTTCTTGACTTTAGGGGCCATAAAAAGAAAGTGACCTATTCAGTAGAAGGATACACCGAAAACAGCAAAGGGGAAATGGCTTTGGCTTTTTACATACTGGAAACAAAAAAACAACACCTTCAATACATTTCTGAAAACATTCTGACCTCTCTGAATATTGATTGAATCGATATGAGCCTGAGCTCAAAATAAAGGGACAGCAGGGGGTCATCCTCTGTAGGGGAATATCAAAGAGTGGCACTGATGCATTCACTGCTCAAGGGCAAGAGCTGAGTTTGGTTTGAGGCGACATCGCTCAAAGTGTGACAACCGGCCTTGGGAACGGCTCTGACTGGCGTGTACCCACAAGCGGCTGCAGCTTCACACACCATTTACTCGCTGTTTCCTTTCTTTCTCATTATACGAAGAAAGCCCGAGAACGAAGGGAAACTCATCCACACCGAGGGGCCGTAAAGGTCCTCCAAAGCCCTACGTCAGAAGAGCTTTTAATGGGAGAAAAATGACATTGCGCTCTTATTCTCTCTTGTTATATTCCAAAGGCTTTACAATAGGCAGACAGACAGACAGACAAACAGACAGACAGAGAGATAGACAATTCACATAAAAGATAGGTAATAATAACAGTTCTAAGAATAAAACATTTAAAAAAGAAAATGGTAATATGCAATAAATCTTAAAATGAGCTGTACATTTATGAAACTCAGTGAAACAATGAAACATCTTTCTTTACTAGGCACAGACTTCCAGTCCACGTCATTTACATGAAACACCCGTTTTCATTTGCACAATGAGGCACTCTTAAGGCAATTCGGGTTAAGTGTCTCACTTCCAGTCTGTTAGTGCCCTCATGGGTCCTTTAACCAACAATTTTGGCACTTAATACATCGCCCAAATGTTTTAGGTCAAACTAACTTAAACCGCCGGCACTGATGTATACGTAAATAAATTTTGAAACTAATGACGATTATGTTTATGCTTTGTGTCATTGTCGCTGTGCTTCTCTGAGAACTTGGACTTTATTCTACCCACCCAATGTTTCTGCAATCCTTTATATATATGTATATATACTGTATATACATTTATACAAAACAAGTTAAAAAGAGGCTACATCAACCTCTTCTTAAAACTTGGTAAGGAATTTCTGCGTGATTTGGATTCTCCAGGCCTTAGGCCTAGTTTGCCTGGACTGCTGCTACTAACACTTCAGCTGCTGCTGCTGTGTCCACCACCGCCTCCCCCTACCCACTCGGCCATCTAGCTTGGCCCTGGGCCTTGTAGGCTACTGCTATTGCTTCTGTTACAGCTTCTGCTACTGTCACTGCCCCTGCAACTGCTGACCATCTTAGCTTAGCTTATCTTATGACAAACCGGTGAACAATCCATTTTTCCACTCACCTCCACGTCCGGCCGTGTCAGCTGTGCTCATCTTGCTGATAAGATTGTGGAGTTGGAAGGAACAATCTCCACGCTCTACCGGATCCAGAAAGCTGAGAAGCTCATGGACGCCATCGTCTTCAGCCCGGCTCAAGCCACTGTGGTGCTGAAGAGATGGATGCCACTATTCCTTGGCCTGCCGACGCTGCTCCTGCTCCGGCCGTGGCTTCTCTTCCTGCTCCGGTCTCCGTCCCTGAGGACCCCTGGCTCCGGCTCGGGGTTAAACCCAAAACCCCGGTCGGCTCTACTCCACCACACCCGGAGCCCTGGGTTGTGGTCGGTGACGCATGAATAAGGGGCGACTCCCCTTTCGCACTCCCACAACCAATCACATCCAGGTGGTGAGTCGATACAATGTCCTCGATTTGGGTGAATACCCTCCTCTGGCTGGGAACCCGCGACCTCTTTCACCTCTCCCGCCGCCCATGCCTGGGCGAACCTCTAGCCCACCACCTCGCCGCTCAAAGCCGAACTTCATTAAACTTCAGTTTATCTCTGCACCCGTTCCTCCACATGGCCGAGGCATTTTGTCGTTTTCGTCGGATCCTTAGCCTCCATACATGGCTCCAGGCTGTCTGTACGGTGCACAGCACAGTTTTTATTTTAACCTCTTCTGGAATCGTTCATTATTTTATCTAGTCCTAGCAGACTGGGTGCACATATTCTTTATGCACACAATATTTTATACAGTTTTTAAAACTTCTACAGTCTGACTATCCCCTGCCACATGTCCAGACAGCCAAGAAGGCTCGACACCGGTCATTTCTGGTCTCCAATAGCAAGTCGACTTTGACCCCGCGCCGCTGTCATCATCTCAATGAAGAGTATCTCTCTCTGGCATAGACTCACTATCACCCCCTTGCACCCGGATGCCCTCAATGCCCATAATTAAAATTATTGGTCATATATCACAGTAAAGAACAAGATTACATAAACAGAATATTCCCAGAAACCCAAATTATATTACGGCTGTATATCGCCAAATTGAACTACAGCCAATTATTATAAATCCAACTCCTACTCTTGGCCACTCTGTTAGCTTCTGTCAATATAAGGTCCCTCCCCAACAAATATTTATTTACCAGGATATTTATCATCTCTAACATAACTTTTTATGATATCAGAAACCTGGCTGAATGTTGGTGGCTGTGTCGCCTTGATAGAATCCTCTCCCGCAAACTTCTCCTTTTTCAACTGTCCCAGGTTATCTGGTAGAGAGGGCAGACTTTCAGTTGTTTTCGATTACTTCAAACGCTCACTCATGTCTTGTCTTTACTTTTCATCTTTTGAGTCTTTGTGGTTCTCTTTTAGAGGGAACCTTAAAACTTTGTGCACTTTAATCTACAGATCCCCTTAATCTGTGTCTGGCTTTCTTGAACAGTTTTCTGAACTCCTCTCTAGTCTAATTTCAAACTGTGACAGAGTTCTGATTGTGGGGGATTTTACATGTTTGCTGTCCTGATAATCTTTAAGCAATAGAGTTTTTAAACACTGGATCTTTTACCTTAAGTAGAACTGTCACAGGGCCCACAACAACGGCCACACCCTCAATCTTGTCCTTTCACACGGTATTACAATAGGCAGTATACAATGCAAGGACGTTACTGTCTCTGACCACTATGATCCAAAATATTCTCTCCAATAATAAGCCAAACCCTGTATGCTCTCGCATTTTTAATACTTCCTTTGCAGCCAAATTCATAGATGTTCTCCTGTCTTCCTCAGCTGACATTGACTCAAGTCAAGATGTTGATACAGTAAATAATTTAAATAATACTTGCATCCAGATCTTGGACCAAATTGTACCATTCAAGCACCCTCCTAAAGTTTCCTTGCCATGGATAACTGACACCATACGTGCCCGTAAGAGGGACTGCTGTAGGGCGGAGGCGAAAGTGGAAAGCTTCCAAAATCCAGAATCGACACAACTCCAGGGTTGAGGGTAATTAACCGTGCCACAGAGGCGCCTCCAAGTGTCAATATGGACTCCTCCCCTGAGAAATGTGAAGAATTTTTAACCCTCTTTGTCAACAAAGTCTTGAGCATCAGAATGACCATTTCCCCTCCTGCCAGGACACAACGATTTCTTTTCAAATTACTGCCCTCTTTGAGTCCTTTGACACAACGTCTATTGACACTCACTAAGGTGATCAATAAAATGAAGCCCTCTACGTGTGCTCTTGACATCCTGCCTGTGAGATTTCTAAAAGACGTTTATGGATCTGTCTGCTCATTCTCTCCATGATTAACACGTCTCTACTGTCTGGTTATGGACCCTGCTTATTTTAAGAATGTAATTGTTTAACCGCTTCTGAACGAAACCTCTTTAGACCCTGACTCCCTGGATAACTTTAGACACATTTCCAAACAGCCCTTTGTCTCTAAGGTTTTCGAAAAAGTTGTTGCTGAACAACTGACTGTTTTTCAACAGAAATGGACTCTTTGACACATTCCAGTTGGGATTCAGGGCAAACCACATCGCAGAGACTGTACTCCTTAAAGTGGTGAATGATCCGCTGGTTGCCGCTGATGCTGGAAAATCTTCAGTTTTAGCTCTGCTAGTTCTAAGTGCTGCATTCGACACTGTTGATCATTCATTTTTTTCTTGGAATCTCCAACACTAGGTTGGCATCTCCGGTTCAGTTTTAAAATTGTTTTATTCAAATTTACAGCAGAATTTTTTTTTGTGTAACCACTGGCAAATCACGTTCGTCTGTTGTGAAGATGACCTGCGGGTTACCTCAGGGGTCTGTCTGTCTTGGACCACTCCTGTTCTCCTGTTCTCTCTCTCTCTCTCTCTCTCTCTCTCTCTCTCTCTCTCTCTCTCTCTCTCTCTCTCTTGTTACCCCTGGGGCATGTTATCCGGAGGCATAATTGGAGCTTCCATTCCTATACTGATGACACTCAATCGTACCTGTCCCAGTGATTTTTGTGTAATGAATACACTCAACGACTGCATCCTTGACTTCAAATGCCGGATAGTGCAGAACTTTTCGCAGCCAAATATTGATAAAACTGAGGTAATTATTATTGGCCCTGGCACAGCTAATCCTTATGCCCCAAAACATCTGGGCTCTCTGGCCCAAAACATAGGCCAAAACTGCAAAAGTCTTGGTATCATCTTGGTGCCAACTTAAACAAGCATGTCAACACAGTAGTCCAGTCTTGTTTTTTGCAGCTCAGGAGACTCCAGGTCAGTTCAGTTTTATCCAGGAGAAATCTAGAGACCGTCCTGCATGCTTTTTTTTCCTCTCGTTTGGACTATTGTAACTCTCTCCACACATGTCTGAGAGAGTCTACATGAATTACAGATTGTCCAAAATGAAGCTGCCAGACCCCTCATGAGAACCAAATAAAGAGAGCACATTACTCGTATTTTAGCTTCTCCTCATTGGCTTCATAAATTTTAGAATTGATTTGAAGATATTCTTGATGGCTTTTAAGGCCCGTTTTGGACTCGCACCCAAGTACATCTCAGATCTTTTGACGGCATACATGCCCGGTCGCAACCTTTGGTCCTCTGCCAAGGCTCTGCCGGCCATTCCAAACCTTGGCTGAGGACCAAGGGTGACTGGGCCTTTTCTCTTAGGGCCCCCACTCTCTGGAACAACCTCCCTGAGGAGATCAGACTGGCGAGCTCCTTATCCGCTTTTCAATTTCTCTTAAAGACATATTTTTAAGTGTGTTCTCTCAGGGTTGGTGGTCTTGTTTCCCTTTCACTTTCACTTTCACTTCTGTAAACTTATATAAAACATCAAAAAAGGTATATACATTTTATGTAATGTTTTATTTGACTTATTACACTCTTCCTCATACAGTAGGCAGCTCTTATGCTCCTATATTTCCTTACCAATGTTGTTTAACCTTTAAACTTTAAAAACATTTTTTTACTATTGTTGGCCACTTTTTTTATCTTTTATTTATTTTTCTTTTTTCTTGTGAAGCACTTTGAAACTTCAAAACGCGCTTAATTAACTGTCTTATGGGGTTGCGACTATGATTGCATTTGAAAATAATCTGAATTCTAGATAAGCGTTTTATTTTAATGGCAAATTGGGAAAGAGATACACTTGTGCACACCAATTGAAGCGTCCAGGTTGAAGACCAGCTTCTATAAAAAGTGAGTGCTGTCATCTGAAACGGCTCATTTAGACACAGAAAGCGACTTTGACGGGACTAGCTGGCAGTATGGTTGCTATCAAGCCCGGAGTGGCTCATCGGGAGGAGGTGGAAGATTCCCGCTGGGCCGCTGGTTGCTGCGCCGGTGACGAGGCAATAATTTCAATTTTATCATCGCATTTGCAATAATTTTACAGCGCCGGCCGCTGCTGTGACTTCTCTCTCTGTGCCTCACATTCTCTCACACACACACACACACACACACACACACACACACACACATACACACACTCTGCTACTGACATGGCCCGCGGCCCCATTGGGTAAAAACCAGCGCGTCCCGCCCACACTAGACACTGGATGCTGATAGGGCATGAGAGCGGCTCTCCAGATCTCTTTGTAAATAAACACATACCAGTGTTAATCTCTTTTCGCAAAGAGAGAGGGCCAGCCAACTTTTTCATAGAGAGTACAATGATGGGTACTGTAGGCATCACCAGGAATAAATCTAAGAGCAGAGTGATATATAGCGTCTAATGCCAGTCTGGGCTGATTTTCCACTCGCCGACAGGTTTTTGGAGATCGCCGAGCATGTGGTGTGAACTGCTCACGAGGGATATCAAGCAGGTTTCACATCTGGTCGTGTCGGGATCGAGTCGGGAGTGATGCAACGAGCTACAGCCAATGAGAGCAGGCACAGTGTGACGGAGGGCAGTCGAGAAGGAGAGACAGGAGTGCACCGACAGAAACACACAACATACCTATTTTACTTTTCTTCTCTATGTTTTTATTATTTTTCTTACTCAAATCCCTCTTTTATTCTTTTTTTACAGTGATCAAGAATATAATAAAAAATAAATGATCCTGTCGCTCACACGGTATTGCAGCGATCAGACCACGTTGAAAGTCGTGTAGTGTGCCCATGGCATAAGGGCTTAAGGGTGATAACAGCAGCATGTCTAAATAGTACATTACCATAATTCAAGACAGACAATTATTTTTCAACTAAACATGGGAAAGTAGGTTCTATTTCAATAAAGAAGGCCAAGTTTCGGCTTTAAAAGTAAGTTTATCATCCATTCAGATGCCTAAATATTTATAGTGTGGGACTATTTCAATAGCTCTTCCGAGTAAAGTGCTCATATAAAGTTTGCTATGATCGATTTCCTTAGCTCTGGTGAATAGCTTATATTTTGTTTCAGCATTCAACACAAGTTTGAGATCGATATGTGCCTCTTGAAGAACATTAAAAGAAAGTTGCAGACTGTCAATAGCCAATTGCATGCAGTCAACCCAACAATATAAGATAGTGTCATCTGTGCACGGAGGTGAAGAGGACTGGTCCTAAAATCGAACCTTGAGGGACACCTTTTGTTATCGACAAAAATGCAGATTGAACATTACCGGTTTTCACACACTGCCGTCTATCAGAGAGGTTGTTTTGGACCCATCTATAAGCATCCGGGTCACAGCCAATACTTAGCAGTCTGTGTAAGAGCAGGGAGTGATCAACCGTATCAAAGGCTTTTGATAGGTTAATGAACGGAGCTGCACAATGCTTCTCTTTATCCACCGCTGTCACAACATCATTTGAAAAAAAAGATGTTGCAGAGATGGTGCTGTGGTTTGCCCTGAAACCAGATTGGTGAGGGCTCAACAGAGAATACCTGGCTAGAACATTGAGTTGATTGTTTACTAGTGATTCCAGTATTTTAGACAGACAGGACAAGGTAGAGGTGGGACGACAGTTATTAAGATCGCTATAATCTCCTCCTTTATGGAGTAACATGGGCAACTTTCCAGACTTTGGGAATTGTACCAGATAAAATTAATGAATTAAAAATATGTGTGATATATTCTGAAATAATCAAGGCAGAGAGCTGGAGAACGAACAGGTCCAGACCGTCTTCTCCACTTTCTTTCTTGGGGTCAATGGCAAGAAGTGCTCCAGTAACTGCATTGGGAGTGAGAAGATCGAGGGCGAACTGAGGGACAGGACTTACAGTATGTACAGAGACATCCATTTCTGGATTACTCACAGATTTACCAGATCCCCTGCTCCCATTTTTTAAATGGGTGACCAGCTGCAACAAAATGTTTGTTAAACGCTGTGCATATTTCCTATTTCCTTCCTCCATATCAGATATTTCACACTGACCACAGTTTACATGTGTGGGCAGGGAAATCGCATTTGTACCTTCCAGAATTTGGCTGGATTTCAATAACAACAAAAGATCGTATTTAAATAATAATCACATTTCGACTGACAGTGTAAATGTATTTTTTGAATGCCTGAAAGCAAGCCAATGGGAAGGGTCTCCAGATTTTCTAGCTAGGACGCGAGCCTTATTCTTTACTTGGAACAGGGATGACATTTTAGAGGTGAACCAAGGACTAGACCTTTCTTTGGTTCTTTGCTTTGTAAACGGGGTGTGTTTGTCAACCACTGAGTTGAAGGTGTTTATAACATGATCCAGTGTTCGGATCAACGTCCGGGATTTCTAATGTGTCTGAAATGTCACTGTGAAAAAGACCATGTAAGAAGGCCTGCTCATTAAAACATCTTATTCATGTATTCCTTCTTTCTTTCTTGTCTGGCACTTAAAAAAAAAAAATCATGACCTATATGAAACTGTTAAAATGTTGCAGAGAAATCCCGCCTCACCCGTTCCCAGGCCCCATTCCTTTCTCGTCATTCAGCCGCCTCTGTTTGCCACTGTCTCTCCTGAGAGACCCGAGTGTGGCAGTTTATCTCGGTGATGAATTGTTGATGATATTATGATGTTTTGATCCTCTATATCTGGGGAGAGCCGTCTGTGATACACGCACAGGCTGTGTATCACAGAGAAAACAATGATCGGTGTTAAGGAGTAATCCCATAATGCATAGCAAAGAGCACAACACTCTGTGCTGTTGACAGCAATCATATCAGTGATCTATTGCACAAACAAAAATAATTAATATTTTTTGGTTTTGGGTAAAGCTTTGTTTTGCAGCCAAATCGCAGCCCAAAAAAAAAACAAGACAAATAGTTTCCGCTGCAGCGAGGCGAGTTGACTGTGTTTGGCAGAAATGTTTGTGATTTCAATATTTTACATAATAAATATTGAAATTACAGGGATGGTCGTGGATTCCGAGCTGATGCTGTTTACAAATGCTTGTGGGAACTGGGCATCTACTGCAAGGGCGGTACCAGAAGCCATTTTACTACTCCACCGCACGGATTGGCCCGAATCTTACCTTCGGGCTAAATTAGCTTGTGTTTTCACCACATGCATGGCTGCTTTTCTTATCCAGCGAGTCCATGTCTTTGTGATTGTTCGTGATTGTATCACTTGGCGCTCCGCTACGCTCTCACCGGGCAGGATTGGCTGGCAGGTTACTTCTCGTGTTTTTCATCTGAAATTAATGAAATAGTAGTTTGTGTCGAAGAGACGCGAGAGAGTGTAGTTTTCAGCCCCTTTTTTACACATGCAGTCTGTTCCAGCAATGTTCCAGAACCGTTCCTGCATGTGGCCACGTATGAATGGCAGCATCGATATTCTGGGAAATCCGTTCCGGCAATTCCCCACCCGGAGACCTAGTATAATTTCCTGGAAAATGCCGGGATATCGTGCTGAATAATTAGCCGTGGGCTTTTTTGTCCGTATTACGTCTCTTCCCTCGCCGGCTGCACTGGAGCGCAGAGCCGCAGAGGGAGCAGGCGGACAGGGAGAGGTAGAGCCAGTGGAGAACGTTCCTTCTCCTTCTCCACAACTCCTTTAATAACATTGGGTTAGGACACACCTCCGGTCGCCTCTGCGCAGTCTGTCAGGCGTGTGTTTACTCATTTATATATTTATGGCCTCATTTCTTTATCTCAGGATTTTATTCATAGGCATATTTATTTTTATTTGCGTGCTACGTCCACATACATTCTCTGTGTGCACGTAAGTGACTGAGCTTTGTCCGTGCGCCACTCCGTGCGCTCTGCTGCTCCGTCGGCTGCTCTCGGACCGGGACCGCACCGGGTGACTTCTGCTGGACCATCCCTTGTCCCATCTGTTCCGGCATTATCATGGCATATATGAAAAGGCGCGAGACAGAAATGTTCCTGAATGTAGCTGCACGTGTGAATAGTGAAACTCACTAGCGGTGCCGGAAGGGTTATCCCAGTAATTTACCTGGAGGAAGGGGAAAAGTGTGAAATGGGATTCATTTCCAGAGTTTGAAAGAGAGTTAGAGACATTGAAAGTTAAACATGTCACTTTGATTGATTGACACCTCTGTGTTAATGATTATGACCCCTATGAAGGGGCGCGCGGGGGGGGGGACTCTGTACATTTCCACATGTGAAACATACAACAACGTGTGTCTGGCCAACTGCAATATCAGGCCTGGCAATAGCGTTAAATGCAAATTCTGTTTACGAATGTGCAGCATCGTTATAACATACACGTACCACTATGTTACCACCATGTAGGCGTGCCAGATACTGTAATGCGTGTAAACACACACGCCTCATGCCGATGGCAAAGAAGAACAATTCTAGGCAGGTGCATGAGCGCGAATGTAAGCGGGGCATTGCGGAGATGCGTTGGTTACCGATACAGAACATAAGTGACACCGAAGATCTGACAGAGAAATGTATATTCTGCGATTTTCAGGCACGTTACCGCGATGGTAAACATGAATCAAGCTTTGCTTGTGCTATTACTTTTGATGACAAGAAGTGGAGTGCCTCAGGTGCTGCCTGTGTTAGACGGTTTGTCAAATGGTCAAACGACGTCCAATGTATAACGATTATACTTTTATAGCCCACAATGCTTCTGGTTTTGACAACTACATTTTGCTGGAATATTTTACAACCCAGAAGATAGTATCGAGTGTCATAATGCCTGGAACTCGGGTGGTTTTTATGACGGACAAATCATTCAAGTAACGATGGATAGACTCCTACAGCTTTCTGTCCATGCGACATTGAAAATCACCTGCATGAGGTGGTGGAAAAATGACTGACTACGACTGTATGGTCATATTTAGCTTGAAGGCAAATGTCTATTTAACTGCTGATGTGTTGATGCTGTTGTCCGAGATGGTCAAAGAGATCAGAGTGTGACCAGAGGGGGTCAATGGAAGTGTTATCATGAGGTGTTATCAGCGGTTGCTTTAAGACCCCTGCTGGGCATTGTTTTTCTTCTGTACAAGGAACCGTTTGACCAATCATTTCACACAACAATCCCTAGCCAGACTTGTCAATTCATTCTTAACCACTGGTGTATACACCATCCAGAGGGATAAAAGGAACTCCAGCTTAAAAAAACATCACAGTTGTAAAACGTCCACAGATACTCTACGATAAGCGCAGGGTCTCCCCCGATTACACAACAGCACCTTATGGATACTTGACAGACGATGAGAGAAGCCGAGTGGATTGACCATCGGCTTCAGCATCCATTCAGTCTAGTTGTTGCGGGTCCTTCAAATAGCGGTAAAACGTACTTTGTCAAGACAGCAATTGAGAATGCAGATAAAATAGTTTTGGAAAGGTTTGATGACACAGGTTTGAACTACTTTTGCTGGCAGCCTCTGTATGATGAATTTTTTAAAATGAGACCAATCAATTTTGTGGAAGGCATGCCATCATCACTATTTAATGACGATCTTTTGGCAATACATGAAATTAACCTTATCAGAATCGGTGACCTGATGTATCAAGCTAGCGAGAATTTAGAGGTTCAGAATGTTTTCACAAAGTATGTGTACCATAGAAAACGTAGTTGTATGTACCTTTATGAATTTGTTTGTTCAGGAGAAAGCTAGTTGAACTATAAGTCTGAATACATATACAAAATCCGCGAGATAGATTTTATATTGGTCTGATTTGTAAACAGATGTTCCCCGGTATGAACAAATGTTTTTTTAGAAGCTTTTAGTAGACCCTGTGGTTACTTGCTCCTCGAATTTGAAGCCAAAACACCAGATATCTCTAGACTCTTTTGACTCTAAACTTGTCATCAGACCAGCCGGTTGTATATCTCCCCCAAAAAGCAACTGTCGTAAACAATGATGAACTCTGAATGGCTCTGATATCTACATCAAGCGCCTCTGAGTCTCAGGAAAGTTATTCTGAATACCGCTAGTCATGATTTTATCACTGCTCTGTGTAAAAAAGCATTGCATGTGTCACAGGGTAGAGTACTTTTGTCTGACACCCAATATAACCATATAAAAAGGAGAGGAACGATATAAGGCTGTTGGCTGACAAGAAGATCAGAATTTCTAAAAAGAAGAAACAAATTAAACAAAAAGGTGGTGAATTCCTGCTCTCCCTTTCAGGCGCTGTGCTGCCTTTTTATTACAAGTCTTATTACCAGAGGGTGATACACTATTTGACGATAAGAGATAAGATGGAGCGTACGAAGAAGATGTATCTGGTTCCGCAGCATCAGCTGGATGCATTAATACAAGCAAACACCCACGTCCCATTGGACAGAAAACGATCCGGATAGGAGAATAGAGGAAGTACTGAATCTGTCGAATGTAGATATGCATGAAAAGGTAAAGAAATACACAACTGTTTTACATCGTTATCTATCTATGGTTTGACAAAGAGAGAAAGAAAAGGGACAAGAAACACTGACACTTCCTAACAACAATGTAGAACCATCAAAGGACACTGATGGTACTGACGATAAAACAGATGCAATTGTAGATGAGCTTCTGACACACATTCCACCAAGAAGCAGAAGAAATGCTGATTTTACCATGAAATCTTTAAAGAAGTAGTATTAAGTATATATATATAAGTATCCCGGTGTTTGTTTTGCTTTGGACTGCTAGCCTTACCCTTTGCAAGGATGCATTCAGCTGTACACCTATCAACCACAACATTAAAACCAGTGACAGTGAAGTGAATAACATTGCTCATCTCGTTCAATGTCACCTGTCAAGGGCTGGGATATATCAGGCAGCAAGTGAACAGTCAGTTCTTAAAGTTGATGTGTTGAAGCAGGAAAAATGGACAAGCGTAAGGATCTGAGCCACTTTGACAAGGAGCACATTGTGATGCTGGACGACTGGGTCAGAGCATCTCCAAAACCACGGGTCTTGTGGGGTGTTCCTGGTATGCAGTGGTTAGTACCTACCAAAAGTGCTCCAAGGAAGGACGACCGGTGAACCGGTGACAGGATCATGGACGCCCAAGGCTCATTGATGCTCGTGGGGAGTGAAGTCCAGCCCGTCTGGTTGGATCCCACACAAGAGCTACTGTAGCACAAATGGCTGAAAAAGTGAATGCTGCGATGATAGAAAGGTGCCAGATACCACAGGACACCTTCAGAGGTCTTGTGGAGCTCATGCCTCAACGGGTCTTAGCTGTTTTGGCGGCACAAGGTGGTGGTTAGTGATTATTTGTGTTGATTTTAATGTTGTGGCTGATCGGTGTATGTACCGTCATTCTGCAATGTGCTTGGACAAATAGTTAAGTTACTTGGGATTTCCCACCAAGGTACGCACTCTTACTAAAAAACATGACAATAACATCACCAGCATACAAATTGAGACCATCTGAGAACCTAGAGGGGCTGCTATTAACATAGTACTTTGCCCTAAATTGTTCCTGATTCTGTTTCTGCCCAATCATTTAACCCACTTTTTCAAACTAGTGCTCAAAATGCTCAAAAATCAGGTATCAGCCACAGAAGGACTGAAGCGGTCGGCCATCTTGCCTCTCTCAGCTGGATCAGAGAATATTGCTGTTGTCAAGCATACATTGCATTCGGATTGCATGAGTCTTTCAGTCCGTTTTAATTGTCTGATGCAGCGACATCACGGAAAGGGAGGTCTAGAGCGGCATAAAATGTCCCAAGTTATTCAACCCGATTGTTGGCCAAGCTGGATCTTAGTAGAAAAGGTCTTGTGGAGCTTCTCGACCATGCCATCAGTCAGATGGGATCTTGTTTTGTGTGTTTTTATCGATCTGTGGCGCGTGTGGTTATAAGCGTGCACCGCGTCCTGGATGCCATCAACATAGCATCTCGTATTTACAGCTGTTAAGTATCTCAACATGCATGCTTTTAGTGTCCCGTTTACCTGTTGAAAAGTGTATAATC
>NC_137192.1:29312998-29495498 GCF_960531495.2 Zeus faber | reverse complement strand
ATATTGATCTTTCTACAATGAAAATAGAACCAATTTGGACAAGAAAGGACAGGAGACAGCTAAGACGGGGGGGGGGGGGAATGTCTTGCGTTGTTTAAACAGGGCGGGGTCTCAGTTTGAAACAGGTTTGATTTCGGGGGGGGGGGGTTGGGCGGCAGCGCTCCGTCAGGGTGGATGCTTGTCAGCGCGGCGGCGCTCGGGGACAGGCGGGCTCTCAAGCTGAAGGGCGATTTCCTCCCCTCGTCCAACAACGCCAGCAGCCTGCCGGCCCTCGCGCCCGCATTCAGCCTCGCGACTCGCTCGGTCACAGTTTCCCCGCCATCAAAAGAAACGCCGCTTTATTCCAGCCATCGCGGGGAAGGGACCAAGAGGAACGGCAGCAGAATGCAGCTATTCTGTTGAGTGCATTCAGTGCACTCTGCCTTTTTAAAGTAGACATTGTCGCGGGCACTAAGGAGATAGCCCAAACCGCTGACCTATAAAAAAAAATTGAAAATAAAAAAATTGACACAGCCCGTCCATTACATTGTAATTGTGAGCAGCGAAGCTCGTCGTGTGCTCACCGGATGTTCTTGCTGCGAGGTCTTGCTACTACATGAATGTATGTATGAAGATATTCATGTGTTCCGAGCGAGTCGTGTTCCATTTTGTTGGCGCGGAGGTGGAGCTGTCATAATCCCAACGCCCCTGATGGATCACGGGCGCCCGGGCTGCATGAGATACAGTGCATATTTCACAATCCTATACCTCCACATAAATGAATTTTAAGCCAAAGTCAGAAGGGTTTCCATCTGTGCGGTGGAGGCAAACCGACGTTCTACTGGAAGCTTCCAACGTCACGGAAAAGAACATGAGGAATAGGAGCTTGGCTGCCGAGACTTCACTGCTTTTTGGGCTCTTTTGTCTGTGTCAGCGCGTAAGGGACCATTATTCCTTGCTTTACGAAGCAAGATGATGATGGAGAGGTGCCAATAGTTCGCCCTGACATGTGACCCGGGTCTTTTTATTTATAACTCAGATTCTGCGTCAGACAGTTCTGTGGAACGTTATGATGGAGATTTGCTGCTTAATTGTGGGGCAACGCAGCCCAAGCAGCTTATCTGTCATGTAATATTCTCTACGTCATGATTTATTTGACAAATGCACCACCACCAAGCCTTCGTCAACCTCATGCCGCTGTGAAAAAAAAAAATAAAAAATTGTTTATGTTGATGTTTTAACTAGTTGTGCTGTTTCCATCCACCTTTTAAAACAGATAATGCACACAAAGATACTTGGATGGAAACCTGGCTTCAACGGTGCTTTGCCGCTCAAACCCTTCACAGCACAAGCCTTTACCACTCTGCTTGAACGCAGTCTAATGGGGCGAACGATTCAGCCTTGAAAAAACAGGTTTTATTGACTCTTCCGCAGAGCATATATTTTGGCTACCTCCGGTCTAACGTAAGAGACTAGAAACAGGAAGTTGTGACCCTTCATTTCTTCATCCCAAGGGGGCACCTGAAATGTTTTCCGAGCACTGGGTGACATTTAAACCGACCGTACATTTACAATGTGAGAGAAATTGGATGAAAGAGGAGGATCAATGTGTCAATAGGTAGGCCACCACCGTAATTCCATTAGGGGTCAAGTTGGAGTTCAGCGCGAGTTATTTAGAACCCGACTTTGCTTCATGTAAATGACCTCATGTGAACGTAATGGCTCCTTCCAGAAGCTCAGTTATATCACTACAGGTTCGCTGCCATCGCACGAGTCACAGCGTTTGTGTATTTATTCTTTTCTTTTTTTTTTGTCTTAACCTGCGCTGTCAGCCGGCTGGGCATCCAAGGCAGAGTTCATCTGCAGGTGGAGTTCAAATTCTCCACCTGCAAAGCCACTCTTTATCACTCATCAGGAACTGCTCGCAGTCACTCTGTCCTTTGAACGACCTGTGGAATGTCAAGAGCACAGCATTTGCGTCTTACTGGTTATACTTTCGCCCGGGGTCCTTCACGGCGTTTATAGTGGTCGCATTGTCCGTTGCTGTTTTCTCAAAAACCACAGGCGGTAGTCGAGGAGTCAGCCTGTGAAGCAGGAAGTGGTACACAAAGAAGAGAACCCGATAAACAGCCTGGCTGCACGCAGGGCATGTTTATGGGGGTTCGATCGACAAAAGCGTGGAAAAGGAGAGCGAAGATGGGAGAGGGTGTTTGAACTGATGTCCTGCTCAGCGTGTTGTTGCAGTGGAACTTATGTGTAAATGCTCTCCCTCTTTGCAAGATTCTCTTAAAAGAAACTGCACGTAAATACCGATAAAAATGTCACCTTTTAATTGTAAAATGCACAATAACCTTACAACGACCCTGTTACCCCTACAATAAAATCACCAAACCTGAGTGAGCTGTTTGCGTAATACACAAACAGCTCACTCAGGTTTGGTACTAATCGCAATTGGTTGACTTTGAATTTCACGTCCGACTTGCGTACTGCAGATCAACTTTGGCCATTACACAGCAGAACGGGGATCTCCCGTTGCTGCCCATGCAATTGTTCTGCTTGCGGCAAGCGTGAGCCTGGCTTTACAGTTCGCGATGAACCAGGTTGGGGCCTCCTCCCTGCGATTACTCGCGTTGAGTCTGTTTTCCCCCCAACAGGCTTCACCCGTCTCTGCCTGAAATTAATTAAACATATCTGCCAAACAACATCATCTGGGCTGCATCACACTCGGACGTGAACTACTCTCCCCTCCAGGAACTCACCACTTGACCTTCAAACCCAGGGCCAGATCTCCTAATTTCTGACATAATGCCTCGCACACCTGTGAGCTGAGCCCGGCTCGCAGATTAAAAGCAGAACCACCGCACGGATGAGTCACGCCAACATCTGACGGCCTTTTTCTTAAATGCTTTACTCACACAATTATGATTTCTACCCCTCCAGACACACGCTTTAGTTTAATTTTCCACCACCCCACCCTCCACAGCTCTCTAAATCATCACATTCACTGATGGATGCATTATTAACGAAGGAACTTGCAATCCCCATCGTAACACAATGTGGCAATGGGGGTTTATTAGCTTTCTGGTTTTATTTTTGAAGGACTTAATTCTGCAGTTTGTAGTGGTTTCCTTTGTCAAAACATAAACAATTTCTTGTTCTATTTATTACCAAATAAACTGAATTCTCTCAATCTGATGTTTGAATTGCAACCCATTTAACTGAGTAAAGGCGTGTGAACCTGAACGGAGCAGAAACTGATGGTGTAACTGAAAAGAAACAATAAATATGCAGGTTCCATGATGTTTTCTATTCACTGGAATGCACTGTATTAGTCACTACCGTCATGAATTGTACCCCTGAGTGGTAATGTTTGTGCCCGTCGTCTCTCTTTGTTTAGAGGCCTGCTGCTGAGGCAACGGGTAGGGCTCCATGACAGAACACACTTAAAGATGTGATCCTTCCTCAGGCACGTGTATTTATAATCAGTATAATGTCAGTATAAGACACAGACGATTTATACCCGTCCAGGGGCGGGAGGTGACGGAGCCCTCCACAGTTGTGCCAGGGGTGGGGATGTGTGTCCATTAGATCTTAAGTCCACGCCTCAGCCACTCTGCCCCCCTGGTCGGCACCAGCAGCTTTATTAAAATTCAGAACAAGCGTTTGACTCTTTTGGCCACGAAGACGTAACGTTAATTGTATTTCTTATGTTAATGTATCATTTGACTGTTTGTAAACTATTTGTATTGAGGTTGCCTCACCCTGCATTATATAAGCTATAATAATCCCGTGAAGGAACTCATCCAAGCGGGACTAAGACTGACAACATAACTATAGAGAAGGTGTAAAAAATGAGTTGCGGTAGAATTTGGCCAAAACATCTGCAGCTTGGATCCGTCAGACTCAGTAAGATTACCACACAGAGTGGTTTCCCGAAATAGCAGCGTGTTTCTCACCTCGCGAGCCCACCAGGGAGTTTTTAAAGCCCTTTCTTCTTCTTTTTTTAACGAGGATACAGGGACTGCACAGGTTGAAGGCTTTGTTTTCCAGCGGTCCTGGAGAGATAGAGAGTAATAGTACATTAGTGCTGCCCTCTGATTTGAAAGCGTATAGGAGCTTGGTGAAATTTGCGTTGTTAAGTGGGAGGCCTGCGCTGTCATGAGGTGTAGCACTCTTTAGCATCCCCAGGTTAGACCCCAATTGCAATTAGACCTCAGATGGGGCGGCGCTTGCCTGAAGGTTGGGAAAGGAGAGAAAATCGGAAAAGCGCCTCAACTGACGGTGAGTTACAATCAGATCCATGGCATATTTCTGAAAACCGCTGGCTGGCTGTTACGTTTTCAAAGTAGACTATATGACTAGCCTGCGAAGCCTTTCTAAATGCCATACAGCATTAATTTGTAGCATGCATGTAAGGGACATTGTGCCAACCAGTAGTGTAATCGAGTTTGATAGCCCCCATCCACGACTCTACCTGAACGCTCTGCACACGCAAACAACATTTTATAGCATACCGCAAAAAGGTGCAGATAACAGTCGTTGGTGAGATACGTTATTACATTGACTACAATTACTTTTTTCCAGCAGTAGTTGCGTGAACAAAAGCTTTTGCTTTCAACAAGAAACGTTGAAATGAGCCTTTGTCCTCACTGTCATCCGCGATTCGCAGCACTTCTATTAAAACACTCGATTTCACAAAAGGATTGCGCGGCTTTTGCGGCCGCTAAACCTGCGCAAAAAAAACCAAAACGGTGTAATTGTCAGGGACTAAATGCACCCCAAAGCACGCACCCGAGCAAGTTGCCTCCCGGTGCGCCGGTAGGGCTGTCGCGGTGAATACATTTCCCCAGCGGTAATATGCGGTATTTCCACCATTTTTATTATTTTTTTTTTTTTGCCGTTATACAGAAACACTGACGCTTACGTTGCTCTATGAATTATTTGTTTCAATACATTTTTTTTATCAAATTAAAACACGGGCTATACATTAAATAAATACGGTAGCAATATCAGTAATCAATCAAAATGTTATTACAACAGAATGCAACGGTGCGACACAAATGTACAAGACAATAAAGTAGATAGAATAAAACAAATCAAATCAGGCTACAAACGTTCTGAATAATTAAGCAATAATATATAGAAATATATATGCTTTTAACGTTTTTAATAAATGGTTACCAGAGAAAGAAAGACAAGACAAACCGTCAAATTAAAGTAGGCCTTCTAACCTCCTTTAGCCGTGAGAATGGTCACGGTAGAACGGCCTCAACAATAGGAAAAATCCAAGCCTGTTTTTTGTAACCCGTATAATTAAACGATAAGACTGTTATAATAATATTTTAGCGACGTAGGCAGGGGTCGTTATGTCCTTGTTGTGCTGAAGGAAAGCCAACATGTTTATTTGCGCGTTTTCAGGAAGGCTCGCAGCACTAAAAACTCTCCCTGAGGGCGCACTCGTCGCACGAATGCACATATACTTTGCGGGCGACTTCAGAGAGCAGGGGAAATCTCGCTCCGTCGTGGCGCCACCGGGCGGGGGCCGTCCCGGTCTGAGTGGAGGGGCCCCCCCTGTAGGTCGCGTGGTGGCTCGGTGTGTCTGCTTTGCTGAGATTCTGTCGAGCAGCTGGTCTCTTCCAGGACACATCTTGTGCTTGATGTCCTCAGTCAGGGTGGTGTCCTCCTCCGCTTCATTCCAAATATCCCCAGCCAGCAGGCCAAGGGTGGGTTTGGCCGAAGATACCGTGACGTCATTTTTCACCAGACAGCAGATCTGTAAACTCGTTTGGGAGTTTGCTCCAACAACAATGGCGCCACCATTTTTTGTTTTGTTCCCCATCCCGTTGCGCAGTATCCAAAGATTATTGCCGTGTGATTTATTGCACTGGAATAATTATCAATTTTAGTATAGCCTAAATAAGTGATGCTGTCGGAGTGCAGTGACTATAGTTATTTATTTACATAGTTATTTGACATTCTCATATCATGCTAAATCCGAGCCATCTGTTTAAACATAATACCTTCATTATTATCAAGGCATCATTGATATATTACTATAACTATCAGCTGAGCTCACCGGTGTGAGGCAGTGCTGGGGGATGCCGAGTCCCACCTGCGTTTTGGCCAAATCTCTTCCCTTCAGCCAGCTGCGAGAGAAGGCGGCCACCAAGCTGTGGCACAGGCCCATTGCGCGGGACGTCCTTCACACTTGTCATGGAGTCGGTCACTGTCAGGTGTAAGTTGTGGCCAAAACAGTTCAGACACGGCCACTCCAGCATTTCGCCCGCTGCTGATTTGATACTGGACCCGGTCGTCACGCAGGCTCGTTTATTTTCATCAAGGGACCACTCGTCGAAGGCGACTCAGATAGCTTCCGTGATGTCATCGGCGGAGTGGCTCCTTGCAGGTAGGAACCAGGTCTCAAGGCACCGGGATTTCAAAACCCAGTCCTTGGTCACATAATGCACCATAAGGCTCACACTGTATATGGACTCATCTTTATGCGTGACCACATATCTGTGGTGGTGGAGAAGTAATTAACATCCTTGATCTCTTTTTGGATGATTCCCTTTAACTCAATATACATCTTTGGGACGGCCGTCTCAGAGAAAAGGGTTTTCCCAGGCAGCTCGTATTGCTTCAACAACTTCTGTATCGTGGACATGAAAGACGGCTTTTCCACCATCGCATCTACAAGATATAGTGTAACAGCAGATGTGAGGGACTTGAGGCGTGCGCTGTCACGGCAGTATTTTGTGAGCTTCAGCCACTCTCCTCTGTCAGCTGGCGCCGGCCGGAGCAGAGGCCGCTCCGGCGCCTCAGTAGCGGGATGGTCCTTGGCTGGATGACTCCTTAAATTGTACATATCGTGCCCTTTTACCGGAACCTTTCTGCCGCAGATCTTACAAACGGCCTCGTCAATGTTCGCTCTTTTTTCGTTAAGCACAAAGCCGAATATGCCCAGAGTGGACACTTTTTTGTTTGATTTTCTTACCAACACTACCATATTCTTTTGGCTACAAAAGAAATTAACTTAACCGGAAGAAAACAAATTGGCTGGAGTCGGCAGAAAGATAAATGTAGGCTAAACTATTGTTTTAATTATTCAGAATTGATTTTAGGTTAAATACATACATGCTGCAATTAAATGGAAAACATAAAGGAAACATACTTTTTTTTTTTTAAACCTGAGTTGTCGCAGTTGATGTGGTTGTCTGCGGAGCCCCGCGGTGGCTTCACAATACCACGGCATTGTAACATTGCATTGCAGTTCTCCAGTGCTATTTGCACGTATTTGAATTAGGTAATATGCATACAAAATTGGCCTCTTTCCATGCAAATGAGCCTCATTGCAAAAAAAGTCCAATTCACAAACAGCAGCGCTAATAGACACACGCAGCCGAGTGAAAATTATTCATTTTTTAACAAAACTTTTGAGTTATTCAATTATGCGTCTTCAGAGAGTTGATGGTAATCGAAGCGCATTTTTAAGGCTCAGACTTTCCAGTGATCGTGACAGCAGTGATTGTAGCCAGGTGAAGGCATCATCATACCAGGTGTGCTCCTGAGACGATATTTCAAAGGAGAATATCACGTTTTAATTCAACTGACACCGTAATCATTCCCTCCCTGGCGCACGATCAGAGCGATCGCCGCTCCGTTTCTCCGAACAAAGCAAATAAAAACAATGTATTTTTGGTGTAAATGTATTTATTTCCTCTGTTTCCTAACTGAATGAAACAAAAAAAACAAAAAAACCCACTGTGCGTAACGTCGAAGCGTTCTCAGTCAAGATTCAGAACCATGGACAGCTCCGCTCAAGGGAGGAACTGAGAAGGTCTCCCCGTCACGCACAGGGAGTTCTTTTGTTTCATTCAATTAGGAAAGTGGGGAAATAAATAAGGGCTGTCAATCACCTTAAATATTTAATCGCGATTCATCTCAAAGTTCAAATCTCAAAAACATCCAAGTGTTAGTATTTTACTCTTATCAACATGGGAGTGGACAAATATGCCCGCGTTATGGAAATGTATGTTTATCAAGTAAATCCCAAAGTCCGTGGATTATTACAACATTTGGCGTCTGCTACCGCGCCACAACGGCGGAACATACATATGGAGAAGCATCTGTTTAGAGTGCTCAGAGGACGACTTTTGAGAAGCACTTCAACATGTTTGCCGATCGTGTTCGAGTTAAAGGTCTCAGCAAATGAAAGAAAGTTACAGCTTCAATTTTGTGCGTGTGTGTGTGTGTGTGTGTGTGTGTGTGTGTGTGCGTGTGTATATGTCACCCCCCCATATGTCACTTAGACTTGACGTGATTAAAGAACACAGTTAAGAACAGACACCCACAACCAGATCAGACAGAGAGGATTTCGTCTGACAGTGAGGACCTTCCTCAAAAACAATCCTCCAATCATCGCAGAACGTCAATAGCATGTGCGTTAATGCGCCCAAACATTTGGGGCATGAAACTAATTTGCTTTGACAGCCATTAAATAAATACATCCACAATAAAAACACACTGTTTTTATTGGTTTTATTTTAGAGAAACGGGGACCTGGGACGCGCAGCAGAGCGGAGGTCGGAAATACGGGAGATTTATTGGAAAATATTTAAACGGGAGGACAGTGGGAGAGAAGGGTAAAATAGGGGAGAATCCCGGGAAAAACGGTTTGACAGGGTTGACAGGTACGACAAACTCATGACATACTTGCAATCAGATGCAAAACAAGGGCAAATTGCACTTGCTCTGTGATATCATTAGCGCCATATATTTTGTGAACACGTCGGACATTGGACATCAAAAGATTGTTCTTCTAAAAAAGACATTGAGACGGGACAGATAGCGATTGCAAATGGTGCTATCAGCGGCCGCAATCCATTCTTTGTGAATTCGCCCCTCGGTGTTTGTTTTCGCTCCATAGTGACTTTGTTGAGTGCGTGTGTTTGCAGCAGGGGGGCGTGAGGGCTGGCTCGGTGTCTGGGATGAGCCATTGAAAATGTGCGGTAGCCACCTGAACGTCACTCCAAGGTAAAAAATACACATCTAATACCCTTGCTCGCTGCCGGCTCCGAGGCTGTGTTTTCCAATAAGGCTGAGATGCTAAAAGGGCCGCGCAGAAACCAGATCAAGGCCACGTCCGCTGGCCCGCATCGCCCGTTAATTCCTCAACACGATGTCAACATGTCAGGCGGCGCGCAAAGCCTGACCGGAACGCTCCTGCCACTATTGGCTTGGTCCCGCCGAGACTGCTCTGATGCACTCCCATCTAATCACGCTGCCAGCACTACCCAACATTAAGGTCACCGTGTCACGTCCTGTTTCCCCCGCTACGCAGCCGCCTCGCTCCTGTTTTCAATCTACCGCCGTATCATATCTGAACCTCCCCGACCTTCCTTTCCCTCTGCTTGTGTGTTTCTTTTTCTCCGGCGTCTCCTCCTCCTCGCCATCTGTGGCACCGCAGTCGTCTGCGGTTCTGACGGTCGGACCCCCGGCGCCGACCCCCCTGTCCCCGAACCCGATAGTTTTTCCACGGTAGCGGCGCCCGGGCCATTAGCGCGACGGGCTTGAGCCCTTTCCGGGACTGTGACGCGTGACTTGCGTCCGGCTTAGGATTTTGGACCACCTGGTGTCTGCTCCAAATCTGTGATGGATGGCTTGATGGATAGAAATGGTAATCAGGGGGTGACTGATGGGAGAGTGGGTTGTGTGTGTGTGTGTGTGTGTGTGTGTGTGTGTGTGTGTGTGTGTGTGTGTGTGTGTGTGTGTGTGTGTGTGTGTGTGTGTGTGTGTGTGTGTGTGTGTGTGTGTGTGTGTGTGTGTGTGTGTGTGTGTTTGATTTATTTTTATTTTTTTGCTGAGCCACAGTTGACCTTGACCTTTTATGGTTTGTGGAAAGGGAGAAGGGACCACATCTGGCGTTTGCATGTGTGTGCGCATTTGTGTGTGTGTGTTTGTGCGTATGTGCGTGTGTGTGTTTGTGCGTTAAGAGTTGAGCATTCAATATGTCTTGGTCGGGAGCAGGACTTCCGCCCCAAGGCCTCTGCAGCGTGCGCAGGGAGGCGGCTTCATTGATTCTCCGCAATGTATTGAAGACACGTGTTTGCGGGGTTTGATTTACACTGAACACTAAACCCATATCAATGTTTTTCTTCAACGCACTCCTGCACGGGGATCAACGGTGCATTAAAAAAGGGTAGTTTGCATACGCTGTAAACATCTGCTTCTTTCCATCAGGACACTGCTTGAAGCCTGAGGGCAACGTTTCATACCAGAGCGGGAAAAAATACATACTCCGCAAAAATAGAATTCATGCAGCTTCAAGCGGGTGATGGTGAATATTCAGAGCCCTCCCTAACTCTCTGACTTGCTCACTTACACAAATCCCAGTTATACTGTATCTTTCTCACTGACACACACAGACAACAGGCACACTTTATTCAGCCAATGTCATCAAAACTCGTTATTTTCTATGATTCATCGATTTCAAGAATGAAGTCTGTGCTATTAAAGCCTCAAGCTTCAGATTACCCACGGATGCTTGTAACTGGAGCCAAATGTGATGATGTCTATATTCTGGGGAGAGCAGGTTGTCATCTCTCTGTCTCACGACACTCGTGTGTCTCCAAATTACAAACTTATCAGGAAGACAGACACTGCATGCTGCTTTGTCTAAACTATTTTTGTTCCAAGGTTTCCAAAGAACCACATTAATGAACTTTAAATCATTAATTACTGTAAATTACAAATTCCTAAATGTCTATAAAGCCCTTTGAGCTGCAAATATTGGTGTATACATGTATAAAAAATAAAGATAATTATATTAGATAATAATATAAACAATATATCTTATTATATAACATTACATTTCACTGCATATATGTATGAAAGTATGTATATGTATGTGACGATAAACCTCTTGAATCTTGAATCTATATGATATGCTCCATGTGTAGCATAAATCAAATATTCAAATCCTAATTCATGCAGATTTACAGCAAATTTTACAAAAAAAATGTTTATTTGCAATAAAATATTGAAATTATACTTTGGTAAATATTTTGATTTTAATAATTTCAACACGCCAACCGATCCAGATCCAGAGTCATGCAGGGGCCTCGTCGTGCTGTTTCCAGATCAAGTTTCTAAAAATAAAGCCAACTTTTGTCATTTCATAAGCAGTGACACTTCACAAGCACTTCACGGCGTGCAATAAGCTTATTAACGCTAAAAGGGGGCAGTTGATGAGTTGGTCTGTGTTTACTGTAATCCTAATTATGTCAATAAGGACTTGATTTGGAAAGTCTATTTAGAAAGCCAGAGCACGGCCAGAGAACGGTAATCCCTCCTAATTGCAACGGGCCGTTTGGCAGATTGGGGCGATGTGTTTCAATAAGGAATTGGAGGGAACCCATTGGCTTGGTCCATTCTTTGGGAAGTGGTTTGGACTCACATTGTCCGATGATGTCAAAGTTTGGTGAAATTCCCGCGCCGACTGTTGATCTGGATCGCTTTTTTTATTTTATTACATTTTTTTCTAATAAAGAGATCAAAGTCCGTCAGACTGCGCTGCTGCAGTGCCGCTGCCGTCTTGAAGGAATTAATAACGAGTGGAGCTCGACGGGATCGCTGGCGCCTTCCCACTCCTCTCACCAGGCATTTACATACAAACACTGGAGCTTTTTTTTTTTCCACGCCGCCAAACTTGACACATTTGTACGTTCGCTGATTATTCAACCTTTAAACAATTCCCAGCAGACGGTCAATTGACATTTCGCTGTATTCATCGATTCTGCATTAAAGCAAAGGGTAAACAGTGCCATGTTAAGAAAGTTACAAGAAAACTGAAAGACAGGCTTCAAGCTACTTTCTACCAGGTTGGAAAGCATGGAATGAACGCCAGTGCAGTGTGTGTGTGTGTGTGTGTGTGTGTGTGTGTGTGTGTGTGTGTGTGTGTGTGTGTGTGTGTGTGTGTGTGTGTGTGTGTGTGTGTGTGTGTGTGTGTGTGCGTGCGTGCGTGCGTGCGTGCGTGCGTGCGTGCGTGCGTGCGTGCGTGCGTGCGTGCGTGCGTGCGTGCGTGAGGGGAAATATGGGGAATCCCCCTAATATATTTACTTGTTTCCATGACGACTGGATTTCTTTGCCGCATTCTATTTTTTCCCATAGAAAATCTTGGCACAAAAAGTGGACTATTTCATAACCGCTGGCTGAAACTACACGCCATCATAGTCTCTCTCACACACTATCATCCTCTCAAGAAGACCCGAGAGTAAGACAGTGTGTGAGAGAGAGTGAGACAGTATGTGAGAGAGAGTATGATGGTGTGTGAGAGAAGTTAAATATGAAATATGGGCTAAACGGCCTCTCATATGTATGTATCTATGGATGTATATATACAGTATATCTATGTATGTATGTATGTATACACTATATGCATGTATGTATGTGTGTATGTATGTATGTATGTGTACAGTATATGTATGTATGTACTGTATGTATGTATCAAAGGCCGTTTAGGTTCAATTTCATACTTAACTTCTCAACCTGTGACAACCTGAATTTTAATTACCAGCTTATCACCACCGGTGTACACCGCCTGGAAACACTCTTTTTCTCAGTCGACTCACCGACTCCTTCCCGGTTCGCGCCACAATTCAACTCTCTTCTGTTTTATCCCATTGGGTGTTTTTGCGAAGAACGACGGATGTTTTTTGTTTTCCCGCTGCAGCCACTTGACCGGCGGTGCGGTTTTGGCGCAACAGCGGCGCACACGCTCAAATCGTTGCGGTAGAACGTAAATCACCAACGCTCGTCCGCAGTCGTGCATATTCTCCCGGATCCATATCCAATCTGCACAGCTGTTTCCGGAAGCCGGTCCCTCGCCCACAGCCCAGCGGTTAAACTAGACTGGATTATCCTACTGACTGGACTGGACTGCCTGACTCCGTGAGCGTGTAGAACGATTTATTTTTTCTTCAAGCTTTTTAATTTTGTTTGGTTTCTCTTTAAGAACTCAACTGAATTAAATTGTGTTTACCCCGTGAACTGAACAGAACTTAGCTTTCTTAATTTTTTGGGGGGAAAAAAAAAAGGAAACCCATCGTGGGATTTTTGATTTGGATTATTTTTTTGTTGTGTGGACCCTGGAAATGTGGGACTTTGGGTGTTTTGGGAAAATCTTTAAATATATGAATATTTTAGTTTGCACTAAGATTGTCTGGTTGTGTTGTTCTTGTTGGTTTGAGTAAGTCATTCAATGAATAGGGTGTACATTTTTATTGGTGTGCATCCTTTGTGTGGTTTGATTTACAATATCGCAAAAGACTGACTGTCCAATCTCAAATGTCAGACCTGGCTGGCACCCCCAGCTTAGTCAAACTGTCACAAAACACACTGTCATGCTCTCTCACACACACTGTCATGCTCTCTTACACACACTCTCATGCTCTCTCACATACATTATCATACTCTCAAGAAGACCCAGGTCCTACATTAATGATGCTGTGTGAGAGAAGTGAAGTATGAAATATGGCCTAAACGGCCTCTCATACATACAGTACATACACACTGTGGAGGTGTGTTCTGGTGCAGAGCCAGGGACTGAGGAAGAGGAGGCAGGCGGAGGCGAAACAGCCCCGGTTGGCGTGTATTTAATTTCAGTCTTTGAACAAAAAGGGTGGCTCGTGGGCCACAATGATTAATCCACGCCTCGCGGGCCCATGTGAACATAGTCTGTAAGCTCGGCGCTTAAATTGCGCTTGCATATCGGACCCGTCCCGCAAGCACGCCGATCCTCACTGCGGGGACAACAAAACATTTATTATTTTCTGGGTTTGGGATCGGACAAATCAGCGGAGTCCCTCCGTTGATTCACCGAATCCGCAGCAGCTGAGCAGCCCCGGGATGGGAGCCTGCACCGCCTGTCTGCAGCGGCGGCTTGACCACGCCCCCTTGGTCCGCCACACATACATACATACATGCATACATGCATACATACATACATACTACATACATACATGCATACATACATACATACATACATGCATACATGCATACATACATACATACTACATACATACATGCATACATGCATACATACATACTTACATACATACTGTACATGCAAACATACATACATACCTACTTACATAAGTACATACAACCATACATGCAAACATACATACATACATACATACTGTACATACATACATACATACATACATACATACATACATACATACATACATACTGTACATACATACAAACAAAGATACGTACATATGTACAAACGTACATACATATGTACATACATACAGACATACAAAAATACATACATACAAACATAGTAGTTGCAGACATCTCTGTCTATAATTGACAGAAAAAACATTCCCCTAATTCATATTTGTCCCTTTCTGGTTATGTCACCGTCCTGGTCTTTGTGTACACAAACTGCTCGTGAGGATTCCGTCTTCTTTCCTTTTCCCTTCCTCCATTTCTGCCTCCTTTGCTCATTGTGCTTCTGCTTTTTGCCTCTCTAAGTAGTTTGTTTCAGCGCACGAGGCCGCTGGCTGCATGGCCGTAGCTTTGTTATACTGCGGCGGCAGAGCCAAAACCGAGCTGACAGGCCAACTGAAGCCTGCGTACTTTGACAAATATGGACACTTGGGGAAAAGTACAATGAGGGCCCCAACAACTATCCAGAAACTTTTGAAAGGGCGAGCGAGAGCGAGAGACAGCCACTGTCGGCTTTTTTGAGTGAAAGCAAAGTTGATTTACTTAATCTGAAAATCCATACAAAGTAAAGGCAACTGGTGGCAGGACTGGATTAGTACCCCCAGGGGCCCGGGCGCTGGAGCTCATAGCCCCCCCCCACCACACACACACACACACACACACACACACACACACACGCACACACACACGCACACACACACACACACACACACACACACCGTGCCCACCCCAGGGCACCGGCCCCAGCCATTAAACCCCACCTTAATTATTTTGAGCTTCCAGGCATATCAAATCCACCAGACCATAACCTCGACACTTTGGGCGAATAACCAGTCCAGCTGAGCAGGTGCAGGGACAGCTTCATCGTCATTAAATAAAAAAAATGAAAAGTAAAAAATCAAAATAAAAACTACCGCCGCAGTGTTTTAGGACTCTACAGGGGTTCCAGGCTGTGCCAGCAGCACCACGGTGCACGTTAAAACAATTGGCTTAATTTTTTGGGGGCTGCTTTCTGAAATCTCACAACATAGGATAAAGAGCACAAAAAAAAGTGTAACTTTCCCGTCGAAAGGAGCCATCCCAACCCCCCGGTGTGGGTCTCTGCTCCCCAGAGGAGGCGGAGGAGGAGGCGGAGGGCCCCCCACACCCCGGTTTTACGGTGATTTATTTCTTTTTTTTGTGGATTTCTCCAGACGAGGAGAAAAGTTCCGGACGCAGTTAAAGTGGCGTCGCAGAACAGAAAAACGTTGTACTTCATTCTGATTGGAGGATTGTTGAGATCAAGAGAACGGCTCAAGCTTTGTGTCAGGTGGAGCCCAACATCAAAAAACTAAATGCAAACATTTTTCTTCTCCCATCGCCCACGTGCCCAGATTGCCCATATGGGGGATCCGGGCGTGGTACTTGGGTAGGATGGTAAATGCAGCAGAATCTGCACGGGAAGGCCAGTTACTGACTTGACGTATACATTGCTCTCTGTTACGGACACTCAATGTCAGAGAACAGACGCAGAAGAAAAGCAAGTTGCTGGTGTTGGATATATTTTTATAGCAGAAGGGGTTTGAGCTCAGTTATCTTTTACTTTCCCGTATCAAGATGATTCTATCAACCTTTATTTCACCTCGAGGAACCATTGGGGAAGAATCATCTTTTACGAGGGTGTCGGGATTGAAATAAAATAAAAATTAAAAATAAATGACCATTACAATTAATTGTATTTTTAAAATTACAGTTACAATTCATGCAAATATATTCCTTTAGTATGGAATAGATACATGAGATAAACTTAAAATAAAAAATAAAATTGATAAAAAAAAAAAAACAATACCCTTGTTTATCTGGGTGTTACCTCAGGTAGCGTCTCCTTGGCTACAGCCAAACGCACGGTGACGTCGGTGGAGTGTTGGAAAAAAACAGACTGAATGTCTGGCACTGAAAAATAAAAAGCAGCTCGTTACTGCTGCTTTGGCGTAGTTGTACACGTACTCATATTACTATTGTCCTATTTACTAACCTGTATCAATAGCGAGCATCATCAATAAATCTGACCCAGTGCATCTGTGTTTTTGTGTTTTTCATGAGAGAACTATGATATCAGGAACACAACACAATTCCCTGGAATTATCTGTCCTTGGATACGCAGATGCATCGATAGGGTGTGTGTGTGTGTGTGTGTGTGTGTGTGTGCACCTGAGTTTTCCACAGGGCTGACTGAGCATTGTTCCTCTCTTCAAGCATGACTCACCATTCCCGGATAAACAGAACAGCTACTAGTCTGCAGCATCTCACACAGGTCTCCATGACCGCACACACGCACGCACACACACGCGCACACACACACACAAATGCAAGCATGTAGCACACATGCACGCAAACACACACACACGCACACACAAATGCAAGTATGTAGCACGCACGCACGGACGCACGCACGCATGCATGCACACACACACACACATCCACACGCACGCAAAAACACAGACAAGCACACGCACACAAACAGATACATAGACACCTTTCCCTGACCTTTACCTGGTGATGTCATCGTCCCCCCTCAACGTCACACATTTTAGGACCTCGTTCTGCCGCACGCGCCTCGCCCGGCGTGCATGTGGGCCTCAATCCCGAGCTGTCGTCCTCGGTGAAAATCAAAGGGATGGCGCTGACCCCGAGATTACGCGCGTACGGCGCGGCGACGTCACCGTCGGCCGCGTTTCATCTGACCATTCATGCAGACATCTTCCCGCTTGAAAAACAGTCACGAGCATTTAAAGGACCGCACCGGCCCCTTAAATGCTCGTTAGTATTGCATATACTATCTTAATTATTCCTGTATATGCAATACTATCTTATACATATTTTTGTTCGTTTTGAATTTTAAATAAGGTTTCTCCGCCATATCTGTTGAATTTTCCAAAATATGTGTGTGCAGACAAGTAAAACAGGCAACAACTCAATTTGACGGTGTATGGTCATGAAATGTGATTTATTGTTTGTAAAACCGTACGGTTGGTTTGATGTATCGACGTAGATAGCAGACATCGTGTCCCACTGCGTGACTCCAAAACAAATGATCCTGTTTTACTTCCTCCCAAAACGATGCTCCAGCATGTTTCACAGCGTTACCTGAGGTTCAGCCACACATCATGGCCGCCCTCCGTGGAAATCGTCATACAGCGAGCGATGAGTCACGACGCTGAGAAACAGGCGCGCGATGGAGCTTAGGTATTATTTTTTTTTCTTTCAGCCGGCGATGTCTCTCCGTTTCCAAATAATAAAAGAAAAAAAAAGGTGAAAAGACGCCGTCACCGCTGCTGCCGTGGCGCTGCTTTCTGTCTGCGTGGCGGCGTAGTAAGCCGCTCATTGGCTCGGGACTGGGTTGGAGTGAGAGCGGCTTGTGTAATAATGTCAGAGTGCTTAAGCCTCCGGGGCGTCTTTTGAAGCCACGCAGATCGAGGAGGAGGGCGGAGGGCGGAGGAGGAGAGTGGAGGAGGGGGTGGAGGGGGTGGAGACGTGAAAGGCACGGCGGAACGGGGAACCGGTGGAAATGGGGAGCAGGCGGGGTCACGGTGTTGAACGGCGGGAACGAGAGGAGGGCGGGGGAGGGGGTCGGACAACAAGCAGGCAGCGTGCCAGTCGGGGGCGCGGAGACGAGCTTGAACTCGGCAGCGACAAATGGTGTCTGTATTTTCGACAAATTCCCCAGCGTTCTCCAAAGCGACGCCGCCGCCGCCGTTTCACGTTGAAGGGGCCCAACAGAGCCTCTGTGGTAACGTCTGACGCCTTCAGTTCTACTTAGCATTTTAAATGGGGTTTCAGGTGTCGACGGAAGGGGGAAATGAAGACTCCTCGCGCGCAGTCTTTGGAATGAACTCAACTGAACTGTCGCACAGAAGTTCAAATAACATAAATGAGTCGTGACGATATAACTCCTACCTAACCGCCTTGATCCCGGTGACCCGGGCCAGGCGGCGGGATATTAGAAATAATCAGCTTTCTAAATGACCGTATATATTATATCGTTAGAACCACATTCTCATATTAAATGAGATCAAGCGACCACCTCATTAACCCCGACAGTGCGTTTGACTTGACGTGCCGTGCCTCCTCACTCCCGGGAGGAGGTTGCGTCTTCCGCCGGACACGGTGGAATGTGCCGCCCCTTCCCCCTCTCACTTTCCCCTTTGAGACGGTTCAGTCATCCACAGCCACATCTGCCCAACACATCCGGCAACAAACGTCTGGTGATGAATCACCTGTGAAAAACGATGCACATTATACAGCGGCCTGACAATCTAAATGGCTCGTCTAACCGGGGCTGGCGTGCTCTCTCAGCGATAAGTGTCCCTGACAACAACCAGGGGTGGCCACGTTAGATGTGCCCGTGTCAGGCCGGCATCCTTTTCATATTAAGGGAATAGTTTGGATTTTTGACGTCGATCCCTGTTTTATACTCGCCCCTCATGTAGCACGTCGGTACAACCCGGTCTCACGCTTTTTCCTGCTGCTCATAGTCACAAATACGTATGTTTATATTGAAGGGTTTCCCGGAGCACGATTGCCGGGCAACACATAACGAGATGTAAGCCAATTCACTTGAATGGGGAGATTTTATTCGACTTTAGATGGTGGGGGGCATGGGGCAGGAGGGGGGCAGAGATACATACAATAAAACTGCTTAAACTAACCTGACCAAACGACACCACGGTGGGGGGGCATGGATGTATTAAAATTTTAACTGCATGGGTTTAAAATCTAATTTTGTTCTGACTATATTGATACCCATGTTGTTTTTCACCCATGTCTTCAAAAGTTCCATCACATCGAGCTCCACCAATCAGAGACCTTGCTGTTAGGTTAGTTACACATTTATTTACAAACATTTGAAACCACAACGTTAACCCAAATCCTAGAAACTGCCAAAACTACAATTCTGCGCCATTTTGTTAAGCGTCTTGATGCAATTGCCTCATGGGTAAAATAGTAACCCCTGGTAACACATGCATGGTTTTTCACCCATACCTTCTTTTCCTTTATAATTCCTTTATAATAGGTTTATTATAATAGAACTACTTTACCTATGAGGAAATTGCATCAAGATACATGACAAAATGACGCAGAATTGTAGTTTTTGTAGTTTCTAGCATCAGGGTAAACAATAGGGTTTGAAACGTTTGTAAATAATTGCATACATATTTCACTCTATATAATAATTACTTTTTACTCCTGTAGAAGCCGCAAGTCTGTATGATATCAACCTTGTTTAAAGAAAAACATTGTGTAAATGAGACCAGGTTGGTCGGTAGGTTCCAGCTTTATCTCCATGCAGCATGCACGGCTCCACACTTACATCAAGGAGCAAGTAACGGAGCACAAAACTATAATGTGCATTCAGTGAAAAAACTCACTCCACCTCTCAGTAAGAGCTAAGATGATGCCAACACATGATGCCGCAGCAGTCTGGTTTGCTTATTCGACGAGTTATTTTAAATAATTACATTCAGTTTTATTGTATGAATTCAATGTTTGCTGACGCTATTTTCATTAGTGTTACACATAAATGGGTGACCTGCCAAATTTAGTGTTTTGACACTTTTACACAATTTTTCCTGTGTGTTTACTTCATCTTAAAGATTAGTGTGCACAAATATAGGAAGTTATTTACATACTTTACTGTATTTAAAAACAAATATTTTGAACACATTTTTCGTCGAAAATGGTTGTATGCCGGTTTCTGTCAAAGAGCTGCACATCTCAACACCAGGCTTTTGTCCGGATACAGTATGAGAGGAATCGAGGTAATCTCTAGTGTTCTCTCTTTCGTAACTGTTCTTCAATGTCAGATAATAGGGCGGGTCACCCATTTGGGTGTAACGCCGGTAACAAAAATCTGGCACAGCAAGGAAAATAGCACCAGCAAACAGGGAATGTTGCTTTTTTTTAACATAATCCAGTTTGCATGGAATGAGCTCTTACACTGAATGTAGTTGTGGATTTGTCCCCCATTAATTTCATTAAATTTGTCCCTTGTTTTGAATCCTGATGGCGGGATGGAGCCTCATAGTACGGAGAACAGCTTAAAAAAGCAGAACTCTTTCTTTAAGGTTATTTGGCTTTGCTTTAGAAAAAGACAAAGAACCAACTGAAAGAGCCTTGGAGATGGGGTAGGGAACCCCCGTCCTCCTCCGACTCTCTTTTCAGTTGCCTCTTACGTCAGAAATATAGTCAATAAACGCACAAATACATTCGTATTATAATGTAATTATCGTACAGTTTGAACATGGCATCACAATATAACAATGCTGGGAATTATTCGCCAACAACATACATTTAATACTCATTGTGTCTGAAGCGGGGGGTGTTGATTAGAGCCTTTTCAACGATTCCACTTGATTTTGTCGCATTTTTTGTCCGCTCTATACATTTTGAGCTGCACCTGCGACGGCATGATGACAATCACTGAACAAGGCTTTCTACATCCATAGAAAGCGGCGGCGTTGCGCTCTTTGTCCACGCCGTTGCTTTGTACTGTCTCTCTTGCGTGTACGTTTAACGTGCGCCTTTACACTCATAATGCGCCGTTTAAAACTGTATACCTAACAAAAATGGATCGCAGTATTACTTTTGGGAGGAAGAACTGCATTATCCATTGACCCACGGACGGCGGCGTTTTCAATTACCGCCGCAGCCTCGGCAGAGAGAACATACCTGGGCTCTCTGAGCGCGCTGCCGCGGTTTCAAAGCGTCAAAAAGGCCGAGTCGAACGAACGCGTCGCGTTCCCTGTTTTGCTCACCCTCCTCGCTGGTGGGAGGGCAAGAACGCGAGGCGCGTCCCGGCGCTGATGACTGGGAATGCAAATGAGGCGGGCGTCGCGGAAACATGTTGTTGCCGTTTTGAGGCGCCCCCCTGGGACAGCGGTACAGCTGCGGCACAGGAGATCTGGGGCAATCTTTAAGAGTTTCCTCGACCAGGGAAGGAAAGAGTTCAAAAATATTCCAAAGGGTACAGGCTGTGCTCGACAGATTAGATGATATTTTGCACAGACTTTTACACTGTTTAATATTTATATATTTTAAATTTGCCTGTCGGGATTCAAAAGGCCACGCTGGTCGTATTTTGTCGAAGATGGAGGTACGGCAGAAATTCTTTTGCCAAGACACATTTTTCAGCTAGACGGAAAAAATGTTTTTAAGATGACTTTCCGTTTTATTTTGGACACATTTTATTGGCCCGGTGGGTCATAAAATGTTGTTGGGGACAGTCAAGGGATCTTGAAGCCGATCAGGATAAAGTATTTTAAAACGTCTTCCACGGAGGAACAAACCCCTGAGAGAGCCCAGTTCAGCACCACGGCTTTACACAACCATGCGCTCTAAAGACATAACATTCCTCAGGGAACATCGTCTGTATCTAGTCTCATGTTTCCCCAATTATTCTTTATGTTGCATTGTACATTTGGGTACAGATACTCATATTGTTTACCAGCTGATAAAAGTGTAATTCAGACCATGCAATCTTGGCACAAATGTCAGAACGGGGATTGACTTGATTGTATTACCTGATTTCACTGTCATATTCCACAGCATTTTCTCAGATCTGGCATATTATGTCGGTTTCAATGCCTGATGTACAATCTGTATGGAACACATTGTGTATTACTCATTGTAGACTCAAGCTCCTGCAAATAAAGGGTTGATTTACAAATAGAGTGAGATCCTGAAAGGGACCGGTTTGAATGAATTGTTTCGTGTCGTGGAGGGAAATGGGCTCAGAGAAAGCCGTGCTTTTACGCGAAGGACTACCACATATCCCTTGTGTGTCCATTTCAGGAAGAGAAACAGGGGACATTGTCATCAAAATGCATAGGTTCCTTCTTTTTTGATCCAGTGGGGCATTTTGTGGAGGCATTTCGAGACCTGGAGATTTGGTATTACAATATCCTCATTATAAAATCTAGGGCTGGTGTATATGATAAGGAAAGTCGCCTCTGAACCAGCTGGTATTGAAGTTTGGGATCCAAGCCTTATCTGAATAGACAGGGCCCCAAACGCCACATGGCGCTGATGAAACTCAGAGAAAGAGAGGTACACACCAAGGTGCGATTGCCTCGCGTCTCGCGTCATTTGCCGGAGGTAAAATAAAGAGATTGAGGAAGCCTCCTCCGTATGTCGAAGGTACCGTCACCATATGGAAAAAATAGTTGTGTCACTTTGCGCGGTTGTTCTCCCTTTGAGTCCGCCCGCGCGCTGTACTGCAGCAATCAATTACCGAACCCCATTATTAAAGCTCATCCTTTTAATTTATATACGTTCCCTTTCATTTGGTCGTCGGCGATAAGCCGCTCTGCAGCTGCATAACTCCAGTTGTCCCGTGTTACAGCGGCGTGCCCGGCTCGTTTATCTTTTTCAGAGCAACAGCGGAAACAAATGAAGTGATTATGTCAATTTTCCGATGTGGGGTAATTACATAATGTCAGAGGAACACCTGCGCAGTGGTGCGCTCGCGGCTTTATTGCCGCACCGCCGCGGCAGATGTTTTTGCCAGCACTTATAGGCCGGTCCAGATGTCTGTTCCAAACCCGTGTGCGATGTGCCCATGTTGTTGCTGCTGCGAAGAAACGCGGCAGATTGGCCCGACGTGCCAGGATCACTTAGAGGCTGTTATGCCGGGGCAAAGCACATCCAGAGTGTTTTCTGTTGATGCTAAATCCGTCCTTCTACCCTTTTGCCCCAAAGTTCTTCCGCTGAAGTACTTCTTCCTTAGGTGTCTATTTTCGGCAGCATCCTTATCGTCTTTCACAGGAACAATGAGGATAATTGGATTACGCTGTTTATGGAAACAAGTGGAATTTCACAGACCTTGTCACTTTTAATGTTTAATCAATTATAAAACTCCTTCAAGGAGTGCCAGGGGGTCCCCAGCAACCCCCACCCGCAATGGTCCTTGATATGAAAAAGGTTGTGAATCACTGCCCTAGAGTACGGAAAGGTATACAAACCATGCCCTGAAACCAGTGATTGTCTTCATGGTTAAAACTAGGGATGCAACAGTACAGTGGGGTCACGGTTCGGTAACGGTACGGTTTCGATATCTTTATATTTAAGAAATACTTTAAAAATGGTGTAAAAAATGTTCTATAGTAGTCTGCCATAGATGACTAGTGTAACGCTCTGTGTATGACTGTGGGGAGATGGGGGTTCAAGTTCATGGTGGGTTGTTATAGTTTCATAAGTTGATCTGACAGAAGGGGAGGTGTCCAGGATAGTGGATAATTCAAATATTAATTTCCGTTAATTATATATATATATATATATATATATATATATATATATATATATATATATATATATATATATATATATATATATATATATAATATTTTTAAAATGTTTCACAATAAAAAAGTAAATAATACCAGTACCATAGTTAGTTATTTTTATGTAGAACAGGTATAAACAGTATTTTTCCCGCATAAATAATAATAGTAAAATAAAAGCTAGCAGTCAGACCAGTGCGTGTGTGACTTCTCTTTGTGAACCTGACGTGACAGTGGGTGCGCTCCTCTTCATTCAGGGCACCTCCCGGCAAGGGAGGAGCATAGGCTATCTCTTACATGGAAGGGAAAATGTAGCTGCACGCACGTTGAAAGAAAATACAAAAATAAACCTCTCAAAAATAGAGAAATGCTGCGATTGGATTCAATGGGAAGCAGCACTTAGTGCACGCCGCACGCCGCACCCCGCCCGTACGCTGCGCCAACACGTCCAGTGGACTTCTACAGTGATACCGCAACACCGCGGTTCACGTGTGCGTATTGAACCGTAGAGGGCGTACCGAACGGTTCCATAACATACGGTGTACCGTTGCATCCCTAGTTAATATGAACGTTTGTGCAGGTTAGGTTGTTACTATTTGCATTTGAGTGTTTCTTGTTGGGTGTTATAGCCATGGCAATAATAAAAATGTACTTTATTGTAGATATTTCAAGACAATAGCCTTGTTGACCAGTCTCAAGTTAAAAAGCTGCTCAAGTTAAAAGTAATGTTGACAACAACACATCCGTGCAAAACCGTGTATGTGTATATATATATATATATATATATATGTATGTATATATATATCCAAGCATATGATCACATAAATGGTTAAACACATAAACAGAAGTGGTTTCTCAAGCTGGACGGAGTGCGGAGCAATACGCTCCCAAAGTGTTCCTTGAGTGTCTCTGAGCGTAATGGGGGCTTTTACAGTAGGCCGCTCTGTTCTTGCCCTACTTTCCACTGCGCCTGTCCCAGCTCGTTGTTGTTGGACGACGGTGACGCGTTGGCCTTTCCACCCGCCGTCCTCCCCGAGGTATCGTACAGCAGCGGCACTCGCTGCAGAGGTGCCGTGGCCGCCATCCTACCCATCCATCTTCTTTGGAGCTGGAAAAATCCAATTCCGTCCCTCCCCCTGGAGCGTCCCCGCTGACGAGCGTCTATCCTGCCTGACCCGTGAGTCCGAGACCTCTGGCCGGTCGGCTTCGGGGACACGTTTGGCTCCATTGGGGCCATCTACTCCTCGTTACTCTCTGTGCCGGTCTCCAGTTCTGCCGCCGCCGTGGAAAACTGTCAGGCCGCGGTCGGCAACTCCTCGCGTCTGAGTGACACTGTTGTTCGACGCCAGTGATATCGTGGCAGAGCGGGGAATGAGCCATGACGCTTTGCTGGCAACAGCCGCCCCCAAGTCAATGGAGAGGGTGTTGGAGTGAGAATCACTGCCATAACCAGGTTGTAGCGCTGGCCAACAACCAGACAGCGGTAATAGCATCATTGCTAAAGCTATGGGTCTCAGCAGCCTCTAATTGAAAGTGACCTATTCAGTTATATATAAATTAATCTCCCCCATAGGGGTTTAGCAGGGCCTCCATGACATAGTGCCTCGCGAGTTTCAGCCTACTACTAAGACAGCGGAGGGCAATAAACATTTGGTAGCTTAGCTCCTTAACAGAGTGGTGCAGGGATGAGGTATTGTTGGAGGCCAACCTGGAAGGCAGCATCGACCTGGTTCCCTCGACAAAAAGCCAATGGATTTTGGATCATGGCTGAAAATGAGCTCTGTGGCAAACACAAATTTATGATACTGACACGTTTTGCTCAGCAAGATAATCTTGATGAACACCACTTTTATGATTTTTAAAGTGTAAATGCAATCGCCAGAAGTAAAAAGCTAAGGCTATATGTGTATATATATATATATATATTAGGGGTATTACGATTCTGATTCCAAATCGGAAATCGATCTAAATGAGCGTTTGATTTCGAACTTCGAAATCAAAAGCATATTTGCGATTCTCCCCGTATTTTTGTGGGTAATATTGCCCCACATGGTCGCCATATTGGGGCGGTCAAACAAATGCAGTGTGCGCTGGGGCGTGTCCACTGCGGCTCGCCCGGCCCCCGAACCCACGTGCGTGAAATCTGGTTCAGAGTTGGGCGGGCTGCGGTCGGCTCCGCGGAGGGTCCACACCTCACCCGCCCACCAGCGGATCTCCACCGCTCCAATATGGCGGACGCACAGATGCATAAAACGAGAGATGACGACCGAGCCCATCGTGTTTTGGTAGAAGTCAAGACACAGGTACTAGTTTGCCTTTCACCACCAGCGCTCCCCTCTGGCTAAAATAGCATCAGTTTTTCTGCTCTTATTTTGGTGTGTAACTTAAAAGTAGTGTCATGAGTAACTTATTGTTTATTATTCTAATGTCTTGTTTTGATAAAGCTCTTCATGAATGCAGTTTAGGTGCGTTGTTTACATATTCTCATATTTTTGTTATTATTTACAATTGTTATTATTTAAATAAAAGTGTTTTTCTTTACAACTTAAGACTCAATAGTCTAACAATGGCATATCCATCAGTACTAAAAAAATACATGTTTAAATCGAAAATCGAATTTAATCATGGATTTGGAGAATCGTGACACCCCTAATGTATTATATAAATCTACCCGTTGGAAAGTTTGAGTTAGAATGGTTTGCAAGAGCCCGAGTTTAAACAGGACTAGAGGTTGTAAAGGCCGACTAGTGACTAGATGACTTTCCGTGTTGGGCGTGATGACGTTTAATGTCCCCGACAGCCTCTGTAGTCTCATTTAGCCACTTGACGTAAAAGCTTCAAAATTCACGAGTGGGGTATTTACGTATTGAGGTATTTTATGTCGAGGAACAAAACGTGAAAATCTCCTCAGCTCGTGTTAACCACAGACCTTGTTCCAGGCATCGAACCAAAAACCCATTCAAAAAACCCTTTGACTTGGAGACGAGGGAACGGGAAGTGCAGAAATACAAACCCATTTCCGGGTTTTAGTGCTCATTCCTGCAGCGCTCTTTAGAAGCCTCTCGCTGAGGTAATTAAGGACCAGAGGCGTTATGTAGTGTCTTTTTCACCACGGCTCAGGGAATGACTGTGTCTGTGTAAGGCCCTTCAGCGCGGTGCTTCGTGGATTAGAGGGGTCATAAAAACCATCAGGCAGCAGCACATAGTTTAACCTGTTAAGCAAAGCGTAAGGTGGTAAATTGTGTCTCCATGTTGAACCCTTACGTACAGTTCTCACAAAGCCGTTGCCCTGACAAACCCCCGGGGCCCGCTACGCTTCGGCCACAGCACCGCCCACTGACGTCGCACGGGAGACGGTCCGCCTCAGTCCCTCAGAGCCGCATTGTCTTGGATGCATCCAGGGCGGCTAAAGAGCTGGTCTGGGAGGTGTAACCTGTTATTGAACTGCCAGAGCCACTGCCGGGGTTACGTCAGTAGAACAAGCCTGAAGCCGTGCGGAGGGGTTCAGTGGGCAATGACAATACAACACACTGCAAGTGCCTCTAATGACTGCCTGTCTGCCTGCCTGCCTGTCTGTCTGCAGAGAATATATTATTTTCCTTTTCTTCCGTGGCCTCTTCCCTGTTCCAGCTGCCACGGCCTAATGTCATTCATTGAAAACCAAGGTTGTTTTCATTAGACATGGTGAAATGGATTGCCGGGGATTCCTCATACCGTTGGGGGGGATGAGAATAGGATTTGGACCCGGCAAAAGATGTTTAATAGGGCATGTTGGAGCAGGGGCTCGATGTGTTGACGTGGTTCAATATTAAAGTAATTTGAGGCTTGCATCCAGTTTCTCTCGCCGCGCTGAAACCCCACCTGCTGTCACCCGGTTACAGAATGCAATTTCTCCATTTGGCTTCGATGTCCACGCGAGTCCTGTAACCGCACGTTAAACTTGTACCAGTGATTGAAGAGTGGTATGCGCGAATGTCAGTTTTATCTCGCCGCCCTAAATGACAGAACTTTTAGGTACACGTCGTCTCGTCAGTCGCTGCTCCCCTCCCTCCTCCCGCCCAGCGGTGCCCTGTCCTCCTGGAGGAGGACATGAGAGAGATGTTAACAGACCGTCATCAGCTGAACGTTCCTTTTAACGGGTCTAACCGTAGGCTTGATCTTCACCCAGCCCACTGTCCTTATAGACGACTTGTGTGTGTGTGTGTGTGTGTGTGTGCGTGCGTGCGTGCGTGCGTGCGTGCGTGCGTGCGTGCGTGCGTGCGTGCGTGCGTGCGTGCGTGTGTCTATGCGTGTGTCGGTCCTAGCCGAGGTAACAGCAGTAACAGCCCCTGCCCTGCAGAGCCAGGATGTTTTTGCCTTCATGGTCTGCCGCGCTGCTGAGCACGGCTAAAATATAGATGGATTTCCTGGTTTACAATAGGAAGTTGAGGGCGGAACCGTATATGATTTATTTGATATTTTATGTGTAATATTTGGCTTTGCTTACTGTACAAATCTGGCTTAAGATAACCAGTTGGGATTTCAATAAGTGATCAGCAGAAACTAAAAGGGCACGGAGAAAATGCATCCTTGGATTTCCCCAAAATACCCGAACGCACACGCACTCGCAAGCATGAACATGAACTATTTATCGTATCGCCCACCGCACAAACATTGGTGGAATACACACGTACAGCGGAGAGGAATCATCTTCCAATTTGAGAGTTGTTCTTCTCTTCAGTCCCTGTAGACAGCAGCTGAATGGCTTATTTTGGTACCGAGTGTAATTTATTTAAGTTCTTTACTGGACAAACCCGCTTTAAGTTCCTGTTTACCCCTTAAATGTTCTGAAAGTTGACATTTTGTTTTGCCCCGAAGATCTCCTGAACTGGGTGTTTTTTTTTGTACAACTTTCCGAGACTTTAACTCCCAGCCACCCACCCCCTTCTTCTCTCTCTCCCTCCCCCCCCCCTCCTCTCTCCCTCGCCCCCTCTCGCTCTCTCTCTCTCTAACTGCACCGCCTCCTTTCAGGAGGGTGGTGCAGGCCGTGACGTCGTTTTGAACTACTCTGCAGATTTGCTGTTATGTTATCACGGGAACTACCGACACGAATGACAGTTTTCCGAGTTGCCATGGAACGCAGCATCGCTTCCTGCCGTCCCTCGACCCGATACAAACTTGGAGCTCTTTCTGATGCACCTGAACCAGAGAGCGCGGGCAGCAGGCCTTTACCAGCGATGGCACCAGAAGTGGTGGAATAGATAATGGATGAAACCAGCTGTTTCCAACAAAGAGGTGCGAAACACAAAGCAGAAACAGGGATTTGCCCTCAATCTTAAGAAATCCCCGCTCCACGTCCACATATGGTCGATGACGTCATGGCAAACCCAATCATTAAAAAAAAAAAAGTTGCCTCTGACTCAATAAAATATGATATATTTTACAATATGTCCAGCTGATCAGTCCACTTGAGAGGGCAGAACAGAGCACCGGCAGCTTGTGAGAAGTGCCAGTGTGCAAGAGAAAGTCCAGGTACACCAAAGAATAAAGCATAGAAGGGCTGGTACTGAGTACCGGTGAGTACCGGCCCACTTCAAGCACTGGATATAACTATACTTTCATTGTTTCGATCTGGCATGTTTGTGATGATGAATAGTTTTCAGTTATTTTTGAAGTTTGGGCAGAAGCGTGGTGGGCTGGGTGGGGGGTAGTCAGAGCATTTGGTGCCCATGCCTAGAACCACCTCGGTGTGGAGGATGTTCAAAGAGCAAATATAGATGAGGAGAAACAAGCCTCTGCTTTTCAGTGGCAAGCGGCAACGTTTTGTGTGTTCATCAGCAGAATGGGAACTAAAGAGAAGGCCTGCAAAATAAATGATTATTTGTCAGGGTCTCTGACCCACGCCTTCTCTTCCACCCGGCTACAGGGTTTTTTTTTTTGTCATCATTAGTTCTTATTGTTATTATTATTATCTATCTATGGCTGACAAAATGTTCAAGTTCAGGAGCAAATGCTTTATTTTTTGCCGGAACATTTAGATTGAATGGAAGTAGGAAGTACTTGTGTTGAAACGTACAGCAAACATAGAACTAAGTCGTTTTCTCAGGTTCTTTTCAAAGTTGCTGCTGATGGAATCATTTATATTGTCCAGGTTATTATTGGCAGCGGGTTTCTTACAATTCGCTGCAGAGATTGAATCTGGTGCAACTGAGGCGTCAGCTTGTCACCTGTAGAAAATAGAACATGTTCATTATTTGCATTTTCACTCATGATCTGTGGACAAACAAAAAACGGGACGCCTTGTTTTGCTCAAATGCAGAATTGAATCCTACCCTTTTCTCATAGGAAACACACATTTCCTGCATCTGCTCCGGTGAAGAGCATTTGTAATCATCTCCGCATTCAATTCAGCCGCAGAATTGGAACATTGTTTCTCAATGGAGAGCAATTTCCGTCAGGACATTTAGTCCACACATTCCATCAGAGAGAGAAATTCACCACAGCCGGTGAACCAGCATTTATTATGCATTTCCTGTGTTAAGGGCTCAATCAACAAATCCTCCAAGCCGGATGCCTCAATATGTCTCCCGGTCTCATTTCTAATTTATCTTACTTTACGGCCTGCCTTGTGAAGTGCGGCTCCCCGTTAGCCCTTGCGAACCCTGCGCCGAGCGCTGGAGTGACGGGAGAGTGGCCTGGCATGGATCCCATCTCCAATCCAATCCCCAAAACTCCCAAGTGCTCTTAATTTGTCTCTGTGTCTGTGTTAATGTGCTAACAATACAAAGAGTAACTAAGGACCGGCTTTGGTTCAATGAATCACCCCGAGGATGTCGTCTGCCTACCCGTCTGCCTGTTCGTTCAAGAAAAAGTAAGCAGTGTATTTTTGTATTTCTATACTTGGAAAAGCTCTTCCATGTCCCGCCAGGGTGAGAGAGGGACCCGACCTCCGGCACGCCCTGCGGATCGCACGGGCAGCGGCGGCCTACAGCACGGCCTCGCGGAAACAGAGGAGCGTTTACGTTCTTAGGGGATGCATAATGTGCCGGTGATCATGGGAGCGATCAGAAGCGCTGATGAGGCCGGGCTGTGTCGTTTGACGCCTCGTTCATCCTGTCTGCCAGGTGTCAGCACGCTGCCAGTCTTTCGAGTGTCCCTGTGCTCCTCGGGCTGCCACTCCTGTCCTTATTTCATAAACCGCTGTTGTTTCTTTGCAAAAAACCTGATTGACGCTGTTGAGTTACAATACCACTGTCCCTCGAACTGCTAGAGTCGCCACAAAATGTGACAGCGCATAGGACATAGCACATTCCTCCAACATTATTATTAATGCCGTTTTTTTCCAAGTAACATACTACATTTGACCAATGTGTACCTGGTTCACTGTGTATTGACACCATCACTTCATTAGTTTCTCTGAATTATTACAGTTTGTCTTTTGACTTTTTCACTGGCAACCAGAACTTGGGAGGTGACCTTAATGCTGACTTTTAGAGGTGTATGTGCTGCTACTATCACTACTACTACCATAACAATATTGATAGGAATAATAATGATGATGATGATAATAATAATAAATATAGCTGCCTGCAGCAATACACAGGGTCCAGTTTATTAGTTTTGGGTAAGTGTTACAGTTTGTTGGTTTCTGTGCAATGCATCACAATTTACTTAACTTACAAACATCAAACAACGTGGCGTTCGACCATAGTACTTTTTTTATTTTTATTTTTTTATATTGTGACTGACCTTGAAGACTGGATTTTTGGACGATGGCTTCTTTATTGTCTTAGATTTTTCCGCATTTGGAACAATAACAAAAACAAACTTTGTAATTACTTTTCATAACAATAATAATTGAAAGTATGAAAGTATGTGTGAAAGTATGTATATGTATGTGACGAATAAACCTCTTGAATCTTGAATAATTACTACATTTAATTTAATAAATATAATTAGTACATGTTCGTTTTAATTAGTACTTTATTGTATTTTTCAGTTAACAATATAAAATTGTAAAATTCAGTTGAATAGATGATTTGTCTATATTGTAATGCAGACAACATTTATGGAACTTTAACATTAATTTGTCATTCGAATTATTATGGAAGAACTTGTAAATACTTAACACTTTTTGTCTTTTCATTTAAATCTGCTAAGTTTAGCTGTAGGGAACTGTTTATACATGACGTTTCTTTAAAATTAAAATTAAATTTTTTTACTTTAAACCAAACCTTGTCACTGTTATAAGTTACCTTGTTGTGTGTAAGTACATCTGGAGTCTCAGTGACGGCAGGTGACGTTGGGTTTCACGTGCGTCAATTATGACGTATTTACGTAGCTTTATGTTTTTACAAAGATTTAGGATAGTAGTGGAACTCACGTAATTTTAGTGGGGACTTTTTTTCCTTGGATTACATTTTCAATAAGTTTAGTTTCCATGAAATACGAAAAACATTTTGTTATTTCTGTGAGTAATTACCATTGCACGGCTTCTATTTTTCAGACGGATCACTGGATCTTGAACTCATCACTCAGTCGCACATATCAGTGGATTCAACTCGACGTGGTCACAGGTTTTTGCGGATTACTTTTTTTTGCGTATCATATTATCATATCATAGCATATTCATTTTCGTTTCATGAATCCGACAAAGTAATGGGGACCAAAAAGATAAAATATCAATCAGACAGATCCACAGGCATCTTCCAGGTAAGAAAGTACATAAATATACACGTAAACACATAGTTTGTAATGTCGAACCACTACACAGCGACAGAGTCTAGGCCGCACACTGGACAGGGTGTGAATGTACATTCTAAATCAGAACCTCCACATTTATAGTAAATAGTATGATGACATCATAAAGCATGTTACTGTAAATCTCATCTCCTTCATTTTGTTTATGAACAGTGGCATGTCAGTCAACCATTTCAAAATTCAGAGAAGATTCCTGAACAAAATTCTAGCGTGTTGGGGAATAGAGGCGGGGCGGAGATTTCCCAGCATGCTTTGTTATTGTGTGTTTTGGGGTTGTCGGGGCGTGGGATTGTTTCATGTGTTCTTAGTTACAGTAATGTTAATTTTGATGCCGTTGTTAGTGTTAATTGGCCAGATTATTATTACTTTTATGTGTTGTGATTATGTTATGTTTGTTGCACCAGGAGTGAGAGTGTGTGTAGTGACCTGCCTGCCGTGATGGCAGTGTGGTGGTACAAAAGGCTGAGCACTCTGATGAACAAAGATTGCGCTTGAGGGTGAAAACAAATCTCCTGCCTCTTGCTTGCCTGAGGAAGCCCCAGCTCACTGCAATATCAATAACACACAAGTTTCATCCGGTCCCTTGATACATCCAAGTTAATATCTCCACGCCAATTTTAGACGTTCAGAGCTCATAGATACATCAGAAAAAATCTCACGAAACGGGTGTCTTATTACATTAGTTCCAGAAACTATTTCAAAATATTTCATCTAAATGTTTATACTTTGTTCTTAACGTTTGAACCCCCAGCCCCTTTCAACAGCTGAGTTTGAGGTGCGGCAAATGTAGGTGCCTTTGACATGCAGTTAAGTAGATGCAGTCGAACACACACAAAATGCAAAATTTTAATGCATGTGGGTGCCCACCTGTCTCAAAGCCACATGTCAGTATAGTATATCCAGTATATCAAGTATCCATCCATAATATCGTAAGTCTCCTCGCATGCATCCCCGCATCAAAGACGATCTCTTCCCCCCAAAATATCAAAGAAAATATCAAACAACCTTGGTAAGAAAGACAGGGATTTGGGGATAAAACAGCAGCACAAAAAAAAACTCTGCACGGCGCCGACTGAATATTAATGCAGAGAATATACCTTTCTATGCAAATGGAGTTGAACAACAAAGGGTTTTCGCTGAATTTTTGAATTAAAAATATTCCAGTATGCAAAAAAAACAAAACAGGGGAGTCTGAACGCAGTTTGATGTACTTTCACCTTGACAGCGAGACGTGGGGACGCTCGACTCCACGTCTGGAAAATACAAATAAAGAAACAGTAGATGAGAGGAAACTCCAGGCATTTGGATTGATTGAGGAAGCTCATTTGTCCTTAAGTTAATGAACGATAAAACATATTTTTTTAAGTTGTCTTTTCGTTCATGCGATCCCTATAAGCACACGGGAATATATTTGATGATAAGCGTATGGCTTGTGGGGCTACATCTGTTGCACCGTTGAACATTGTTTGTGTGTGTGCTCTTTTTTTTTTTTGTGAAATCTGAGAACGGACGTGCTGCATAATGCAATTAACGCCGCCGTCCGCTACGCTATAAGAGAGTGGTGGTTAAATGCCGACAACTTAAGTATGGAATGTGAAAATGTGTCGCACGGAGGGAAATGTTTCTCTTTAATCCGTCTGGATGCTTCAGAGATAACAGGCGTGGGATGTAATAATTGCTATTATTCCTGCCGGAGCAAATAACACCTAAATCACCTGCATCGCGGTTAAATTATCGGTGCAACGCACATCGGCGACGCCGCGGTGCTTTGTGCTTTCATTTAGAGGAAATTATTTTCCATTTCTTCCAGAAGACAATATGAAGACGGTATAACACTAATCTCGTAGCGGTGTTTTGTTCACCATCACCTGGTTTTCCACAATGTCTCGTGCAATGAATATCTCAAGGTGCCGGCCAAATTTCCCCACTATAAAATACACCTATAAACACACGTACGCCCTGCAAACAATGCGAGGCTGTATCCTAAATCTAACTTGTGGTTGCTGCCATGTGAGGCCGGTCGTGAGCGGAGTTTGCATTGTCACTGCAGGTGTTTCGAAAGCGGGCGGAATATGGATGAGGGGGAGAGATTTCCATGATTGAAATGTTCTCAAGCGAGTCAGCGCCTTTGTACCACTCCCTCATGCGGGCGGAGAGAGGAGGGAAAAAATAGGAGGCAGAGCGTGTGAGGGAGAGAGAGCGGGAGAGGGAGAGAGGGAGAGAGAGAGAGGAGGCTAAAAGAGTGAAAGTAGGCCAAAAAAAGAGAGTTGTGTCGAAAACAAGGTGGAGCCATGTGTTGCCGCTTTGGTCTGAACAGAAACATGTCGCCCTTAAGCGCTGGTTGTGAATCAGATTACTTTTACCTGATTTGCAATGGTTCCACGGCAAAGCCTTAGATCAGGTGTGTGTGTGTGTGTGTGTGTGTGTGTGTGTGTGTGTGTGTGTGTGTGTGTGTGTGTGTGTGTGTGTGTGTGTGTGTGTGTGTGTGTGTGTGTGTGTGTGTGTGTGTGTGTGTGTGTGTGTGTGTGCATGTGCGCGTGTGTATGTGTGTGTGCATGTAGATGTTTGTGTTTACGGCATTTTCAAAAGACAAAGCTCCTGGCTCATCGGGGTGTGGGACCACAGACCGCAGAAGGGTTTTATAACATTTTCCCATTTCATCTCTTCCAGGAAACCACCTTCCGCCGATAACCCCGGCTTTCCAGATATGAGCTGCCTATGTAAGTCCCAGCACTGAACTCCTTGTGGTACTTTAAGTTTGTATCCTGGGTGACTCTGAATCCCGATGCCCGGTTCACTAAAAGCTGTAAATCTACTGGCAATGCCATATTCTCACATTTTATTATTTTTCTTCTTGAAATTGCAACTCAGACCCTCGCCGTGTGGTTTACAGTTAGGGGCGTGGTGCGGGGACAAGCGCGAGGAGTGTCCCCGTTATGCACGGGCATTAATTATTAATGGAGGGAGACATGTTCCCATCTATAGCTGATGTAAGGTCTCCTACAGCCTCCTCTCCTCCTGTGGAAAGCAGACTGTGCTGCCACTCTGCTTGTGCACGCACACTGTCGTAGCGTCACAGTAAGTATTTGAGTACTTGTGATTTGAAAAAAAAAATCGTTTTCATTTGATGAACGTCGGCACGGACACAGCGAAAAATGAACAAAATGTTTTTGTTTCGGTTTTATTTCTCTCTCGAAAAAAAAAAAAAGATTTAAAAAAGCAAAAACGACAGCAGGGGCCGGTGGGCAAGTAATCCTAACCGGCGCGTGCCCGACAACACCGCGTCACAACCGGTAACACCGATAACCGCGGCGACCCCGAGTGGAGAGCGTTCAGTCAGAGTGTAGGACAGGTTGAAAAGGATCACACTGATTTAACGATTTAAATCTTAACCCGCGCGTTGGGTTATTGCGCAACCGAGACCGTCCGAGGGGGGCGTGGGGACGGGGAGCGAAGCACTGGACTAAAAACGAAACCCATTCCGTTGCCTAGTCTGGCGTGATACTAGACACCTTCACGCGTGCATGACGTTATGTATCCGGAACAGTCATCTACACGTATGTGGGAAAACACTCCGACTCAATGCAGGAATGACTACCTACTGTCTTTGCCGGATATTTTTTATCCAGCCATGTTATGGATTCCATGTGGGAAAGCGGCTTAACACACACACACACACACACACACACACACACACACACACACACACACACACACACACACACACACACACATCACAAACTGCCATTAAAAGGCCAAAGTCCAAGCAGTGATCCCCTTCCCTCCGCAGACCATTAAAGAAGTGATTTGCCGCTTGATGTGATTTATTAGCAGGTAATTGCTATTTCCGCCAAAAACACGGCTCGAAGATCAAGGGAGGGTGTGTGTGTGTGTGTGTGTGTGGGGGGGGTCGGTTGCACTGAAATTTAAATTTCCAACAGACCCTGCTCCTTTAGTGTTCTGATCCTGAGCCTGTACTGCTCTTTGGGCTTTGCTGTCTTTAGCACAAGGATGGGGCTGAGGCTCCATCAATAATGGATGAAGATCAGTCTGACACAAGCCTCAGCGTGCTCCGCCCTGACCCCTTTAAGTGTCCCCGTTAAAGATGGGGTCAGGTGGGGGACGGGGTAAAACTGTCCCTGCTACTGGGACAGAAAAAAGACACCTACGAAGTGGGATCTCTGGCCTGTTTCATTGTTTTTTTAGTAGGAGGGCTGGCCGGTATTTCTGTATCTTGCAGCACAGTGAGGGAATCTAACCTTCCAGTCTTTCAGAGACCGTCTGTGTTGCCCTCCTGTAGCTGTCCCGTCGCGTAAAATCGACTTTCACCAAAGTGTCCTCCCTGTCCCTCCCCATCATTTTTGTCCACACCGTGGTCTGAATGTCAAAAAGCCAAGAGCAAAGACTGCCTGCTGTGTAGCTGGTAAGAAGGAGCTGATTTATTATGAGAAAAGGGTTTTCATGAGGAGACTAGATGGACTGAAATGACTAAATAATAAAAACAATAGTCAAACGATTCCATCGAAGGATACAATGGAATTGTATGTTACGTAGATATTTAGGAGAAGCATCAGGATAGATCTCCTTCCCCTCGATGGAGTCCTGACGCCTGGTGGTGATGGAGAGCTGGAGGTTCTCGATCTGACCTCTCTTCAGGACTGGGTGGCACACAATACTGGTGGAGGTGGGACCTGATACTGATGGAGACGGGACCTAACGTTGGTGGAGATGGGGCCTGATACTGGTGGAGATGGTACCTGATACTGGTGGAGATGAGAGCAGATACTGGTGGAGATGAGAGCTGATACTGGTGGAGGTGGGAGCCAATACTGGTGGAGACGGGATCTGATACTGGTGGAGATGAGAGCTGATACTGGTGGAGATGGAACCCGATACTGGTGAAGATGAGAGCTGATACTGGTGGAGGTGGGACCTGATACTGGTGGAGATGGAACCTGCCTCTAGATCCATTAGTCTCAGAAAAGGGCACAGCTTACCAGTGAAATAATGTTCATTCCAAAAGGTGTTGCTTAAGGGTGTGCTTCAAATCAAAATATATAAATCATTGAGTTGCACTATTTCTTGGAAAACAAAGTGTCTCTACACGGCGCTGCTAAAACCTGGAAGTCTCTCTGTGTGACTGCTGTATTTTCAATGAGGAGTTAGAAGCCGGATCCGCGGCCCTGCTCTGCTATTCGGTTTGAGGATTAAGTTTGCACGAAACATGACTTCTGCTGAGGTACGGGAGCATTTTCAATGTCATGCCACTCTCCCTTGTTCCATGAGATCCACAGCTTAACATGCAGGCACAGTGAAACATGCATGGATTTGAACAAACACACACCCACACACGCACACACACACACACACACACACGCAAATACACAAAATCTTCGTAGTTCCTTTGATATTTGGCTTGATCTATTTTTTCCTCATATCATGTTTACACACATGTCCTCACGCACAGGGGGGGGAAAAAAAAATCGTTCTTGCAATTGCAATTCCTTTGTGCATACATGAAGTGACAACGAACGTGAACGCGCCGGCGGCCGCCTCTGGAGGACGGGCGGCGCGGCGTCTTCCTGTGAAGTCCGGGGTCGAGCCAGACATGTCGCTGTGCGGAGGAGATAAGGAACCTCTCCAACCGCAGGTCCTCCTCCCCCAGTCCTGCTCATGAGGCCCTGGGAGGGCGTGACTCACGTCTCGCCAGGCCTCCGTGGCCCGTGCTGCTCGCCGGTGGGGAGGAGTCGATTAGGACGTTGAATTCGGTTACCGGAGCGAGGAGACGCCGGCGGACGCGTAGGCACATGGCGGAGCTGGAAACGTTTGCGCTGTTTCTTAACGGGGATCTTATTTAATCCTGAGCATTTTTATTTGCAAGTTCATTTCAAGCAGAAGGGCTGGTCTGGTTTCCCTTCCTTGGGGCATCAGCACCACTGACCCAGGTCTAGTTGATATTCTTGGCCACTTTTGCATTCTATCTCCTATTACGCCATCTTTGCACCATTTCATGATCATATTTTAGGAGAGGATTACAGCCGTGCATATTTCTCCATTTGAGGACTGATATATACCCTCCTCTTTTTTTTTTTTAATGGCCCACTGTGAGATGCACACTATTCGGCTCATTATTTGGAAGATTAATGGTAGCATTAAGTGCAGGAGGCAGACATGATACAGCCACCGTGTTGAAATATGGAGGGAGGACCGGAGCTGAAAAGGACGGCTGCGATTGATGCCTTCCTTTCTCCCCGGCACTCTGCGCCAAAGGAGGGAAAGACTGATTGACAATTTCCCTGAATCACAGTGTCGAAATGTTTTCCTCCGCTGCCTTCTGCGGTCTTCTTTTTCACTCCTGCCTTTCGCTATTTCCTACTTGGCTTAATTTCCCCCTACCCCCGTTCCTCCCACCCCCGGCCAGAAAAGCCTCTTATATCTATCCACACAACAAACACGGCCGTGGAAACAACATGCATTTGACCGGTACGGTACGGGAGCACTCTCACTGTCTCACTCACTGAATCTCAACGAGGTGTCACGCTCTAGGGAAAAGGCGTTACTCCGTCCTATTTGCAAGTTATTTTTTCCTCCGTGCTGTGGTTTGCACAAACACATATTTCACACATACACACACACCACCACCTTTTGTCTGCCTCCTCCCTTGACGTGCATTCCTTTTACGAAGCGCATCCTATACGTTCACTGTCTTACTATACGTTTACTGTCTTACTATACGTTCACTTTAATTACTTTTCATGTGTGTGTGTGTGTGTGTGCGTGCGTGCGTGCGTGCGTGTCTTTTTTTGTCCACATATAACCTCAGTTATCCATCCGACGCGCTTCAGTGCACTTCACCATAGTATGTGGTTTAGGGAAACCAGGACATTATTATTCATAATATTCGCCCATTCTGGTACAGAAACTGGGGTTTAAATGAACCCAAGTTAAAGTGTTAATCCAGGCAATTGTCTGTGTTGGGTGGATCGCAAGAGCCGGAATTCCGTTCAAAACGTCAATGTTCTTTTCTACCTCCGATTTCACTTTTCCCAAAACGATGCCGCCTTCTGATCGAACCATGGAAACAGCACGGAGAGGAGCGCATACATAACGGAAATACATGGAATAGCTGTTTCTGATAAAGTGCCAGCTAAATAAATATGGGATGAACATCAAATATGGGATTTTGTTTGACCAACTAATCTTGCGGATTACCACTTTAAAGCAGCACACACTATGTGATGAATGACCCTTGTATTTTGTTGATGTGTTTGTTTTCCCTCGTATTGCTGTGTGAGTAGGTTCTCTGGAGAACCCATTGGCAGCACATCACAGCACCAAATAAGAATGTGTTTACCGAGCGGAGCTCCTTCCTCACATTGTTCCCGTCCCACCGGGAGACATTAGCGCATGAATATACATGTTACTTTGGGCGACAGCTGCTCTTCGCCATACCATAATCTATTCTTAAATATTTTTTTCCAGCCAGATATTCAGCGCCGGCAGGCGGGAGCTCAAATATCCCCCTATACCTTAAATGTCAGCGGCTGTGAATGAGATAAAACCTGAGTGCGCACGCAGCGTATCTCTCCCTCCGCTGCCATCTTTATGGCGGCTGCCATGGAGATGGTTCATCCCCTGACAGTTGACGGGTTGATGGCTCGACAGACGGCCATTAGATTATTATTGTGGAATCGCGTGGGGATTGTGGCGGGATGGACGGCTGGTTGACCCACTTGGTTGCCGAGGCGTTGCCGTCGTCGACCTTTCCTGTCAAAGCAAAACAAACGGCATGATGTTGTGCCTCCTCACCTGTGCCGAGAGTCGACTTTGAGGTGGCGCGGGTCGCTCCCATTTCCCTTTTAGATTTCGGACGCCCGTGAGGCCTGGCTGGGGCCTCACAGGCGTCCGAGATCTACCTCGAGCGCTCGCGCGTGAAAAACCGCCGATCATGCGCGGTTCTCCCGCACCCCGCCGAGCCTAAACGCAGCGCTTACCTCATGGAGCTATCGTTGTGTAAGCTGACAGGATTAGTTTATCACGGGAACAGCAGCCGCCCCGCTCCCAACCCCCCCCCCCCCCCCCCCCAACCCCCCCAGACCCTTAATTATAATCCTATCAATTGCCTCGGATGGAAAGTTTAATTGTCGATTGTCACAGCTCATCGCCCGATTCAGATTTTGACGCGCAGACTGGATGTTTGGACGTGCTAATACGATGTGTGCATATTGCGTCAGGAAAGTTTATGTAAATCTGGAGCTGCATGGCACCGGCTGGAGAGACGTGGTGTCTCGGCTGCCTCTGTCTGCCTTTGAAGTTGATTGTAAAAAAAAAACGTGTGTGTGTGTGTGTGTGTGTGTGTGTGTGTGTGTGTGTGTGTGTTTGCGTGCGTGCATGCGTGTGTATGTGTGTGTCTGTCTGTTTGTATTAGCCTTTCCAATTCGCCCCGGATCCAGAGATGGCGGCCACAGCTGTAGCCCACAACCCTCTCTACTCCCTCCGCGCCTTGCCGGGCGCACGGCACCCTGGGAGAGACGCCCGGCCCTGTTTTATTCCCAGCTATAAAAATACCCTCCGAAATGCAAAGTAAAGTAGCACAGGGCCACGTTTGCCCACCGTGTCCTTCAGCTTAGTGCCGGGTGCAGTCGGGATGTAGGTTGAGGTTGCTTTTTGATCCTTTCGGTGGCGGTGGTAATGTTAAGCGCCTAACCCACTGCCCTTGTTTTTCGACTGCTCTTACAGCGAGCCACCAGCTGCTATGGCCGCGGTAATGGACCGAGCGTAGGTTAGTAAGCGTAGAAGCCACTTCTGCATGGACCTTACAGGAGATCCCAGGCTCACCCACCCACTGCTTTTGAATCCAGACTCAGAACTTTTACATTTACAACTGCTTTTCCGTCAATCGTGGTCGAAGTTGGATCCAAACCGATCCACATACGGAGCAGAAGTAATCGAAAAACTGATCAAATTTGATCGATGTCACAGACACGTCCAATGCATTTCATGCCAAAATATGTCCAAACCGGCTAAAAGTATCTGGAACACAACAATGACAGAATTCTAACTAACTATCGATTTACGTATACATTTATGTACCTTCTTACCTGGTAGATGTTTGTAGATCTGTTCGATTGATATTTTATCTCTGTAGTGTCCATTACTTTGGCAGATAAATGGAAAAATACAAAAAATGTAGTCCACAAAAACTCGTCACCACATTAAGTACAATCCGCTGGAATGTGCGACAAATGATGTGTTCAAGATCCAGCGAGGCATCGGAAAAATAGAAGCCGTGCAATGGTAATTACTCACAGAAATATACTGTGATATTTGTTTGATTACTGCGATAACTGTTTAATAAAACAATTATCTGACTTGTTTTGTCATTTATTGTCCAAATTTCCTTATTAGTCTACTTTTGAACTTAGAAACAAAATTAAGACTGTAAACTCAGCTATCTAGAACTGTTATTTAGATCTGACCTATCTCATACAACACTTATGTCAGATTAGAACTTAAAATCAATGGTTAAAATCAATGGTTGTCTCGTTGAAATGGAAATGCTTCATACGATATCATATGAAAGTTGGATTTGTACAATTTTATGGACATAACTACATAACTATGTTTATGAGTTCAGTATATTTCGCTACATTACACAAAAACCCAAAAAGGTGCCTGAAACTAATAAACTGGACCCTGTGTATTGCTGCCTGCAGCTATATTTATTTTTATTATTATTATTATTATTATTATTATTATTATTATTATTATTATTATTATTATTTTAGGAGACTGCAGGGACAACAAATTATAATATGCAGTGATATTAACAAAAAAAATGCTCTTTTGCTGAATTCATTTTGAATGTCTTTGGTAAAATGTAGTGTAAGCAAACAGGAAAAGCCCCGGCTCAGTGTTTGTTCTAATGTGCAGGTTCAAAGAGCTCCCCTGTCTCACGGAACATCCCGGAGTTCCTGTCAGCAGAGAGCAATCTCCCACCTTGCAGGAAAAAAGTCAAATAATATAGGATTTCACGGCCAAAGATCGCTTCTTAAATCCTGATTTGTTTCAGTGGTTGACTCCGGCTAATTCAACTGTATTTCTACTTCCCAATATACAGAGAGGTGTCAAAACAGTCCAGGTCAAATCCATATCGTGTTTCCATTACCCTCTAACGTTAGCACACATTCAAGAGCCATTGCGGTTGCCGTCCATGCGTGTCGAACCCTGATGATCCTCCAGATCTCCCCGAAATCAATTCTGTCAACTCGAGATGTGCGCGCATATCATCTGACTCGGTGGCAGCCCTCGAAGGCGAGAGAGCTCCTCAGGAACTTCTCAAGATGAGTTTAAATACCAGGGCCCTTTGGTTAGTGAGCGACGGGCGCTTGGACTCCTCTGCCGCTGACCTTCACCTCTCCTCTGTGGCTGCGGCAGCTGTCGTGTCCACGTCGCTCCCTGACCTTCTCGCAAGACAGCTGTGGGGAAACGCCGCAGAGGTGCAAAACATCCCGTAGACTCGGCTGAATTATTCCTTCAGGATAGAAGCGACTCATCGGCCTTCAGTCAAAATCGGTTCCGACATTTAACGTAGTGACAACCTTTAGTTTATATACTTTATCTATAATGAAAGAAGTATAAATGATGTCCATCAGCAGTATAGTAGGGCAAGGCGAGTTCATATGTATTGCACATTTCAAACACAAATTATCTTTCCTAATTAGTAATGAAAATAAATAAAAATATAGAAGCAGGCAGCAATACACGGGGGCCAGTTTATTCATTCTAGGCACGTGTTACATTTTTTTTTTTTTTGTAATGCAGCGAAATATACTGAGCTTATAAACAACGCTGTTTCGGGGCATTGTCATTTCACGAAATACAAAAAAAAGAAGAAACAAAAACAAAAACAACTATTGTAATTACTTTTCAAAACAATAACAATAAATACATTTCATTTTTGAAATTATTATTATTATTTGTAATTAATACCTTATTGTATTGTTTCTGTTAATAATGTACAATTGTAAAATTCAGTTGAATAGATTACTTGTCTATATTGTAGTGCAGACAACATTCATGGAACTTTATTAGAATTATTATGGAAGAATTTGTCAATACTACAAACACTTTCTACCTTTTCATTAAAGTTTGTTACGTTTAGGTGTAGGAAAATGTTTATACATGACGTTTAATAAAAAAAAGTATTTTATCTTATCGTTGTTATCTTACCTTGTTGTATTGAAGTACATCCAGTCTCAGTGACGGTACGTGCACACAGGACACGGTCCAACTGGACATTCTCGGAACTTGTGCATTTATAGTAAATAGTATGATGACATCATAAAGCGTCTAACTGTAAATCTCATCTCCTCCATTTTGGTTACGAATAGTGGAATGTCAGTCAAGCAGGACCAGCTGAATATTTCGGGTCAAAGTGGTCGGTTTTTCACTAATATCTGCAGGATGTATGTGGAATCGATTTGGATGAAATTTAAACCACGAGAACCATGTGACATACCTGTTTAAACGACATCTCAACCGTGTTCGTAGCTTATGCTGAAATATGTCTTGCAGATAATTTTAGCCGGGTTGGACATGAAATGCATTGGACCGTGTCTGTGATTTTGCTCAAATCTGGTCTGTTTTTCACTCATTTCGATTTGGATGAAAGTTGAACCATGATGTTTGTGCCATACTGGTTCTAACGAGGCGTGAACCGTATTCGTAGCTTCTGCCACTCTTCTGTTTCAAATTGTTTTAGATTTCCATATTCAGATCATTTTTCCTGCGGGCTGGACCCCTCAAAATAATAGTATACATATATTCTATAAAAATGATATATAATGTGAATAAAATAATTGTGTTTGTATAAATAAGAAAATATGTATATAAATATGTAATTCCTATGTATAAAAAGGAATAATCTCTCTGTATGTATTTTAAGGAAACAGGATTTATTTGATGCTTTATTCTATACTGTCACAGAATGTCACACCTCTGCCTCGTCACAACAGCCCTGAAAAAACAGCAACAGCCCAAAATGTCCTCATTCTGACGCATTAGGTTCATAACATGTCAAACTGCAGTCCTTCACCAACTAATTGAACGTGTATAATTTTTGAGGACACAGTAAAAAAGACACCTTTGTCAGAGCCGGTGTCTTTGGGTAACTTCCTTTCTAGCTCACAGTCTTGGGAGACGGGCTAAAATGAGCGGGCCATCCATCACAACCAGGCGAGAGCGGTAAATTTACAGCTCGGAGAAATAGGCCAGAGCGCAGCACCAACGGAATAAATAGAGTGTAATTAGGGCAAGGTTAGTCTGGTTCTCACACACACACACACACACACACACACACACACACACACACACACACATAAAGTCACGATTAGTGTGTGTTGTTAATAAGGAAACACACACGTGACTCATTCAGATCTTTTGAATTATTATTTGTGAGCATTTGCAACCTTCATACACCAAGTAAGAAACCTCAAATTTTAACATTTTGGTCACATGGCACACTTAACACAGACACACACACACACACACACACACACACACGTTCATTGAATCCACCTGGCAGGTCCCGTCCACATTAGGGGGACTATCTCTCCTCACACTTGAAAAATCACTTTATTATCCCTGACTTCTCTTTGTGAGGCTTAAGCTGCAGAATTACCTCATGACATCAAATCCTTATTGTATCTCCCTTTCTCTGAAATTTCTTCACGCTAATCTCCTTCTCTCTCTCTCTCTCTCTGTCCCCTGTAGCTCTTCCTCTCGCCCCTTATCTTTTCCCTCCCTTGCTTTTTATCTCTCCGTCTCCTCCTCCTTCCTTCGGGCGCGTCTTTTATTCCCCTTACCCCAGAGCTTTGCTTTACACCACATTTGCACAGTTTCACCCACCCCGCCCCCCCCCCCCAGATCGCTTTCATTTTCGCCGCCGCCGAAAAAAAAACCACACCTTTCTCCCACGTTCCCTCCTCGCCTCGCCCTCGCCGCCGCCGCCTCACCATCCCTCCATCTCTCGCCCTCGCCGGGCGTCAGTTTAAATAGAAGCACGCTCGCCTTGTATTGCTCAACTTCAGTTTTCCCCGACACCAAGCCACCATTCCGCTACACGCACATGCACACGCACAGGCACACGCACAGCCCCTACCTTCCAGTGCTTTAAGCCTGTGGAGCAGATGGGCTCAGGGCTGGCAGACTGAGTTGTGTTCTGACAAACTGCCCTGTATGTGCGCGGATGATGTCCTCTACACGGCTTTCCTCTCGCTTTAATCTGGCGGCCAAGAGGCTCTCCGATGCAGAATCAATCCCCAAAACTGCTATTAAAAATTTGGGGAAACCTAACACCCAGATCGACTGTCAATTTTGCAAGTCAGGACCAAGGAGCCGACCGGCGACCGATCTAGCGCCTAGCAGTGATGGCTCAGCATTTTGACAGTTTTTATGTCATACGTGTCTTTTTATACCTCTCTGTAAATCATTTTGAATGTTGAAAAGTGAAGTGGGAAGAGGTTTTGTCGTGTACGGTAAGGGATATTATTGCCAGCAGTGCTCCAAAAGTTTGAAGGCTTTACGGCCTCACACATTGTCACTAAATGATTACAAACTCCATAGCGAGACCCAGGCCATCCAACTCCATCATTCCATGAACAACAATGTCCAGATGTACTTTAATTGCAGTAGATGAAAGGTAATAATGGGCAGTTTATGCCCATTATAATTAGTTTTTCAGCGTTAGATTGGCAGAATTGACAGAGTTGAAGGTATTTTCTCTCCTCTGGCTCTTTGTGTGAGGAAGCCCTGGGCACAGAAAGCATGGATATTTGGCCCCGTGACAACCGATCCACAGAGCGCGCGATCAGATAGCTGCCCGTGTGCGTGAGATGTGTCATTGAGCTCGTGATAATTGCGTGCCGCCTGTGCCGCCTGTGCCGCTGTGCGGCGCGGCGAGTGGTGTTGAATATGACTGCCCCCTCCTGGTCGGAAGGGTCAACTGCGTGTGGCTCTGACGGGGCGGTGTCGGGGTGGAGTGCAGTGGTGGTTGTGGCTGATAGAGTGACTAAGGTCAGGAATTGGACAGCGTGCCAAACTCCCCCTTTTCCCGCCGGGGGAAGGGAGCAGATGGCAGCTCTCCAGTCAGTCACAAAGCAGCGAGATGCGGCCACCAGAAGCTCCGAGCAAGGTGTAGAAACACACACACACACACACACACACACACCGGCGTGTGGTTGGTGTGCATATATTTCACTCGTGCACATGGGTACACACTATGAAAATAACGCGCATACCCCTTGTTTCCCAAGATAATTCATTCATTATCATGACCTTTTACTCTTGGATCTCTCTGTTTGCGGACGCGAGAGCGTCCTCTGACCTCGTTTCTCTGGCTTTCGCTGACCAACAACAGCAGGTTTGCGCCGGAATTATGGGTAAATAGTGACATATGCGGCTACGTGAGACGTAAATAGTAGTTGTCAAGCTTAATATCTCTCTCTCGGCCCCCTCCAACTGTGTTTACCGAGTGTGATGAAAGGTCTATTCACGTGGCATTGACCTGCCCGCGCTATGAGTCATCCCAGCGGCGGTGCACCTTCACACTCTATTCGATATTCCCATTGAGACGGCGGCATTCAAATCAATTTTACATGCCCAAGACGCGCCGCGCACATCGCACGGACTGTGGTGCGTCTCTCACATCCCCTGGGGGCCTCTGCATTCAATGCACAATTTCAAATTCACTCCGAGAAAAAAAACAAGTCATTCAATTATATTTAATTCTGTTCTATCAAAAAAAATAAAATAAAATAGTCCCAACAGCGCTGCTCTGTCTGCAACGTTTTGAGAGTTTCACCCTTGTGAAACCTTTCACCCCGTTCAATAAGCTGCCGTGTTTTGTTATGTTATTGGCAATGGTGTCGTCGCTCTACGCGGTGGTTGTCCGTGCGTTGGAGCTGGTGGCGTAGCCTTTGTTTTTAAGACACGCTCGGCGTTTCCAGAGGTTTCTGCCGTACTGCCTGACACATGGGGGAGGGCGTGCTAAGCTCCTCTAAGTGGCATGTGATGGCAGCCGATGAGACAGCTAATACGCGGTTAAAGGATTTAGAGGATTTGACCCAATCAGACGGCACTCGGCGAGGCTGTAATGACGTTCTATGTCTGCAGCATGTTAAATTGTCTAACGTCTGCCTCCTAATTTGCGCAGAGAAGTTCGGCCTCGCGGCTGATTGTCCGTAAGTGTCCTGCCTCAATATGAACATGTAAATAAACCTCACTCTATTGTGAACTATTATGTTCGAGACCAATGATTAGAGACCTGTACTTCGACGCAGTATACTGTATAGTACCTCCTCTGACCCAGAAGATCACCATCGGGGCACATGGGGACGTGAGACTGTTGTTATGTTGTTATTTCATTCTCTCTAGCACTTGACATTACCGCAGTTCGCAAATGAATCATCCTCTCTTAGGTTTTTAAGCCTTCCAACCCTTGAAAGTGGGAACAATGAATTCCAGTGAATGCCCTTTCCACCCGTGTGTTAATGAAGAAATGACCCTGTTTTGCTTTATAAGCACCTTTGCAGCAGCATGAAGCCTTTTGCAATATCTCTCCTCCTGTGCCCTGTAGTGTAGTGGCGGAAGATGAGGAAAGGGTTTTAGCAGCTTCTCCTGGCTGTGGCCGGTGGGGGACGGGATGAGATGAGACATCTCTTACTCAACCGATTCTCAGTCCTAGTTTGAACCTGGTGAACCTCTGCGTTTGCAGGTAACTGCGGCTGAGGAGTTAGCCAGCTCATCCACTTCTTGTTAGACCAGCGGAAGATGGTGTCATGTTATGCCGCTGGAAAATGTCTTAAAATGCACTTGGATGCTATGAGCGGATTTCTGCAAATCAGCTCTGAACTGTGTTTTGAGCCCATCATGTTCAATTTTGAAGGTACCTGTCCCATTATTATCAAAGATAATAGCGCTGTTGAACAGTCTTGTCGAATACATACACACCGATAAGCCACGAAATTAAACCCGTTGACAGGTGAAATGAATAACATTGATTATCTGGTTCCAACGGCACCTGTCAAGGGCTGGGATATATGATGCAGCAAGTGAACAGTCAGTTGTTGAAGTTGATGTGTTGAAGCAGCGTAAGGATCGGAGCCACTTTGACAAGGAGCACATTGTGATGCTGGACGACTGGGTCAGAGCATCTCCAAAACCACAGGTCTTGTGGGGTGTTCCTGGTATGCAGTGGTTAGTACCTACCAAAAGTGCTCCAAGGAAGGACGACCGGTGAACCGGCGACAGGGTCATGGGCGCCCAAGGCTCATCGATGCACGTGGTGATGATGCGTAGTGCTGGTTCTGTGTCATCCCATGACACTCCATTCTTTACTAATCTGACTAACTTATATAGGCCAATGGATAGCTTGTAAAGGCACATGAAATGAATTTCTTTATTTGTTTCATGACTTTCAAAGCCATAATTGTTGCAGGTATTATCCAAATTTTAATTCCCATAACTTGTTTATTTTTTACATTTGTAATTGATTTTCTACGAGGCAAAAGCGGCACCGCAACGGATCAGTGAAGTGTTGGAAAGATAGGCTTATGTGACGCACAGGAGCCACGCACCCGTTCAGCCCCCTGTTTCAGCTGAGCTGTTCTTTGCATTTATTTGTCCTCCATCCTCCTTTACTTTTACTTGCATACCCTTATTTTTCTTTTCTTATTACACGTCTGGAGTGGCATCCCAGGTCCCCCCTGTGCCTTACTCAGACAATAAGCCGGGATAGGCCCAAGACCCCTGTGCAGCGGGCGGGACTAAGCAGGTAAAGAAGATGGATGGATCTCTGCAGAATCCACTGTTGAATATAGCATGAGCATTATAATTACATTCTGCCATCTTCAAAATCCATTTACTCAACACTTTCATGTACTACTGCTGGTGCTACCAGACCCCAGAGACGTACTGTCACAAAAATGAAATCTTGTTTTCATCTCTCCGAAAGCTGAGCGAATAGTCTGCTTTATGATCATTTTAGGAATCATCAGAGTGCTGTTTAAATATTTCTTTAATTATAGCATCCAACGGCTACAGTTACAAAAAACAGATGAAAAAGAAGAAAAATAACAAAATAAAAACAAGGATGGAAAATTCTAAACCCTACACTCATTTTTAAGATGAAAAGAAAAGCCATTCATCCCTAAAATTATATTTACACTAAAAATCATAAGAGGGGGGCATGTGAATTGCTGAAAAATTAATCCAGCAAAGTGCTGCACTAGAAATAGGCCACGATGTGCAAAGCTACTCCAAGCTATGAATCGAATGCAGTCCTCAACAAGATCTGTCTTGAAGACAGAATCACACATTGAAATTCAACACTGTTTAACAGAGTGAGGTTTGTTTTTTGGTGCACAGTTAGGGTCTATGAGTGGTTTGCCGGCTTCTTTAAGGTGCACTTTCCTTTCTGTTGATCCGCAACAAAATATGTATTACATTTTTTATACATCATTTTTTGATGTACTTTTAATGTCCAATTCTGACCTTTGTGAAAGATGCTCCAATTTCAGGCATTTAAGACTGCGTTTTAGTCCCAAATGCTCACATTCGGTTAAGTTTATGTCCCAATTATGAGAGCAAAGTGTGGTGATGGTTTGGCTGACATACACAATACCCAAATTGCATAATATAGCTTATTATCCCGAACATGTAACCCCACACCCATTATAAACTATATAATTCTGTGTTGAGCAGTGTTCTCCGTGAAATTTTGCCAGGCGGCGCGCTGGCCGAGCCTGTCCAGGAGCACAAGGACTGGCGGCTGCCAACACCTGCCGCCCGCTGGTCCAATCCTCTCTTTACTGGTTTCACTGTGAAAGTCTGCCGGCCATGCCTCACTGGCCATGTTGAGACAGGGCGGGAGATAACTGCCCGGTGCCAGCGAAACCCGCAGACAGTGGGAGAGCAGGGAGGTGGAGAGGTGGGAGAGACGGGGGGAGACAGATGGGCTTCCAGGGGGTAACCAGCAGGATGCAAGAGCTCTCCCAGAGATTAGGCTGCTCCGTATCACAGGGAACCTGTGGGAAACTCACAGAGGCAGGGAGTCTTCAACAGCAGGGACTGCTATCAGCGCAAAGCAGACGTAGGGAGGAGGGTTTGATGTTGAGCGTGAGAAAAGGGACGCCTGGCTGGCTTTCAGGTGGTTTACAGGCGGCATGCCAACATACCTTTCCCCCTTGCACACACACACACATCCAGTGTATACACAATAAGTATATGCGGTGGTATTCATTCTCAGTGTAAGTACAGTTAGGGTTAATACTTTTGTTATCTGCCCTCTTCTATAAACATAGCTGTGAAACATAGCTGCACGTAGCTGTGAAGGTAGCTGTTGATGACTGCCAGAGATTGTTCCTCTTGCCATAATGCTCCCACTGACCCACAAGCTACAGTACAGCATTGTTGAACAACAACACGTTGTTCTGCTATCCACCTCCAGCATAGCAACACAGATGTTGACAATGACCAACAGAGAAAATATCTGATTCACTTCACAGTATTTTCTTCACAGTTCTATGACACTGGTCTGTTTGTAGTCTCATCTGCGAACGGGTGGGTGTGTTCGTGTGACTGTGCCGACAGGCAATGTTGAGATTGCTTTGTGTGTATGTGTGTGTGCGCGTGTCTGTATGGATGTGTATCTTTTTGTTAGATGGAGCAGCTTTTTTCCAGTGTCTAAATCTCTTGTTTTCTTTCTTTTTCTCCCCTCTCCATTTCTTCCTTTCTTTTCCAGGATTTGCCGTCAGGGTTGCTTTTCTCTCCCCGGCCAGGGGGCCTTCTAGAGGGCTGGGTCCCTCCTGACCACCATGAAGGGGTTGGGTGCCAACCGGCACCGGCACCTGTCCGACTCCTGCGAACCCAACTCGGGCCCCCCGGAACATCTTTACCCTCACCAGACCAGCACCTTACCACGCAGCCCCTACCTTCTCAGCCCCACAATGGACCACTATGGCACCATGGACCCCCACCACTATCCCTCAGCCAACCCCGGCTCCCTCCCTTCAGACTGCATGCTCCCCCTCAACAACCAGCTTTCCAACAGCAGCACCTTCCCAAGGATCCACTACAACTCTTATGACCAGTCTGACTTCTCCCCGCCTGGAGATAGCATCGGTGGGATTAGTACGGGAACTATGGGCACGTCCATGTCCATGGGCATGGGGATGAGCATGGGCATGGCAGGCCTGAGTGGACGGACACCCATGATTACAAGTGGCTCGGCAACCATTTCCCATCATGCATCCAGGAACCAGGTGCCCTCTAATCTGCTGGAGCAGTTTGATAAGCAGCTCCCCGGCAGCAGGGATGGCTTTAGCACTCTGCAGTACCACAGAACGTCTGCGGTAGCTAATGCCAAGCAGCGAACAGACAGTCCTGGTCGCATCCGCTACATGCTGCACTCTGTCCAGAAGCTCTTCGCTAAATCCCAGTCATTAGAGAGCCACAACATGAAAGGGAACATCAATGGCCGCTCTGGTGGCAGCGGTGGCGGTTCTTCTGGCACAGAAGATGGAGGAAAGCAGAATCGGCGCTCAAAGAGCAAGGACCGAGGAACGAAATCGGAGGGGACTGCTAAACGGCGGCCACGCTCCAACATGTCAGGCTACTGGAGCTCAGACGACTTGGACAGCAGTGATTTGAGCAGCTACCATAACCCCATGTCGATGATGACTCTGGGGCATCCCACGGGCCACGACAGCCAGGGGGGCCAGAGCAGATACATCCACAGTGGCTACAACACAATTAGCTCCTCCAAGAGCAACAACGAAATGAAGTATCCAGCTATCCATGGGCCTGGGGGTGGAGCAGGGGGAGTAGGAGTAGGCAGCATTGCCCTGAATGATAGTGACTTTATGAAGGGCAGCTCATGGTCCACGCTGACCATGGGCCATCCAAGGCAAGTGATCCAGAAAGGCTCAGCCACTCTGGACAGGTCCATGCTTAAGTCCAAATCCTGCCAACCAGAACTAGCCTGCAACTACCTGCAGGTTGGGCGGAGGGTGAGTACAGCTCAAGTAGTTTTAGGGTATGAGTATGCATTGAAGTCATGTCAAACAGTAGTAAAATGAAACACCATGCCAGGTATTGGTTAATACGAAACATTCGTATTTACCAGCAGTGTGGTACAGTGTCAGTACTGTGGTGTGCCTAATTTTTGTGGATGGCTGCTGTCTATAGGGTGACTGGAGCAGCACATTGGGTCGCAGCGGGGGTGCCAATGAAATCCCCTGTCGGAGAATGCGCAGTGGCAGCTATGTGAAGGCCATGGGTGACATGGAGGACAGTGACGACTCAGAAGGGAGCCCCAAACCCTCGCCAAAATCAGCCGCACGTCGCCAGAGCTACCTCAGGGCTACCCAGCAGTCTCTGAACGACCAACTTCCCCCACGCAAGTAAGATGATGCCAGATGCTTCGACGCGCCAGATGATGCTAAATCAGGACATAGAGATTTTTTTTTTTTTGTGCGCTTTATTAAAGTATTTGACAGCAACAGCAGCAATCACGACCCCAGTTTAGGAACATGTGGGACTACGTAGTAGGAGGTAATTGGAAAATTCTCAATAATTAAGGTCACTTGCCACAGACACCCATCAAAAGAGGAAAATTTAATCATCCAATTAGAAACCAGATAGGCACACACAAGGATAACGATCAAATCCATGAAAGAAGCGTGAGGTACAAGAAGGCCACCAAGCTTATTCTCTTGTCGGGGTGATGCGCAGTTCCCTGTAAAGTGAGGAAACTAAACACTCCCACTCCCTAACCAGTTAACCACGCTGGGCTTACTCATGCATGCAATCTAGCGGCGTCAACCTCCCCGCCGCGTTCCACATGGCAGGGCCATACCGCCGTCTTCCGAGGCCACCATCGCCCGACTGCGCCGTAGTCCAACCGTCTGGCTGAGACGATAGGGAGAGCACTTGTGTGGTTTACACAACATGACGTGGGGTTTTTTTTCCTCTTTTCCGCTCAGCCAGTAATTCACCACAAACCAGCCTCATATTCTCCGACTCCCTCTATGAATTACACGCTCTCTGAAGCAGACACATTGTGCTATATGTAGTGCAGGCATAGTGGGACGCGGTGGAACGGGCTTTTCTTTATCAGAAGATGACAGATCATGAACAGCCATCCTCTCAGAGCTGATGTGGAGTTAGTTCATTCTAAGGTGATATTTCCATAACTCCTAATACGTCTACGCAGCCACCCGGACTTAAGGTTGTGCTGGATGGGGGGGCAAACTTCATAAAGGGGAAAGCAGATTAATGACTGCTTGCAATAGTTATGTCCCCGGGATATATTTACTTTACATATGAGAAGAAATCTTTCAGACTGATTTTTAATCAAAACTTTGCTCGTAAGCCCAAAACCAACCGTTCTGCCTGCTGAATATTGATGATCCTTCAATAGTATTTGAAATATACTATACTTATAATAACAAATCAGGATATATTTCAACATTTTATCTAAATTTAAGACCATTTAAAGATGCATGACTGCCTAACCCTCCTCCAAATGCCAATCCCTGACTTCCTCCCCCGCACTTCTCTCTGTGGTCTGCTCCGCCCTAATTGAAATAAGTAGCAGAACCCTGGATTACACCATGTTGCAGGGGGAGCTGGACGCCCTGTGGTCTCCGCTCCACAGTGTGTCCTCTCTGCACCATCTGGGCAGGTCAATGAGCAGGTTAGTGATAGGCCTGTCAGCTGCTTTTTTTTTTTTTTTTTTTTTTTGCCGGGGGTGGGGCGCAGCGCGGTGCAGGACGCTTATTCTTGATTGGATAACATTCGATCTCTGCACCTTGCACTGCCCCCTTCAGACGCTTGTGAGTTCAATCATGGCAAGTTCAGATGCCATCTCCATGCGCCGTCCAACCGCTGAACTCGCTCAAGCTTTTTATTACCATCCGCTGCAGTGTTTTCCAAGTAGGAAGCAGCCCCATGGCCAGTTTTGACTCTGTCCATGTCCAGGTTTTCGGGGCTCCTGTTTCCAAAGCCCATTACATGCCAGCGAGCCGTCACTGTGTGCCAACAAAGAATATGAAAACAAAAGCATTTAGTGTTTCTTCATTGCAGTGATTTATTTTTATTTTTATCTGACTCTAATGTTCTTTGACCTTGGCAACATGATGGAGATGATAGCGAAGCGCACGTGCGGCCCCAAACATCATGAGCTTTGCATGCTTAGATGTGTCAAATGAAGGTGGGAAAATTGTGTCTGGCTCTCCCAGATCCAGAATGGATGAAATGAAAATGGACTGAACAACGACCCATTTAGGCCTTTTTTCTGCTTTTCGCCTGCCTCGCTCTCACTCTTCTTCTGGCTCCTCCGGTCATTCCATAATTACTGCCCTTCTTTCCTCTTTTAATATACTGTACGCTCTTTTGACAGTTTCTCCACCTCATATGTCCACTCAACAGCCTGAAACGCTCCTCACACCCCCCTCCCCCCTTTTACTCTGGTTTCCTTTCCCTCGCCCCTCGCCCCTCGCCCCCCCCCCCTCCCCCCCTCCAGCTGTCTTCCGTCTCTCCGAGAGCTCTCCAACAACCGTAGCCTGGACAACCTGGACTTCATCGGTGGCCCGGCCTCGTCCTTCCCGCGCTGGGACGACGACGACTTCAGCCAGGCCTGCAGCACCCTGGGCCGGAGCAGCTGCATGGGGCAGGTCGGCACAAGTCACGCTCTTTGTCCCTCTCTCTCTCTCTCTCCCTCTCTCTCTCTCTCTCTCTCTTTTTCTCATGCCTGGAAGGAGGGAAGGGAGGGGCCACAGCCACAGCTATCGCCATGTCCCACCCCAACCCCGTTATTATTCACCTTCTGTTATGACAACATGACAATGAAAAAAGCGCGCCATTCTCAAGTCTAAGGGGGTTCCATTCCGGCGCGGGGCCATTTGCTGTGCGTCATCCCCCCTCTCTCTCTCTCTCCCCCGGAAAGGCACTCTAAAGCATGAATAGTCCAAAATATATATCTTTAAAAAAAACAAAAGATAATGATAAAAAGTTAATGTCTTAAATGATTTCTCCAATACCTATTTTTATTCAAAACATTTTTTTTGCCACTGTAGTTTTATGTACTACTTTCTCTGGACAATAGATTTGCTTATTTTTTTTACACCTAATATATATAATATATATTTTGGGTGTAAATATACAAATTAATTATAATTAATCATTCCATAAATATATAACTATATAATAACTCAGTTCAACAGACGCAACTCTAAATTCTAAACTCTAAATGTCTTCTGAAGAGAAATGTAGGCTTTTAAACATGATGGTTTTCCCATCATTAAAATTTCTGCTTTTCCTTCATTTACAGCACTTACTTCACAGCAAACGACCAGACATTGTCATGAATCAATTATTTCTGTCCCGGTCGGCGAGCATTTCATTCCCCTCCGAAAAGCAAACATATTTACAGATAACAGCTGGAAATCTGAGCGATCCTTCACCCGTTCTAATGCGTTCTCTTCAGAGTTATTACCCTTCCTCTCACAAGGTCGCCGAAGAGACGAGCTGACGGGCCTCTCACAGGGCACAGCATCAGTTAAACACGCCGTTCCACGCGAGGTCTCGTGCCCAACTGGCGTTTCGATTTCCAAGTTTTATTTCCAAGTTTTTCCCTCCTCCTCCGGCGAAGTCTCTGTTCTCTCCAGGAAAGTGAAAGACCTCAGTGATAATGTGTTTTTCACTTGGAAGCGACGTCCCGGGTCTCGCGCAGCGCGGCACTCACTTCCCACTCGGTGTGGTTTTCAGCTCACTCCAACTTTTGGCCCCGGCGTTCATTTTATTGCGCTCTACCAAATGGGTCTGACAGGTGCGGTGGAATAGACGTGGTGACCATGTGCTCCAGGCCCACAAGGCAGAGTTATTCTGAGCTACTCATTGTGTTCTACTCGTCGTTCCTCGACTCATGTCGTTCTACTAGAAAAGATTCTACTCATTCTGTTCTGTTCATTCTGTTCTGTTCATTATGTTCTGCTCTTTCTGTTCTCCTCATTCTGTTGCGCTCATTCTATTCTACTTGTTCCATTCTACTCATTCTGCCCTCCTCTTTCTATTCTGTTCATCCCATTCTGCTCACTCTGTTCTTCTCTTTCTCTTCTACTCGTTCCGTTCTGCTCGTAGTGTTGTCCGCCTGGCAGCCGTTGCCCTCAGCGACAAACCTCCCGTTTCCTCCCTCCAGCTCCGCGACCTGGAGATGAGCCATCGCTACGAGGAGCGCAGCTCTGAATCCACCTTCAGAGATTCCCGCTCGCACTCTCAGGACAACCCCGAGCCGCCGGACCTGCCGGTGCCCACGTGCTTCCGCTCGCGCAGCCACAGCTACCTGCGAGCCATCCAGGCCGGCTGCTCCCAGGACGACGACACGGCCTCCGTGGACTCGGAGTCCCCGCCGCCCTCCGGCACCACCGTCCGCACCTACAGCACCAGCACCAGTACGTCGCCCTCCCGCCGGCAGGGCTTTGATATTCATTTTGCGTGTCGCTTGGTGAACCGGCGTTGCGTGTGTGACATAGTATTTAAGTGAGATGGGATGGACGACGCCATGGGTTGAAAGCGCGGGCGATCCGGTGGATTGCCAGTCGAGTCTTTTTTGAGTAGGCATTAAGCGGGGAGCCGCTGGCTGCACATTATCCCGCTTATTACACGGCTACTTACTCAATTAAAGAATGCATTGAGAGGGAGTATTGATTTGAAAGGATTTTCAAATGCACTAGTGGGGCTAACTTTATAACTAGTAACTTTATCACCAGTATGTCTAACACGGCGGCACGCTCGGCACTTCTAATCTTCCGCTTAGGAAAGTGGTCCACGACCCACAAACTTACGAAAAAAAAAACGACAAACTTTAAAAATAAAAACCCTTTCCCTACATTTCTCTGAACTATTCACTGTTGTTCCCTGTGCCTCCATTGTAGCTTCTATGCGCCGTCGCCGCCGGCCAGTGCGACCACGCTCGTTATTAACAGACAGGAGTCGTTCTCCGGCAATGACTGACGGCGGGTTTTCCGTCATCGACCAATCAGAATCGAGTGTTCCGCAGAGCCGCGTCGCAGGGATGACAGACGTGCGCTGGGGCTCCGATAACCTCTCAATGTCATTACCCGGGTTTACGTTTGCGACGGTAGAGCTAGGAGGCGGACGGAGGTGAGGCCTTGCGTGCGTTCGGGGAGCGCCGGTGCGAGCCTGACCCCCGGTCCATTCAGGCCCGGTTCTCATGTCGAAAGACCCCTGCCACGCCCGGGCCCCCCCCCCCCCCCCCCCCCACCACCCACCTCCCTTTGTGATCATAACGTCCCTCCGAGTGCTCCCCTCACACCTCAACCTCCGGGCGCCCAGGTCCTCCGGGCGCACATAGCAGCGTTTACGGGCTCAAACGCGGCCTCCTCTTGCCCACACTAGACGACCTTTCGACCCCGTGGGAGATTTGGAAAGAGCAGTTCGGCTCTTACCTGAAAGCCGCCGGCTTGGACAGAGCCCCCAAGGAGGAACAACTCGCAATTTTCCTCCAGCGTTTGGGGACAGACAGACCGCGCATCTTTCCCACGCTCCCAGGTAACATTGTGGTTGATCTTGCAGAACTCCCAACAATGACAATATACAACGGATATACAGTATATAATTGATATACTGTATATTTTAAGGAAAGCATAATGCATTGACATCTCTTTAAAATACTTGAAGTGTTGAAATATTTGTTACGGCGAGGCCAAAATAGAAACTAGATCGCTTTCATGTTTAACTTAGATTTAAAAAAAACAACAACATACCACCAGTACATTGACGTTGATTACTCACTTAAAGTGTAAATCCTTAAAACCGTCTGTGTCTTTTTGTTTTTTTGGGGGTTTTTTTTGGGGGGGGGGGGGGGTTGGTCTATCCTCATCTTGGCTCGGAAAAACAGTCACTTTCTTTCCTCCTAGTTTTGCATTTTTGACTTTCTTGGTCGCTTGGTGGTGGTCACATGGTGGGGGTATTTATTTTGTTTTCCACTTCCAGTGCAAATGCCCCGTCAGTGCCTTTTGCCGAGAAAGGTGGAACAGCATATGGAGGAGCACATGCATCACACACATATGTTTAATGGGTGTTTCTTATAAAGTGGCAGCTAAATAAACATGGGATAATAAAAGAAAATGGGATTATAGGATTTAAAAAAAAATATATATTTTTTTACACATTAGTAATTGTTTTATTGGCCCAGTTTTGCATCTAACAATGACGTGAAAATGAGCGGCTTCCCTTTTTTTCCACGCACAAATAAACCCATAATAAATAGAGTGAATGAAAAAATAGACAATAAACCCGTAGACTTGACAATCTGAAAAGAAAAAAAAAAAAAACATTTCCATGCGACCAGATCCCTATTCCCAGTCGAGTTTATCCATTTGGAACAAGAGAGTTTTCTATTACTATATGATAATAATATTATTATTATTATTATTATTATAAGAAACGAGCGCAGGCCCGGCGCGGTGGTGTACCACAGGGTGGCCACCGGGGGGCGCTGCTCACCGCGGCGCTCCCAGCAGCCTTCGCCGCCACGCCTCCCCGGGGAGACCCAACAAAAGGCGGTGAAGCGTCGGGGCGAAGCCGCGGACCGGAGCGCGGGCGCCGGCGTTCCTTGTCCGCAGTTCACCGCGGGGCTCCGCGTCCTCCGGGTCGTAAGTGACGGACGAACATGACCCGATGTGGGATCGGCCGCAGTCTGCGCGCGTCTCGGCGGGTAAGTGCAGCAGAACTTTTAAATGTGGTTCGCGCCGCGCGGGGTCGACCTGACTCGTCCCTCAACGCTCAGACTTCACCTTGTTGCTCGTGCGTGGGGGGGGGGGGGGGAGCTCGGGCGCTCATTTTGCAGCTTTTGTCAATGTCTCGCGTCCTTGTCAGCGGCGACAGCGGCCAATTAAAGTGGGAATCCGTGAGATGACTTTACTGAGAGGGGGGAACGTTTTATCCGCGTCCCGTGTTCATTTAGCTGCCGCTTGATCAGAAACACCGCGTTGGTGGCGGGGTCCGCCCTCACCCTTTAGGGCGAGACGGCGGGCGTGTGGAACGCCCCCGCAGCGCACCGGCGGCCCCGGGGGCACGGTCGTGACGTCACAGAGCGACGACGAGGGCGAGCCCGCACGTCGCAGGAAGACGTCACAGTCGCCGGTGGACTTCTGGGACAGGCGGCGTCGTCCCCCCAACGCAGAGCCCCTGCACGGATCCCCACCTTAGGCAATATGGTGTCATGGCATTCCGCTAATATCCAGTGTCCTTCCGACTGTGTTTTTAAAGGTGGCCACGCACCCTCGTGGATAAATAGCCAGCTGCAGACTCGTCTGGGATTCTTTTCGCATATTTCTGCCCCACACGGGGCCCGGGTTCAATTCACCCGGCGAGTTGAGCGGGTTCTGGCGCCCCGCCTGGCTCCCGGCGGCCCCTGACGGGCGTCGCTCGCCGTCTCTGAAAACGCTGCTCCACCCCCTCCGCGCTCCGCCCTCCTAGAGGAGCTCCGCTGTTGGAGGCACTCCAACGGCGGAGGCGGAGCGCCCTGCTGCCACCGTCCAGTCCCCGTCGTGGGGTCCGGTCCGTCGTGGGGTCCGGTCCGTCGTGGGGTCCGGTCCGTCGCAGCGACGGAGCGTCCCAGTGACGGAGCTTACCTGTGATGGAAGCCGGTCGGTTAGAAGCCGCTCTGTACGCCGGTTCTCAATGTGGGGTCCGGGAACACCCGGGGGTCCTTCAAGAGGTCCCCTGGGTCCCCTGGTCCCCCCAGCGAAATGGTGAATAGTCGCACGTCACCGTTACCTCGCCGACAAAGACGTGAGCGCCATTGGGGAACGGAATGTACCATAATGATAATGTTGACGTTGACATTTCACTGTTCTCTCCCTCGCTCTGGTGAAGACCGCTGTGGAAAGTTTGGACTAGATCACAGTTTCTCCGACCGGGGTCCCAGAGACGACGTTCTACCACGACGGGGTCAAGTTCAAGTTCAAGAGATTATTTGTCACATACGTATACATACGGTCATACATATATGCAGTGAAATGTCATGACACCCGGTGATTACGCACAATAAGCTCTAAAAATACAAAAAAATACAAAAATGTGCTTAATCGACACAAGGTGCTCGCGCCGGCAGCCGCAAGGGGCGGCGCCACAATCGCGATTCTGGGTCCTATAATTATTTAATAGAATGAATTGACTGTGTTGTATTAAATATACATTTAAATCCTCCTAAAAGTCATTTTTAATAGCATTACATTATTTACTCTTACAACCAGACGGAGAATGCTGGTCTCACTGCCGTCCTGTAGACCTTCCCCTTTACTCTTGCTGGAACCCTTCGGTCACAGATCACGCCGGACACTCTTCTCAAACCCATCTCAACCTAGCCTCCGCTACCCTTTCACATAGCTTCGTGCTGTGGCTGATCGACTTTATTCCCCTGTAGTCACTACCCTTCTGTAAGTGTCCCTTGTTCTTGAAGATGGGAAGATGAAGATGACCAGTTAAAGTTAAGTAAAAAAAAAAAATTATAATAAAATGGAATCTTCTATTTCCTCAAGAAAATACTTGTAAATACTTTACCCCAAAACTTTAACTGTAAAATCAAGCGGTGGTGGTGGGGGCCGAGGGATTATTCTCCGGGATTATTATCACAACCCCCTTATTTCGCCCTCCGAGGACGGCCTGTTTGTGGGGAGGCTCACTCTTGAGTGTTCGTAGTACAGATTTAATACCCCACCCATTTGTTTTGACCTTTTCTTGTCGATCAGGATGTGGAGTGAGACTATAAGCAGATGCCGGTTCTATGGCGGCAGAGTGGCTTCGGAGGCACGGGCCGGTCCGCGGGCTGTCATCAGATTAAACAAAACAAAGGAGCGCGTTAGGTTTTTTGGGGGGGGTTGTTTTCCCGGTTGTTTTCCCGCCTTTTTTTTTTTTTTTTTTTTTCTTTCTTTTTTAAGCCACTCAACCACAAAGACACTTAGCGTGGATCCTATAGCTGAAAGAACATCCTCTCCACAGGCGATAAGGAGGACGTTCCCAGCCAGGGGAGTGGAACTGGATGCCACCGTTGGCTTCAAAATGTTCGTTGTGTGGTCGGACCAGAATGTCGCGTCTGTTTGGAAAAAGATTTATTTGTGCACCACTTGATCTGGATCGCTTGGTTTACTCGACTTTTGTCATGTCCATGACATTTAGCGTAGATGGAGACGCACGAGTTGTTTGGTTGTTCTCACTGTAGGTTTGTAGAAAGGTCCTTCATTCGGCCCAGTTGTTGTTAAGTCGTATAAGATGATATTCCAAGTCAAGAGAACAGCTCTTAAAATCCCTTCCTGTTTTCTGATAATATTATGTGAAAGTATCTGACTTGGACCGTGGAAGGAAGGGGAAAAAAAAAAACCCAAAAAACTGATGTCTGAAATGATCGTTCCATCTAATGAAATGATTGAATGTCCTGGCACCGCTGGACCCGGAGTCGTGGCCAATTCATAGAAAAGCCGTTACGTGTGCTGGAGCCAGTTCTGTGGCTGTTCCCGCGGCGACCTCTCGCGACCACCAAATTACAGGTCAGGAGCGGCTCTCGGCAAATTCAATACCTCACTGTTCCCGCTCGTGTGTCGTTAAGCGTCGATGTGGAATCCTGTTCTCGGCCAGCGAGCTTCTGTTCTGGAAATGTGGCGTCGACAGGCAAGCTCGCCGTTTAAAAACCGTGTACACCGGGACAACAGTGCATACTGATGTATGAGTTGTTATGTCTTCTATTTGCCATTGGTTGTCTATGGACGACGGGTAAGCTCTTGCAAGCGCGCAGACATGACTCAAGGAGCCGCGGATCTCGTGGGCGTCGGCCAGGCAAGCGCAGCACGCCGCCTGGCACTTTGCCCACAGATTTGCGTGAACCTTTGCACGACATCGAGCTTGAGTTGTGTGCGCGCCGCCTTCTCGTCCGTGGGGAAGCTTGTGAACGTTGCCGTTCTGTGAAGCTACGGCCGGTTCGGTTTTAAGATGTCAATACATTCACTTTGGACGTATCATGAGTGTGTGGTTTTGTTTTTTTTATTCAGTTGGCACATTAAAATTCAAATTTGTGGTGGCTTTGTGAAAAAGTGTTTCTCATCCAGTAATAATAATATAACCTTATTAATTGCACAGCCCTGTGCTGGTCCCACACTTTCTTTCCATTTTAAATTTGCTGTTATTTCCTCATTGACCTGCCCGACCTGAGTCATAAATAGGAGGAGGAAGCCGATTTGCTTCGAAACTTCCGCCGTTCCCGCGGAAACGACCCGGGCTTCCTCTCCCACCCAGCTGGGACAACCGGCGATAACACCTGCACCTCCGTGTGCTTTTCACCTGCACCTTGTCACCAGGAAGCCCGGGCATCGCATCCGCAGACCTCCCAGCTGTGTCCCCCCCGAGTCCAAAGGTGTGCCGCCTCCTTTTCCTTCGACATTTCTTCTCCGGTGGCGTGTTGCAAAAAAAACAAAAAAAAAAAACCGCCTGCGCAGGGGAATTCCTCGGGGGGAATGAAGCGGAGAAGATGGACAGAAATGTGTGCAGAAAAGAGGAAAGTTGAGAGGCCGCCAAAATGGGAAGCGTGGGTCTGAGCTGCGGACTTCACTCCGCACAATCTTTAAGGAGTTGTTTACGGCCGCTTATCTGCTCCCCGACTCAGGAAAACGTTGAATGTTTAAAAACTCTTAAATGTTGGGAGAGAGTGGAGCAGGGGGCGCAGTCGCTAAGCGGTTGCCGGGAGCCGTTGTCCTGCTGTCGTAGCGTCCACCCGCTAATTGTTTGTCTGCCAGGGGAAAGCGTGCTGGGCGAGGCCTCGGTCGGCGGACAACAGTGCCGCTGTCCAGATGGCATCACAACGGCAGCGCCCCGCGCCCGCTCAAGATCCCGCTCGGCACAACACTGCAGCTCACAGCGCCCCGCCTGTTGCCGTTGTCAGACCACCCCCTCCCCCGGGTAAACAAGAACAGCCAGTCATGTCTCTTTAATAGGATTTGAGGGCCGTGCCGGTTCGCGCCGGCAGCTCCAGGGTGCGGGGCGGAGCTCCATCGAGAACCTGCCGCAGGAAGCTAAACGACCGTCGGAAAAGTCCCCGGGTTGTTGTGCAGATGGGCGTCCAGGCTCAGGGGGGAGGGGGGAGGGGAAAGGCTTTGTCACTGGCGCGGGGATTCATGACGGTGACTGGTGGGGTTTGGAGGATGTGGTGCGTGCTCGCGCAGCTGTGCGCGTTTGGGTTTGAAGCAGAGCTTATTTTTTTCAGGGAAGACAAACGTGGGGAACGGTCGAAATCAGGCCGCTGGGTTTGGGGTGAGCGCCACTTTAGCCGGTACGTTGTTGGGATGTGATGTACGGCACAAGGCGCTGCCAGGGGCAAACCCCGCTTCTGGGCTGCAACCTTGCAATGACCTGAATAACCTCCAGTCCTAGTGCTGTATCGCCGGTTGGTTATGATTGTGTGTGAGTGTGTGAGTGAGTGAGTGAGTGAGTGAGTGAGTGAGAGCGAGCCACTCCCTCGCAGTCGGTACCGACTGAACCGCCGAGCAGGGGCCGTCACGGCACGTCAGTCCACAGGCCCCGGTGAACCTGGAATAATGCTGGAATATCATCAAGAGGACGAGGAGGCACACAGCGGCGCTTTCGGTCACGTTGCATCGCGTTTCGTCATTCTGCAGACGACTGGCAGGGGGAACATCAATGCCAGTGGTGGGTGAAGCGCAGCGCCCCGCAGCCTTCGTCAGCAAAGCCTTCACCACTGGTTAAGTCAGAGGGTTACGCCTGGTACAGGGCCGGCGTGCGCTCGTCCGTCGCCGCCGCCAGGAGTCATTTAAGTCAAACGGAGGAGCTTGCGGCGCCCCCTGCTGGCCAAAGCACCCGTTGACCGCCTGGCGACCGGTTGACTTGGAGTGCGCTACTTAAGGGCATCTTCGCCTGTAACCGTGGACGACCACTTTGAAAAGTCTGCATTCGGTAAACGGCGTAACACTTTTACTCTAGATCAGTGTCTCCCCAGCCCAAGTACTGTCCTGTTTTGGCACCAACTACTGAACTAAGCGAGCCTTTGGTCTGGTGGTTCACGTCGGACCTGCTGAACCCCGCTGGGGCTCAAGGGTTAAAAACGGTTACTGGGAGCGTTTCTCTATAAGGTGCGTCGTCTGCTTCTGAAGTCCGCCTGTCCACCTGGAGTCCTGCAGAATGGAAATGTGTTTGGTAAACTTTGTTCAAAGCTGGATATCCATCACTTTTAGGTGTGTTTGCGGGAGCAATTCCATTCTTGTGAGCGTTTATAATTCCGTCATGTTTTTCCTGCGGGGGAACGGAGCGGCAGGCCTGCAGTAAGTCAACGTTTCTTTTTGAAATGTGAGCCCGGCGACGTGGCCAATAAGAATCCTGTCGGATTGAGCTGCACAAGGAGTGGAAAGTGAGGACGCAGCCTCGCTTGCGCCACGCGTAGACGCCGCGCGGCACCAGACGGAACAAGTTCACCGCAGCTTCCCAAAAATAACGGAAATACCTTCATGTCCCGATGCCTTCTCATTCCTTCATGCGAATTCGTGAGCGCGGAATTGAGCTTTCAAATCGGTCCGGTGGCGTCGGATGGCTGACATTCTGCGTTACGTCCTTCCGTCCTCTCTCTGTCCGGGCTAGGTTCTGCGGCCTTATGCGGTCTTCAGGGGGGCTCGACTGCTGCGTTCCCCGCCCGGTGTGGGAAAGGGCTTCTGTTTTATGAAACTATGTCCACAAGGTTCTTGCAGTAAACTGGTTTGTTTGGATTGAACAGGACGCCCGGCCTGCGCCGCACGCTGCTCCCTGCACCGTGTATGCTGCCTCTTGTTTGGTAAACAGGGGAGGCCTTGAGTCGGAGGTGAATTGTGGCTTGAATCCGAGGTCAATTTGAACAGAATCTCCTGAGCACCAACACACGGACTGAAATGTTCAGGTACAATAAGATTGACACCCCTGATTTTTATTTATTTTTATTATTGCTCTGCTTTGGTTCAGAATAACTAAGTCAGTATAGGGTTAAATGCTGGCTCCAGTGCGCCCGAATGATTTGCCTCCGTTATCTATGATTTCATTTGTGGTGTTTACGTTTATTTAGATTTACTTATCAGCGTTTCAGTCATATAGACCTTCATCAGGCGTCATTCGTGACCACATTTTCTAAACATTCATACTTTTCTGATTTGACATCGCAAATTCAAAGTCTAAGGCACTGACATGGCTCAGACGTTCTCTCACAGACACTTGTTCGATTTCCATTTTAACTCTTAAGGTCAAAATTAAAAACTGAACAAGTGTCTGCGGCCAGAAAGCCTGGACTGTGAGACGGGTTTGGGTTTGTTCTTGTCCCTGATCATTTTGGACGGCTCCGCGTCCCCCTCGGCCCGCATCGTGCTGCGTGTCCCTCGCCTGGCGCGACGACCCCATTGAATGAACCCTGCCCGACGCAGGGGATACGGGATAATGAGGCGCTTAGCTGAGGCTTGCACAAGCAGTGGGTCTAAAGTTCTGCTTCTCCTTCTCTCACTCTCTCTCTCTCTCGCTCCCCTTTTTTTTTTTTTTTTTTTTTTTTGGGCATATGCAGAACTTAGACTGTATGGACTGCATGTAAGCTGGCATAAAGGTTTCCATTGTGGGGAGCTGCGCTTAACAATTTTAAGCCCGTAGATCTGCCACCATGTGACCGCAGGGCTCAGCGGCGTAGAAACGCTCCAACATTAACAAAGCACGAGGCTTCGCTCATCCCACCGCCTCCTGGATCGCTCTCCCGGTTCGGTGAAGCCACGGTGCAGCCCCCCCCGTTCAGTCCCAGCGGTTCCTTTTTTTTTTTTTTTTTTTTTTTTTTTTTTTTCTCTGATTTCGGGTCTCGCTCTTGCTTTCTCTCCCTCGAATCACTCTAATCTTATTTGACACTCGACAAAAGTGCTGTCAGTGCGGAGATCTGTCAGGTAGGTGAGAGACGGAAGGCCGTCTGGGCTGAAACCTGCGTCAGTTTCTGTGTGAAAACCATATTCCTGAATACTGAGCTCATCGCTGGACCTTTAAATCGAGGCTTGGAAGAGTGCGTGCATTTGCAGGTTTATTTTTATTTATTTATGTGTGTGACAGCACGTTTGTCTGCTGTTCGCTGTCTAATTTGATTGTCCACTTTACGCAACGCTTCGCTGTTTCTGGTGGGTTTTTTTAGGTCACGTAGTCGTGCATGTTTTTGCGTCCTGCACTGATGTTTTTCAGAATGATTATTTTTGTACCGGAACATAGTTTCTTGAGGAAACGTTGCCATTCGGTTATTTAAATTCAATATTTAATTTAGAGTAAATCGTAATTTCTTCACCATCGGTTGGTAGGGCGCCGCCCGGAGGGCCACGGGCCACAGGTTGTCCACCACTCGGCTAGGCTGTCAATTTGCCGTCGTCGGGGAAGTAATTAATTCATATGATGAATATTTCTCCTTAGAAATATATTTTTAGAAGTTTTTGCTTCTACACTATGACAGCATATTTTAACAGCTTTAATATCTGCTATTGGATTGTTGAATTGAAGGGATGATATTTTCAGACGCTGATGCCCTATTTTTGCCTGATACTGGACCATAATGCCATACTATTGGACGATGCTATTGGATATTTGACCATAATCCTTACTAGTTGGTGCATAGTATTGGAGCATAGTGGACCGTCCCTCTGGCTGTTATTTACTCAGCTGGTGGTTGATAGAAACCAAAATCTTCATCTCCCTTCCTTTATGTCCTTTTTGATGATTTACTTCTCTCAAAGCCCTTGTATTGTTTTATCTTCCGCCTCTCCCTCCCTCCCGCCCTGCCACTGCCTCCTCCAGTCTCTACCTGCATCACCACCAGTAGGAAGGCCGCCCCTCCACCCGTGCCCCCCCGCACCACCTCCAAGCCGTACAGCTCGGTGACGGTGCAAAGCAGCACCGAGTCGGCCCAGGACAACTACCTGGACCAGCACGACCGCCGCTCTGAGGTCAACAGCCAGTCGAGCCACGCCCACAGCAACTCCTCCGACAGCCTGGACAGCACCCGTGCCAACAGCCTGGCCCGGGGCCTCCCCCACCTTCCGCACATCATCCCCACCCCCATCGCCATCCCGCGGGACCCGATCATCTCCAACACCGCCAACGCTTACACCGAGACAGCCGACTTCGCCGTCCAGTATGAGCCTCCCAGGACGGGCCTGAGTCACAAAGGAAACCTGGTCACAGAGGAACCCCCGGTGGCCCCGGTACCCAGGAGGAAGCTCTCCTCCATAGGCATACAGGTAGGTGACGGGCCCCTCGCTGCTCTCAGCTTTATTCGGGCATTGCTAGTCAAGTGATTAATTAGTCGTTTTTGACCGCTAGAAGGAAATCACTGCACATAGTCTATCATAACCCAATCAAGACGAACCCCGAATGCCAAGCCAGGCTGTTTTCTCCAGTGCCGTCGCAGCAGAATTCACTGACTCCTATGATGAGAGGTGGCACCTCCGGGTCCAGGATGTAGAGGTTCTACTCAGTATTTTGAGTCAAGCGCCTGGATTCACTTATTAGCGCCGCCCAGAGGCGACGCCGCCGGTGGGTGAAATGGGCTGGCTCAGAGCGAAGGAGGAGCAGAAACAGGGTTTTCACTTTCCGAACCTGGAATATCCCTATATAGAGAATAGTTGTGTCTGACAGACAGGCAGAGCCAATAAACCGAGCAGACCCTGTCAACACAGAGAAAAGAGGCGACAATTACGGTTTCACTACATCAGCCGTGCAAGCGGCTGAACACAAGTAATCTTGTTAAACCGTGAGATATTTTAATGGTTTAATCTGTTGACGTTCTAGTTCTAGGTGTTTACAGGCGTTTAGGTCAGTGCGACTGCATTTGAACAAACTACAATCCAGTCATCAGGAGTCACTGACATTGACAAAAACACTGCTCACTCTTAACCGTGTCTACGTTCGTTGGGTCTGAATTTAGAACGTCACTCACTTGGTTTCAAACGACTCCAACGGGCCCAACCTGAAAAGCGTAAAGTGTATAATCATCATTCCCTTTAATCACAACTTTCCTCTGTGTGTCTGCTGTAATAACAGTGGTGCTCTGCATTTTCCAAAAGCTTGCACACACACAAACCATCGCTTGAGGCGAATGTTGGCATCGGACACAGCAGCCATTAACCATGACATTTTAGAAGAGGGTAAACCTGAGCACTAAATTGGATAATTTATATTTTCAATTTTTTATTTTTTTCCCCCGTTAGAGTCGTTCGCTTTCTCGTCTGGAAAATTAAAAAACTAACATAACCACCCCCCCCCCCCCACACACACACACACTAGACAGAGGTCGGGGGGGGGGTTTGACGGGTTGGACCCTGAAGCCGTCGCTCTGTGATTTGTCCCCCAGGTCGACTGCATCCAGGAGGTTCAGCGGGAGGAGACTCCGCCGCTGGCCAGGTTTCAGTCGATCGGGATACAGGTGGAAGACGGCTGGCAGTAAGTCCGCTTCCTGCCCCCCAGTCACGGCACCTCCGCTTCCTGCGAGGAAGACCGGTTTTAGCCTCACATGCAGGTCTGACAGGGGGGGGGGGGTGTATTTCCCAGAACTGTTCACAAGTCCAGGCCTTCACAGTGTCTGCTTAGCTCGCTGTGGTTTACTGCTGGTGAGTCCCTGCCCCCGCCCCCAGCTTCTCCTGTCATTAAACTTCTTCGTCTTGAATCGCTGCCAAATGTGGGATTCCATCTGAGACGCAGGCCCTAGTTGCAGCAGGGCCGTTTACACCGGGCCTTCAAAATGTCATGACGGTACATTCCTCACTCGGCCGCGGCGCCGAGAAACGTCTCCAGTAGGATACCATGATGACACAATGACGGTTTATATCCAAAAGGTCAAAGGTCAACGTCACTGTGACGTACCGTTCTGCAAAAACACTTTTCTGGTCCTTATTCGTCGCCATAGCTCAGGGGCAGAAGGGGCCGAATGGGCGGCGTCACTCATCTCGGGTTCCCATCTTGAAGCTGTGTTGACTGTGCACCGCAGGTCGTCTGTGCTGCCGGGTTGAAGACGTGGGCGACGCACCCCTGGCTTACAGTTGACCGCTTCCCCGCAGCTGCATCCATACCTGACTCGTTCCGCTGTCGCTACAACTTTGTGTTCCGTCGGAATCGTCTTCGGCGGCCGAGCGCGTGAACATGTACAAGGAATTTGACTGTTTGACTGTTTTTTTTTGTTTGTTTTTTGTTCCTCTTAATGAATTCAAACACTAATAGACAAGGATGTAAACTGTAACTTGACTAGTTGGCGGAGGCGCGTGGTCACTGTAGTTCTTAGAGGAGTTTGATTTAAATATTTTTTATTTTTTATTTTTATTTATTTTTTAACTCAGATTCCTTACAGCTGTCCTGCTATTGTATCCCCTTTAGTAGAGAAGAGGGTGCCCAGGCACTTCAATTCGAGGTTGCTCCAATGGTCGATGTGTGCTTTAATGTTTCTAGCCTCTCATGTAAGTCACTTTGGACAAAAGAGTCTGCAAAATGAATTAATGTAAATCTGGTTTTTGATAAATGGCAACTTCTTTGATTACATTTGAGTATGTCCAGACTGACCTTTGTACAGCCAGTTGAAAACGGAGTGTAAGCCTGCCCATTGTTTTATTAAATATTTACCCAAATCCGTCCCTCTGTCCCGTTGTTTTAGTTGAATCCCCAAACCACTTCTGCTGTTCTGTACATCTTCCATTCCCGTCAAGCACATTTTTATTTTTATTTTTTTTCTTACTGGAATTGATAGTATTGTCATCCCTGCGTCAGACCCCCGCCCCCCGCCCCCCGCCCCACCTGCGTGGAGCTTCCCGAGCGACAGCAGGAAATCTCATCTCTCGGGGTCGAGAAATGTGCACGGTTTCGATTTCACTTTTTTTCTTTTCTGCCTGCGTTGGAGGAGAGGAGGATCGTCGTGATGTCAGAGCTCGTCTTAAGTGCTCCCTGTCCCCTTGTACACAAAGTGGAGCTCGGCCCCTGATCGCCACCGTTCCGCTCCAATCGATGGGAAGAAGACGCGGCATGAGGGGGGGGGCAGGGGGGTGACTGTGAAAGGCAGGGGAAAGTTAGGTTTGTTGTGCAGGCGTGACACGGATTCGTTTGCACGTTGACAAGGTATGCTTCTTGGGGCTTTTCACGGAGGAGACGTGATATCCAAAGAGCGCTGGTAACACCGGGTCTCACCGTGTTTTCCTTCTCGCAGGGTCAGCCGCAGCAGTAGCATGGCCTCCAAGCAGGAAAGCGACTCGGACGCGCACGACGCCGCCGCCGCCGCCGTTCCCTCGTACGCGCTCTCCAACCACGCCCGGCCCGCCGAGAAGAAGGTGATGGTGAACAGCGCCAGCCAGTCCACCGACTTCCCGCCGGGGCGCGGCTCCCTGGACAACGGCGACGCCCCCGCCGCCACCGCCGACGCCGCCTCGTCCCCTCCGCCGGCGCCCCGGCAGATCCTCAACCGCTCCACCACGCGGAGCAGCTCCTCCTCCTTCTCCGAGAGCCTGGACCCGGCGCTGGACCCCTCATCGCTGCCGCCCCCGGACCCCTGGCTGGAGAGCGGCAACGGGAGCGGCGGCAACGGCGGCCCCCCGCAGAGCGCGGGCGGCGGCGGCGGCACGCTGTGTCGGAGAGATGGCCACTGGTTCCTGAAGCTGCTGCAGGCGGAGACGGGACGCATGGAGGGGTGGTGTCAGCAGATGGAGCAGGAGACCAAAGACAACCAGCTCTCGGAGGAGGGTAGGACGCCGTTTTGAGCCTTTTTTTTTATGTTATTTTTTTTATCCCTGTTACGTCGCAAACTCCAAAATGTTGGTACAGCGTTTAGAAGGAGACGAATTCCGTGAGGCCAGAACGCGACTCTGACCTCAAAAGAAAACGGATGTATTTCATGAAAGCTCCCTTCACTTCTGGGTCAGTACAATCAATGTCCATGTCGCTAAAAAAATGAGGCCACGGCCGAAGTCACTTGGCCCAGAAGCGCCGGAACGAGAGCCAAATCTACCGTTCAATCACGGCTGAGATCGGAAGGGTCCGCGCTCCCTCTCCAAAACCGCCATGCCACGCCCCCCTCCCCTCCCCCCGCCGGCCCCGTTGCCCGGTTCAGAGTCTGGACGGAGGGTTCAATCCGGCCCCCGACAATCACATACACGCACACACACACACACACACACACACACACACACACACACACACACACACACACACACACACACACACACGCACACACACACGCATACACACACACCCTGCATGGCGGGCTGAGACGGTAATACCTGGGGTTGCCACACAAGCGGCCTGTAATCCCCGGAATTACACTAATCTAACCGGGAACTGATTAAACCTCCAGATTAGATTAGCGCTCCAACATCAGCCCGACCGGGTGCACGGCGGCGCACGCAGGGAGCGACACACACACACACACACACACACACACACACACACACACATACACACACGTGGTCTGGAGAGGTTATGAGAGACAGGTCATCTGATTTCACCGACCCCAGAAAGTGTGCATCTATTAGTGTGTGAATAATTCTAGCGTCTAAACCGAATGGCGTATCCTCCGTCAGGCGGGGGCGGGTGGGGGTGGAAACCCAGCGATCGCATCTGATTCCCCAACTTTCCGCAGGGGCAGATGTCTGCCCTAGTTCAGGGAGCTGTACGTCACCGCACAGCGCCGCAGTGGAGGGGAGCCGCCGGGTGGAGTATCTATACGGGCTTAGATGCCTCCAAGGAGGATGAGATTTTCCAATACGCTGTAATCTGCTTCCGTGCCGCCCCTGTGGAGGCAGCTTGACTTGGCACCGCAAGACATACCCTAAAACGTCTAGACATCGCTGTGCTTCAGCCTGCTGATCACTTTGGGTTTGGTGACTGGTGGGGACCCGTGGAGGTTTTAAAGGCGGCGGGGGGGGGGACTTTGGAGCTAGAGCTGGAGTCTGGGCTCAACCAAGAAGGAGACCGGAGCGGACCGGCTTGCCGGCGCTCACTAATCCACCTCCCACCGTTGTTTGCGGGACCAAAATGTTGTTTTGAAGAAAACCCTTACCCAACCTACGCCGGAGAGAACCACACTGTAGGAGCGTCCTCCATCATTTGCTCCGGTTTAATCCCTAAACATGAAGTCGGTACGCTTCTATCCCCCGCCCCCCCCCCCCCCAACGCTCTTGATGAAAGCGTCAGCTTCATTTTGGGGAAAGAGCTCAGTCGGGAGCGGCGAGGACTTCTTCAGAACTAATTATCATTTCGCCGCCCGGTCGTTTGTTTCAGACATGCCAGCAAAATCAAAAACACTCAGTCGAAGACGAACCATGGGAAATTTGGTTGAGGCACTTTGATGAGCAGGGTTTTCTACGCGGCTCACCTCCCATCTCCCCAAAGACGTCGCCTGAACACGCTGCAGACCAGGAAACCGATCCGTCTGAAAGCTTTTAACGCCTGTTTCATCTCCTCTTGCCACGGATCCTCGACAAATACTGTCAAAGCTAAACCAACTTGACCCGTCTTTAGTTTTCGCTCTGTTGTCAGCTTGTGAAATAGTCTTATGCCTTTAGGGACCGCCGATATCGATTTTTAAAAGCATACAGAACCTGCAGAGTTTCAATTTGACTCTTCTTTGAATAAAAGATTACATAGGGGACGCCCTCTCGGTAAAAAGGGCGTGTCGTGTTGTTTGCAGGCTCCTGTGCATGTTAATTACTTTCCGTTATTTCTGTCGGCAGTGCTGGGGAAGGTCCGCAGTGCCATGGGGAGCGCCCAGCTGCTGATGACCCAGAAGTTCCAGCAGTTCCGAGGACTGTGTGAACAAAACCTGGTTGGTACCCACCCCTCCCCCCCGCCACGCCCCTGCACCCATCACATCCGCCACGGCCACAGCGACCCACAAACCACACTGTCGGAGAGATTGACCCGATCGTTTTTCGGCGCTGCCTCCGGAAAATGTGACGCTCCTTGACCTCACTGGAGGCAGGAGTCAGTTTCTCGCTGAGCCTCAAAACTTTGCCTCAACATTAGAGATTTGCGTGCCGAGGAGCCATTTAGACACATTTAGCTACGAACAGCCCCTTGTTATCCTACGTTTCTCCATTGACTATTTAGCACCTTCATAGCATTAATGAGTTATTTTGGGGTTTCCTGTTGGTAAATAGCAGATTTATTTCGCATTTGACCATTAATTGCGTTTAGGAACGTTTATTTGAAAGTTTTTTCAATATTCGGTGAAAAACGGGCGATAAAACCTAAAAGATTCATATAATTGTGGATAAATAAATACATTATATGAGTGGTGAACACATAGCAGCGTACAGGTCAATTGGATCGGCTGGTTTTCCACATGTTCATCTAATTACGGTTTAGTTTACAGATTGAGTCAATCCAACAAAAAACACATTTTCCCAGACAGAGTCAAACCTCCGTGTTTCACACCGATGAGATTTTTAGACATGCGGGAACAAACATCAGTGCAACTGTGGATCCAGGTTCTGTGTAGAGTACGTCCCTCCCCATTCTGACCCAATCGGCCTGAGTTCCACTTTGGGAGCGAGAGTTTTAACGCCGTTGAATAATTGAACAGATGTCTTTGGTGCTTTAAGAGCTTTATTGGCAGGTTATTGCTGCAAAGGGATTGAAGGAAAAAAAAAAAAAGGCTTGACTAACGTTGACTCTTTCAGCCCAATACAAAAACCTTCCCTGAGCAGGAAAACCTTCGACGACCTTTTGATTTAACGTTTGAATGCGAGCTGGCCTCCGGGCGGCGCTCCTGAAAGCTGCCGAGCAGATCTCCTGCCGCTGAACACCACTGAACTTCGGGGCTTTTGTCCCGACCGGCGCAACAAAACAACAATTGTCTGCTGGCGTGGGATCCTGACAGGCAAATTAGCCTGATGAAACACGGCGGCAGCTTGTTAGGCCAAAAAGGAGGCCACGGCGGGCGTCGAAATGCAGCCTGTGCAGCTGCTAAAGGGGGGAGCTTTATTGGCAGGGGGGTAAACTTGTTCAGAAGCCTGTCTAAGCAAAGACCAGGCTGCCTGGAGGGAGGGATGGGATGGGGAGGGGGGGAGAGGGGGAGGGAGAGAGGGAGACTGTGTCAGATAAATGTCACATCGCTCCACGTCGTAGTTGCTGACTTTGCATAAAGAACACACCGTCTGCACTTTGCAAACTAGAGGGAGGTTTCGCATTTTTCGCTTTTGCCATTCAGGTCACTACTGCACCTCTGTACCGTAGTCTGTGCAGAGGTTTCTTCAGCTGATTATTTAAACATCTGCAGGGGTTTGTTGAATCCGAGGTGGAAGTGGGTTGTGTTGAGTACAAGCAGGTGGCTGAAAAAAACATATCAGGCATAATTGTGCTGTTTCTACTTGTTCTGCTTCTGTTGTTTTGTTTTGTTTTTTGTGGGGGTTTTTTTCGAGGGGTGAGAAATATAAATTCACAAATATTGTGCAGTGACACAGCTCCTCCTAGTGGCGATCAGGGGGAGGAGCAGCACTTTGGCTCCAGGAAATTTTCAAACCAAAGTCAGTTCAGAGAGATAAGCGGCCGGTCGGCGTTCCGGCCGAGGACGAGCTTTTGGCGGCAGCCAGACCCAGCGACGTCTGAGGCTGAAGACGAAACAGATGATCAAATCTGAGTCGGATCCAAGACTTTAAGGTGGCGAGTCCGACCCCCGAAACAATATGGTTGAACCGTATAGTGACAGGAGAACATTGTCATTAAAAACACCTGCTGGGGTTGCAGTAGTGCGCACTTTTTGGATTTTTTCATACGGCAATACAGGTAGAATCATGTATCTCTGAGAAAACAAAATAAATATTAAACTAAAAGAATACAATTATACCGGCGGTGAAGGAAAAGCTCAACTAAAATTGACTCTTTCAGCAAGTCCATTGAAGACGTGCAAACTGTACGTGAAGCCCATTGTGGTCACGACTCCGACTTTTAATTCTTTCTCTACATTCCGGTTATTTCTCACCCTCTCCCTCATATCTCCCCCCTCAGAATGTGAACGCGACCCCGCGGCCCACGCCCCAGGACCTGGCGGGTTTCTGGGACCTGCTGCAGCTCTCCATCGAGGACATCAGCCTCAAGTTCGACGAGCTCTACCACCTCAAGTCCAACGACTGGCAGCCGGCGCCCGCCGCCGGCGGCGCCCAGTCGCCGCCCGAGCGGAAGGTACTTCCCACCCCTGCTGCCCAGTGCCCTGGCTGGGGTAGGAAAGCCGCCGAAGCCGGCCTCTCTCCTCCCACCACCACCCCCACCCCCCCACCGCCATCCTCCCCTCCCTCTTCGACTCACCCCGTCCCCTAGCGGGTCTGTGAGCGCCTAGCGGCCCCGCCTCCGCGCACCCCGTACGTTGGGGTCCACAGGGATCCCCCCTTTAGGCGTGCATGGAAAGAAAAGCAACCTGAAGAGGGCTGTTAGTGCTGTGTTGGTCCAGTGGCTGAACCTGCATGTTGCAGCAGAGCATGGCCCACAACATCCAGAGGAATGTCTTACTTGTGTGTGTGTGTGTGTGTGTGTGTGTGTGTGTGTGTGTGTGTGTGTGTGTGTGTGTGTGTGTGTGTGTGTGTGTGTGTGTGTGTGTGTGTGTGTGTGTGTGTGTGTGTGTGTGTGTGAACATGTCTGTCTCTCATTGGTTTTATGTGTTTGTTTGCCTAACTGTGTCTGTACATTCGTGTGTGTGTGTGTGCAAACATGTCTGTCTCTTACTGTTTTTATGTGTGTGTGTGTGTGTGTGGTCTGTGTGTGTGTTAAAATTCTCTGACTTGATGTTGCTATGGCAATACCGACGCAATGCACTGATTGTGTGTCTTGTGACCGTGTTTGTGCTTATCAATCCATTTTACCATCTCATGTCTTTGAGATCGTTCGTCTCACTAATCAGTGTTTTTGTTGTTTTGTTTGTTTTTGTTTTTTTTAACCTACTGTCTATGATGTCAATGTTTCCCCCTCCGTCTTTATCACCTTTTGGATGCGACCCAAAGCCGGAATAACCGCGAGCTTTCAGCGTCAACCTGTCCTCGTCGGTGTCTTTCGTCCGACAGCAGCGCCGCCTCTGGAAAGGCAACCTTCGTACCGCGTGCTCTCGCTAACTCTCTCCCTCTCCCCCCTCCTCGCCCCCGTGCAGGACGAGGACAGCTCGGCCCCCGCCGCGGCGCCAAAGAAGCCCGGTAAGGGGCGGCCGGCGCTCGGCCGCGAGAAGAGCGCCGACTCCTCGTCGACCTCCTCGGCGGCGTCGGCGGAGAAGCAGCGGCAGGAGGCTCGCAAGCGGCTGCTGGCTGCCAAGAAGGCCGCCTCGTTTCGCCAGAACTCGGCCACCGAGAGCGCGGACAGCATAGAGATCTATGTGCCCGAGGCCCAGACCCGCCTTTGAAGAAGAGCGACAGGAAGCAAGGAGAGATGGAGGGATGGATGGAGCGGCGGTCTCTCTGAAAAGCCTGGAAGAGGAGGAGGAGGAGGAGGAGGAGGTCGTACGTATGGAATGTAAATGTCCAAAAGCCACAGAGAGACAGGTGATGGGACGTTGGGGGGGCGGAGGAGAGTTCGTAGGCGAAGAATAAAAAATAAATAAATCACAGGGAAGAAATGCTGGTCCACACCCACACCTTTGTCGACGGGCGAAAGGAAATGAAGATACGAACTTCTTCAGGTTAAACGACTACGACGAACTTTATTACTTGATGAACTTTGTCACATATTGTTACTATTCTTGATATTCTTGCTCAGAATCGGCTAATAACGCTGGTGTTACTATGATTATCGTCTCCTAAAGAATCTATTAAGACTGTTTATAAATGTCCCCCCGAGGTCCACAAAGCGGGCGGAGGTCTGGTTCTCTTGTCCCCCACCCTCCTCCCTCTCTTCCCAGGCCGCTGGCCACCCTGTAGCTTTGCACAACACCTTGTGGCCATCACACGCATCACACATACAATATACACAACAAACTCTCATCTAACGACGTCTTCCTTGTGTTTCCTGTTTTACTTTTTGTTCGCTGTTTGCTCTGTATGTTCCTGCATTTAGATCCGGAAATTAATATTACCGAGCTGTGCGACGCAAAATTTTAAATCGGGCTTCAAACGGGGGTATTTATCGTCAGGTAGTCAACGACAAAGTTTAAAAAAATAATAATAATAATAATCCTTTGTGTCCTTAAAATGTTCTGTGTCCGAGGTTTTAAATGCTACGGTGAAAGTGTGTATTTGGAGGCACTTGATTTTTAAAGTGAATCACTTCTCCGCGCCAGATGTAATGATCTGGCATGAGGATCTAGGTCGAAGAATCCGGGACAAGTGAGCGATTTCCATCGTTTTATTTTCGGGGGGAAAATCATTTTTATTTACATTTTTATGCTTTCTCGGTTCTCCATGTTCCATGTGGGCATCTCTGTTGCACTAATTAAAATTAAATGATCTGAAAACTGAGTGGGGAAAGCATTTAATCCAATACATACAGATTAATGTCTAATTATACTCACTAACCCCAGATGCATTTTGCAACTGAAAGCAGGGTATTCAAAGTGTTTTTTCTGGATTGTTGGCGTGTGGAAATGCATGTGAGGGCCGGCATTTGACACTACTTTAACTGCCTTTTTAAAGCATTTAACCCCACAATTGATTTATTTTAATTGCTATATTGTTGAACCAAATTACTTCTTTTTCTGGGCAGGCTTATCGCCAGTAAATCCCACTTTAAAAGCATCAGTTAACACATCTACATCAGCGCGTCTGCTATTTTTTTAAATTCTTTCCATTTTGTTTTTTTTCTATTAGATAAACCTAAAACAGATTAAAATCTTAAAATCAATACTTGCCATCATTTTAATGTCAACTGCACCCTGCTCAGTAGACATTTTATCATTTATTTATTTCTTTTTAACAACAAAAGACACCTATTCGGTATTCAGTGTATTCAGTCCATCTCAAACCTGGAGCTAAAACAACAGTGTAGTAAACAGCTGCTCTGTGTGTTGCCCCCCAAGTTTTAAATTCACCAGGTTCTACTACTTGTCACTGACCCTCAAGTCTTACGACAGTAACTGCCCCCCCACACCCCCAACCCCCGGGGTGGCTGTGGTCACAAACATTTAACATTTGGAGCACACCGGGAACCAGAACTGTAACGGTGCGGCATCTCCCGCCGCGCAACTTGTTTAGTTTCTGTCGACGTAGAGGTCGGCCATGAATGTTTTCCACGCACCAAATCCCCGTTTTTCAGACCAGAGTTTAATCCCAAGTCGCCAGCAGTGACACTCGCGTCGTTTGGCCGCCTCCAAATGCCCCCCCCCCGCCCCTTCAAGTGAATTGCGTTGGAATGGTGCAGAGTTCCCCTCTTGGCCCCGGGTGCTCTAATGCCTCCCTTACACCCACTGTGATCCAGAAAAAACGCTGCCTGGAGCTTTGAATCCCAAAAGGCCTGAAGATTACCATTCTCTCTCTCTCTCTCTCCCTCTCCCCCTCCCTCTCTCTCCCCTGGCAATAGCTTTCTGTTGGTGGCCGGCCTTTGTTTGCGGCGGGGCTGGACTGCTCAGGATGACACTTGGTTAGGTAAATGGCCCCGGGGGTGTCAAAAGCCCCGCGTCGTTAGCACCTCGGCGGCTTTTGTGTGGCTCGGGCCTCTGTTGTCGCGCTTGAATGGAATTCTAACGGCGAGGGGGAAAACGCTGCGTGTCTGACAAGTTTTCTTCAAATCGCTTTCCGAGTTGAGTCGCGGTCCTCCCGGCCGCCGCGCACAAGGCGCACGGGACGCGCTCGGCTCTCCTGCGGTCTCGCGGCTCGAGGTGCAGAAAATTCCATGTTGGGGATAATTCCATGTCGGGGGTGTTTGGTGACAGATCAGACTTTAGTTTGAAGCATGACTCCAGTTCGGAACCAGGCTTAACCATTTGAAATGGTTTCCACCCCCGTCTTTTAGGGTATTCGTCATACAAACTTGTCGGCGCGGCTTATGTGCTCTTCCACTGGTTCCTGCCCACGCTGTCGGCTTTCATCTCCCCGTCGCTGCAGAGAAATGTCACCTGGCTTGTTGAAAACGATATTCTGTACCCTTCAATGCAGACGATCCCAGTGAAGGCACCCTGCTGTGTGTGTGTGTGTGTGTGTGTGTGTGTGTGTGTGTGTGTGTGTGTGTGTGTGTGTGTGTGTGTGTGTGTGTGTGTGTGTGTGTGTGTGTGTGTGTGTGTGTGTGTGTGTGTGTGTGTGTGTGTGTGTGTGTGTGTGTGTGTGTGTGTGAGAGATCCCAAGTCGTCAGAACAATCACAGATGAAAGGCAATACTGTCCCGACCTGCAACGTCAATGTATGAAACACCAGGAGATGGCAGAGGCGTACTTGGAAGGGAACAAAGGAAGGCCCGTTGATAAAAGCGCCGTTTCCAATACACACACACACACACACACACACCTCAGCCACAGCAATCAGCGGAGACACACCTAGGTCCATTTCCTGGGGAGCTCCGTCCAAACAGTTCCAAATAGTTGCTCTTTTGTTTTGGAAAGACTTTTGAATGAGACCCTCCCCTTCACTGTCGCATTTCACTTTTAGGCTCTCTACACATTTGCTTATGTATCATTAAATATAAGTTTACAAATAAATTAAAAAAAATATAGGTCAAACAAATAAGTTCTAGATATTTATAAATAGCTTGCTGGTTTATCTTGTGTTTTTTTTCAACATTTACTTTTATTTTGCATTTTTTTTTATTATTTTTATTTTATTTTAAATTTTATTTTTTGGGGGGGGTGAATCTTATTCATTTTGGATATGGGTAAACAAATCTCAAACCTACAACGTTTGCCAAGTTCATTTTGGGAATTGCATTTCCAAATGTTCATTTCCAAAGTCCAAATGGCAAAGGCATTTTTAAAAAACTCCACGCGGGCCGTTCTCACACATTGAGCGTTTTGTAAAATATATCCAACATCCGTGTTGATACAGTGCGGCTGTTGTCCGATCTTTACCATCTCCTCCTTGATACCCAACGTCATCACCACCTTTTTGTTTTTGTTTTACTGCATTTAGGTTGGAAACAATGAAACGATCAAGGAGAAAGAAGAAACTATGCTCTTACCACTGGGTAATAGGATGTAGCAAAAAATGTCAATGAAATACTAGAACTATTTTGTCAAGCACATATTTTAATGACTAGGATTTGTCAGTATCAATAATATTATACATATAGGTTGTGCTAATGTCGAAAGGTTTGGGGGGTTTTTTAGTATGTTGCTGAATGTGTGTTTAATTGAAGAAAAAAAAAGATTTATATAATTTCTTGTCACTATTATCTTCTCTGGTAACATTTAAACGTACATGTGCAATACTGAAATTAAGTTAATGGGTTCTTTGATATTAAGATGGAATTCTTAACGTCCTGTAATCCCATGCTTGTTATACATCAACATCTGTAAATAAGAAACGCAGGTTGAAAAAGCTTCATCTTTTACAATGCTGTAGATCTATTTATACTGTTTCAAAAGTTGGTCAAATAATGGAGAGAGGTCAAATTCAATAAAATGCACACACTTCTTTTTGAAAAGTACAACATGGGTAATGTTTGTGCCTCTGTTGCTCTTGTTTACGTGTTTCCCCCCCCCTCCTCCGGTGTCCTAGTGATTCAATTCAGCTCCGTTGGAAACGTGCGTTTACACTTTCCGAGCAGGCGGGAAAACGAGAAGTGAAGATAAAAGACGAACCGCAGTCGAAAACATGGAAAGATTGCGCTTAGATTTAATATTCCAAGATAACGACAGATAAAAACGCACAGCGCATTTCCTCAGACTGGACTGGACCTATGTGTACATTTCTCCATACCTTATACTGTATGTGAACATTTATACAGACAACTTCAAATTAAAACAGAAAAATATAGGCATTTTATATATATGTATATTTATGTACATATATATAAATATATGATTGTGTGTGTGTGTGTGTGTGTTTAAGAAAGTGATATTCTGTCAAGTAATGCACTGGTAGCTGTATTGCAGCACGCTGACGGACAAAGGCCTTTCTCCGCTTGTCTCTGCATCGGTTCCGTGGTATTCCGCAGGGGAGATCATGTGCCGGAACATAACGGTTTGCCATCAAACGCAGCGCATTCCTGCACAGCTCCCCCTGAGCATGTGCCCGTGACGTCATGAAGCGCTTGAAAGCGGCCAACCGACCCGCCGTGTGTTCGTGACGATCACGGTTAACGTCGCGTACAAGACCCGTTCAGTCGGTGCGGCCGGTGATTCATATCCATTTTATTATTATTATTATTATTATTGTTTTTATTATTGTTATGATGTGTTGTGAGACACGCGGTGCGCCGAGCTTTGAATGGAAGGCTTCGGCCCGTCAGTCAATCAACTCGGGGGCCGATGACGTCACAGTACCGTCTGCCGGAGGGGCGGTTGGGGAGGGGGGTGTGGTGTGCGGGGAGGGGGGGGGGGGGGGGTGTGCGAGAGGAGGCCGGCGATTGGCCGGCGGCCGCCTGGTGGGCGGGACCAAAGCCCGCTCCGGCTGTCAGATTGGCACAGAGCTGGCGCCGCCGCCGCGCGCAGGTAGAGCGACAGCCGACAAATACCACCCCCCCCCCCCACCCCCCCCCCTTTAAAAAACAAAAAAAAACAAAAGGAAAAGGAGAGAGAGCCAGTTCGCCGGAGCAGCGCGATGGAGACGGATCCCTGAGGAGGCGACGACCACGACAACGTTTACGCGCGCGTCGTCGGGAAATCGAGGGATTTAAAAAAAAAAAAAACAAAACCCCCCAAAGCGAGAGAAAGGCGCCCGGTAGGGGACACCCTCCTCCCCCCTCTCCCTCCCCGCCCCCCGCGGCCGTGCGACGCTTTGTGCGCGGACAGCTGCGCGTCTCCATCAACAAAGAATGAAGCCGTTGAAACGAGGTAAGGAGGCGAAACCGACCCCTCGCTCCGCGCCGCGAAGGGAAGCGGGGAGGAAGGGAAGGGAAGTGAAGGGGAAAGGCCTTTTCTCCCCCGCATCTTTCCAAAAAATAAAAAATCGGGACCGTCCGTAACGCGCCCGCGTCCGCCGCCGCTTTGTTTGCGTGTTTTGTTTGGTTGTTGTTGTTTTGGTTTTGTTTTTTTTTTCCGCCGCGCGCTCGAATTTGGAGGGAGCTCGGTGTCCGTCTGGCGGAGCGCGTGCGCGCGAGGTACCGGAGGGGCGTGCGTGCGTGCGGCTCCTTTGTGAGGACCGCGGCGCGGAGACGGAGCTTCTGCCCCGACAGATGTTCCCACCGACCGCGGCGTCCGCGTCCCCGTTTATTCAGCCCCGGGAGCGGCGTGTAAATAGCCGCCGCCGCGCACGCCCGTCCGCCCCCGTTGTGAGTCGAGTCCCCACGTTTCTCTCGCCGCCGTCGTCTGCCCCGTTTAACGTCGAGGTGAAACTTCCAACGAGGGAAGAGGAAAAGGAGGAGGAGGGGGGGAGTCAAACAATCACAGTAAAACGTGTTCAGCTCGACGGCCGTGCCGCGGTGTTTTAAAAAAAATAATACGAATAACAACAAGGAACCGGCCGTCGCGGGGTTTTATTTCCAAAGCGAAAGCGTTAAAGACCGAATGACACCCTCAACAGTTGGTAAACAGTCGGTTAGCCAGCCTGACAGTGCGGGTTCCAGTTGGATAGCTTTAGCATAAGTTAAGCTAGCTGCTGCATGTGCTGCCAGTCTGCGGAACACCCCCGTTGGAAAGACCGTTTAAACGGTCAAAAAAAACAAAACAAAAAACAAATACCGCTAAAAAAAGAAAGAAAAGAAAATCACGTTTCGGTGACTTGTTCGATCGGTTTAACGTCGCGTTTCTGAGAGAAACCACGCGGCGGTGGGAGAAGCGCTCGGACCCCCCCTTTGTTTACTTCGGCCAACACCACGACACAGGATTCCCGTTCACGCGTCACAAAGTGTCGCCGCACCGGGGTTCGTGCGCGTCCCGCTTCCAGGTCGCGGACCGGAGGGCTCCGCTGGCGTCGCAATGTGCTCGCCCGCGGACCGAGGAGCCGCCGGTGAGACGTCCGACATCCGTGCGAGGGATCCGATAAGAGTCGAACGATTCGCGTTGACGGCGCCTTCGACCGCCGAAAGAAGAGTCCGTGGATTCAAGTTCTTAATTTGGGACCTTTCCACTGATACACGAGGCTTGGAGACTGATGTCCGTCTGACCGATTGAAGTAAAGTTTCGCCAGGTCGAAACTCCCCTTTGTCTCCTGAACTATCCTCATGGATCGTGTAACCTGGTCGATCGAGCGGTTGGATGAGTTGTTTTGGTTGTTGTTGAAATAGGAACGATGGTTGACCAGAATTAGTTTTACTTTCAGGGTAAATGAACGCTCCGCACCTTATTTGTGTGTTGTGATTTACCGAAACCTCAACCAAACGGTGATTTGAGTGTGTTACACGTGCTTTCCTCTCGCCCCTCTCCACATTCTTAGTTTTCCTCCACTTGCTGTTGCAAATTCTCCCGCAGAGGGGAATATTTTTTTGTTGTTGTTGTTTTTTTTTTTTTTTTTTTAATTTGAAAGATCAACTAATGGCTCCAACTGGTGGCTGTGGAGGTGAAGACAGCCCCCTTTGGATGGCCAATGGATAGTGAGGCAGCCGGCCACTGTGATGTTGATATGCACACAATCTCCTTTGTGAAGACAGGCGCTGCCCCAGGGGTCAGGTTTCACCCCAGCCCAGAGAAAGACATTTACTGCATTCTATAGCCCACCCCTGGGATAAGGCATGCTCCATTTTGAAGGAGCCGTTCCCTTCGGCGGCGGGCCTTTTAGAGTTGTAGACAACAATAAAAGTCCCAATTTCTAAAAGCCCGGTTATAAGCGGGCGTTGGGCCTATGTTGTTTTAGCGTGGAAAATTCACTCGCAATCCTGCGCAAAAGTCAAAACATTTGCCGGGTCTGTGAATTTGTCTGTCGGGGTTCCGTGTTAAAGTGAAATTCTAGTCTTGCTCTCCTTATATGTAGAAAAGTCTGTTACCCACAGGTTACGATTGCGCCTTCAAACAGCTCACTACATGTTGCGATGCGGCCTCAAACTACCGTGGATGTTAAAACAACCGGGCGGCATCGTCTGCATTGTCACTAGAATCCACGAGGGAAGGCTGAAACTTTTATTCTACACTTTGCGGTAGAGTTTCCATCGCCCCGGGTGGACCCATAACCGTTATTGGGCTCAAATAGGGCGTCTATCAAGAGATTAGCCACAATATACAAACATCTGATACCAGAAGCCATTCAAATTCTCCTTTCTTTTGTGTTAGATGTTGGTTGATGGAAGTAAAGGATTTCAATTTGGTATCTGTTGTCATAGTGGTGTCAGTTCACACCTCTTTAATGTACAATTGTTTTTTGTTTACCCTATTTAGCAAATTGCTGCCCCACTGCCTGTCACAAGAACTAAAATGTTATGCCGTCTTTGGAAAGTAGATTAAATTAACCAGAACCTTGAATGTTCAGCCATGGTTGAGAAAGTGGTGCAGCCATCTACCCTCACCTATTTTGCTTCTTTTGTCGCAAATAGACGCAGTGAGGTTTGTCTTATATTAATCATATTTAAGTCGGGAAATCAGAGTGGCAAAATAACCTTGAGGTAAAATGTTAATTGCCGCTGACTCCTTCCACAGCTCTGGATGACGAGCGTCTCCGAGAGCAAGAGCTCTCCTCAGCCATGTCTGACAGCGATGACAGCTCTCCCCTCGACCTGTCAGGCAGAGGATCTTCTGGGAAGCGTCGTCGCCGTGGCAACCTGCCCAAGGAGGCGGTGCAGGTTCTGCGGAGCTGGCTGTACGAGCACCGTTTCAACGCGTATCCCTCAGAGCAAGAGAAGCTCAGCCTGTCGGGGCAGACCAGCCTCTCAGTGCTGCAGGTGAGACGCCGGCTCACTAGGAAAGCTGTCCTGGAGGCAGCTCCTCTGTTTAAAGAACGTGTTTAAGCATTCAATGTTATTCATCTTCAGTCAATCAAACTCTTGCAAAAAATATAGAACCAAATATTTGCTATCAGCCTTTATGCCATTTTATCCGTTTTGTTCAATGCATTTAGACCAAATTATGTTTTATTTATGATAAAGCTTTGAGGAAATCACATAACATGAAATTATTATTTTATTGAAATTGACAGTTCAGATATTATGATGGTACAAGTGCTAATACATGCATTTAAACATCAGCGGCAAACCTTTTAATCATCATTGTAGTGAGGACGCATGATCCACGTCACTTCACTTTCACCTGACATGACATTTTGTCAAGGTGACTTAATAAGTAGTGTGAGATATTAGAAAACCAGCTAAGCGCAAGTCAGAGCCAGCTAAACATTCTCTAAAAACAAGCAGCAGTTGTAGAATTGTTGTGCGTTGTTGTTGTTGTTTTACTTCACCCTACCATGCATTTCAAAGTGTCGAGGATCAGAATGAGGTGGCAGCAGGCTGGTGTGTTTATGTAGTCACTTTGGTGGAATTCCTTTGGCTGGCTTCACTGTGGTTCAGTGTATTTGGAGCTTCATTATTGCCAGCTGTGCGGTTACTTTCTGTTTGGGAGGGTGCGCCACTAGAGGGGGCAATCTACACTCACTGCCCAGCACCTTTTTGATCTTTAATGAAATGCCTCAACTCCCAACTTTGGTAAATACAAAGCCAAAGGTTCCATACTAATAATTCACTCTCACCATATATAAAAGTAACCTTATCATCCTGTGAGGACTTCTTACAAAAGTTGACATTTAATTTAGAAATTTTCACATTTAGATGCCTTGTGAATCCTGTCATCGATTGTATTTGTTTTTACAATTAGAGGTGTTACCTTCAGTGATGTTAATTACAGTTGGTTAAAGAAACTGTGCGTTTTACATGACATATTAATGTCAAGTCCGTTCATCGAATCTTTAAAAAAATGTATTTTCAGGACCTGTGTAGAGGACCCAGCGTAGTGTCACAGTATTTTGTGCAGTTGTTTACATTATGTCTTGGCTGCACATGCGTCTTGACATACTGTTTGTCTCAAAAGTCTAGCTGAGCATTCAAAGATTGTGATCCAAACTGAGTAGCATCTTTTACCCTCAGCAGCATATTTCTTGCATTTTCCCCACGGGGATTAATACAATTGTATTTTATCTTAAATATAGTTCTTAGAATACTTTTTGACATGTTGTGAAAATCCCAGGCAGCTTCGAAATACAATTAGCAAAGCTAATGTTACTGACTCCACTGTCTACACATGAGGACCATCCAGCACTGTGTTCACCACCAATATTGATTTAATGAATGTGCTGTTGCAATTAATGTGTTCCATTCCTGTTTGTTTGTTTGTTCAAAATCATCAGACATTCTTATCTTGGGCAACAATCACAACAAATGTCTAATTTCTATAGATTCGAGTTAAGTTTTTATATTAAAGGTTTATATCAGATGGCTTGAAAGTCTTGCTGCTTTCAAACTGTTCTTACTTTTTAACTTAACTGTAGTAAAGTTCCCCTTTTTGTTTTTATACAATTCCCTTAAGTCATTGTGGTATTACTTTTATCAAGGGATCTAAAAGCATTGAATGTTATCAGAACTCTACAGCAACCATGTTTTTAAACGGCTTCTTTGTCTTCTTTCTCCTAGATATGTAACTGGTTTATCAACGCTCGTCGTCGCCTTCTTCCTGACCTGCTCCGCAAGGACGGGAAAGATCCAACCCAGTTCACCATCTCCCGTAAGGCGGGAGGCAAGCATGAAGGCCGCACACTGCCCACTGCGGCCGGGGCCAGCTCCCCAGAATGTCCCTCTACCTCTGCCCCTCCTCCGCCTCGCCCATCAGTCATTCGCTCTGCCCCCACACTGGACCTCAGTCTTCTTGGGAACACGGCAACGGCCATCCTAAAGGGCGCTGGCTATCATAGTAGGGAAGGCTCCGTTCAGGCCCTGATGAAGCTGGACACACAAAGTCTGCTTAAGGAGGCAGAGGAACAAGGTGCTCATGCTACAGTTATCACCAGTATGGCGTCAGTAGCTAGCCCTGCCGGTGGGCTCTTCAACACTCCTCCACCCACCCCTCCCGAGTTATTCCCCACCCAGGATTTCAGTGACCTCAGACTGTTGGTGGATGCAGCCCTGCAGAGGGCAGCAGAGCAAGAGAACCTCAAGAGGCTGCAAGAGAGCCAGGTCAAATCGAATGAAGCTACGAAGGCTGACCCAATGGAGTCACCACACAGCGCTAGCAGCAACGATATGGGCCCCACACCTCCTCCAGAGGACAGCCAGCAAGTGATGGATCCTTCCAGAGTGCAGCGTCTCATGGAAAAGGCTATGGTTCTTCCAGTGTCATCAGCTGCCTCTGACCCAGTAGCAACAGCCGCCCCGGCCTCTCTTCCATCTACAGCGTCTATCCTGGTCTCTGCGCCAAGGCAGTCGTCTTTTTCCATGGCTAATGTCCTGTGGAGTCCGGTGGAAAAGGCTGCTATTAGAGCCTCTAATCCACACCAAGCCCGACTCCTCCTCCCCGCTGACCAATCAGACTTATTGCCAGTATCCACTAAAGTCTCAGGACCACCTCATTCTCAGAAGTCAACCTCTACTTTTTCAGCGCTGGCCCCTGCTCCAGCCTTGGAGCAAATTGTAGCTTCAAGCCCAGCCCCGGTTTCCATGGCAGGCCCTATATTTCCATCTGTCCCAGCTACAAGTTGCCCCATGGTCCCTGCTCTGGACCTCGACTCAGCCTCAACTGCTGCTAGACAGGCATCGGGCCAAACAGTCGCCCGTGTTCGAGCTATTCCTTCCCCGTCAGTTTCCCCTGTCCCGGCCCCGAAATCAGTCGGTGTCTACTTGCCGTTCCACCAAACCCCCTTAGACCCTACGAGAGTGCCAAGCTCGTCACCTGCCAGAACCATGACATCATCTCCATCTCCCATTCACACCATGCCCTATGCCCTGAGCAGCAGCAGCGGCAGCGGCAGCAGCAGCGGCGGCAGCAGCGGCACCACCCAGAGAAGCCCTGCCGTGGTGCCCAGCGTATGGAATGTCGTCCAGGGTGAAGCGAGGAAGCCCGCCCCCCATCCTGCAGTCAAGACCCCTATGCCCACAGTCTGGAGCCCGCAACACAGCCTGCGTGCCGTGAGTGAACCAGTGAACTGAATGGCCGCCGTACCCATGTGCATACTTAAAAAGGAGAGTGGCCAGAACCCCTGAAGTCTGGCCAGTATTGTACATAGGAGATCCAGTACATTCTCAGCATTGGTCCATGGTGACAGATGACGTGTATGCTTGCTCAAGTTGTACAAACTGATTATATGCCTGCAAACATGGATGAAAAGAAGGGACATGCATAAAGTCGTGTTTTAAAGACTTGTGCTCTCTCAAGCAACATTTTACCCTTTTGAAATATCCTCCCTGATGAAAGCTGTTGCTGGTCAGAACATTTTAATGCTATATTACTAAACTGACATTCCAAAATACAAAATTAAAGTTTATGATGCTGTTTTTCCAAGTCCAATCTCAACTATTACTTTTTTTTATATTTTTTTTCCCCGCTAGTAAACGCCGAGGCGGATAGTGTCTGTAGAGTGTAGCAGATTTAAATCGGTGGTATCGCCGGTACCAGCAGAGCTAGTCTCATCCGTAGCAGTACTGGACTTTGTTGAATGTAACAAAACAAAAAAGGTATTTAATAACATCACCTGCCAGCCTGCCTATCAATCCGTCGCCTTGTCGAGGGGGGAAAAAAAGCAGATGCCACCTTTTTCCACGTGTCTCACCAGCGCCACGTTCCACTATAGCTGTGCACTTTTAGATGTTTTTATTTAGCCTGTTCTTCCCTTTTCGTGATCATTCCATAGACATGCACACAGGCTCCTCCCTCCGTCCCGTGAGAAAGGAGATTTGGGGAGGGGTGTAATTGATTGTACTGCAGCGAGCCCGACTGCATGGATTTCCTCCCGTGTGCCTGTCCCCATCCCTTCCCCCTTCCTGTCTGCCTCCATGAATTCCAGTCCCGGGGCAGGACGGTGGCACTGCCGAATTATGTCAAAACTCCCAAAATAAACAACAGCTTTCGGGTGCCCGGATCAAAACTTCAAACCGTTCTATTTCCCCGTTTTTTTTTTTTTCATTCTGTCCCGGTATTCTAGCAAGCAGTATTTTGTAGATGCGCGAGTGTGGCCTGTTCTCCTCATCGTATGTGCCTGATGATGGGATGGGAGAGAAGGTCACATTGGTCCTGTTACAGAAATCAATTTCGGTGGTGAAGCGAGCAGCTCAGCAAAGTGATGTCATCGGCCTCTTATCTCTCCTGTGGCGGAAATGAAATGCAATACCTGCTGCGACGCGTGCCGCCCCGATTGGTTCCTTCATAAATTAAGTGCAAAGAAAATCTGGCCCGCGATTGTAACGTCCAGGTTCTATTCTTTTTTTTCATCATTATTATTTTTATTATTGTTGTTATTATTTGGTCACTCTATTTCCGACTAGTGTTTTTAATCATCATAAAGGCTCTTGACAAAGCAAATGTAGCAGATGCAGCTTTAGCTGACGACCAGATGACCTTTTTATTTCCTGTGGTACCATGAACCAAATCCGACGCCCTCTCATTGGTCCTGTCACTCTGTTTGTATTCCTGGGTTCTATAGAATTGATTATCATTCATAGAGGTTGTAGTTTCCATGAAACTGTCTTAGCATATCTCACAATATGTGGCTGAAAACTAGAGCTGTATTAACAGTTGCCAGTTGATTTCCGATGTGAATATACTGTAGTAGCATCAAGGTGAAATGTCATTTTAGAATTTATTTTTCATATGGGTGTATTTTCTTCCCCCCCCCCCCCCCCCAATACTGTAATGTTTACTAGTGCCATTCAACAATGGTATGTTTTATTTTTTAACTTTTTCTTTTTTTTTTTTACCTGTGCAAGTAGAAGACTGGAGAAGAAAATCTGTAATTCTGATAAAAATACCGCTGAGCACAATCCCAAAAATATTCTTTTTTTTTTTTTCCTCTCGCCTTTAGCTAAATAAGAGTACCTCCTACCCTGCCATCTTTATTTTGTCTGTTACTTTCTGAGTTGTATTTTATGCATGGTAGTACAAGGTGATAAGATGCTAGAGAGATGTCTGTTTAATACCTCAATTTACACAGGCCACGTCATGCTTAGGACTTAATGTACATATATGTAAAACTAAGTAGAGAGTAAACACTATTAACGCTAATCCCGGTGGTGATACTGGAATTGTCTTAATACTGATTACAGCCGCGGCAGGCAGGTTTTTGCTTATATCTCTAGATTCTATAGCCGGTTTTATGATCCAAAATGACACTTGGAGTCTAGTAAACATGTACGATAATGCATGTACACAAAACGTCTCTCCAAGATCTGGTTCTTTTCCGTGTGTCTGTGTGTGTGTGCGCGCGCGTGCGTGTGTGTGTGTGTATATATTTGTGTTTTTTATTTTTATTTTTTGGGGGCATGGTTTTATGCGTCGCTTCTGTAAGGCCAAATGCATTCTAACGGTTCATTTTGTGAATCATGACCTACCATGGGCAGTATAACTGGCTACTGTGCCTTAAACTTAGGATTGAGGGAACATGTCCTCTTCTACATAAAAACATTTCAATAGTCTGTGCAATATATGCCTTAAACTCTAAATATGTGTTTTCTATGAGCATTTCAGAGAAATAAAAGTTCAGTTTTTGCTAAGGCTGCGTTCTGTTGGGTTTCTTTTCCTTCCTTTGAGTGTGCATTGCTTTGCCATCTGTATTCAAGCTGTGTTCTCTGATGTGAGGTGGCCAATCAGTAGAAGAGAAAATACTTTCAAGAGCGTTGCTTTCAGTCTTAAACCTGAAGGGGAAATGTGTTCCCTCCCGAGTTCTTGTTGAATGACGTCCGTCCAGCGCCGGCTCAGAAAACACAAGTAACGAAGAGATGCTTACATTTCAAAATGATAAAGGGACAAGACATGAGAAATTATTCTTGCACAATTAAGATTTTATTTCTTTTCCCATATAAAAGTTGCACTAGATTAATAACATTGATACGATTTGACATCTGCAATTGGCGACTAAAGCATCTTTGAAACAAAGAATCCTTCAAAGGACCTGCATGGATGTAGTCACATCGTGAACTCAGTTGTCTAGTTTATCGTGTGGAATCTTTACCTGTTTTTGCAATTTTTAAGGCTAAATACTTTGTAATCCAGACATAGCCAGGCTGTTGGGGAATGTGTTAAATGGGTTTTATCACCAATTTTAGATGGATGTGGAATGAAACACAATAGTGTAACAATTGTAATAAAAAGCCGTAACAAAAAAAAACAATTAAATGTAACTGATCCATGTATTCAATTGGTCCGTCCTAGATGGGCACGGCTTAGTGTGTGTTATGTGAAATGGCATCCTGCAAACACACACACTGCTTTTGGCCATCCCAAGGGTCAAATCAGCTTCCCCATCCCTGGCCTACAAAATCTGGAGTGATGTGTTTGAAGCCAAACCTTTACCTATCCAGGTGACGCTAAGAGGCGAAGGGAATGCGAAGGAAGCTGCGAGAGACTTGTTTGTGATGCAAAGGCCATGCTTCACCTCTTTCGTAGATAATCGGAGTCGAAGTTCAAAATTTTAAAACGGGAGTATTGGAGAGCACCTGCCTGTATCGCCAATTAACCCCGAGCTCCCGCCATCCGTAGACCAATGCAGATCTAAGGGGATTCGGTCGGTGGGAAATAAAACGGGCGCATTCAATCCAGTCTCTCAGATCTACATGTGTCTACGACGCGCAGAGTCGGGGGGGTGGATGCGGCGTTGGGCGTGCAGGCGCATTTTCAGTCCTTTTCCCCCTCGCTACTCGTCGTCCTTGTCCTTGGCGCCGTGCTTCAGGATGCGCGTGAACTCCGCGTAGTTGAAGTTGCCCTTCTTGTCGATGGGCGCCTCGCGGAACAGCTCGTCCACCTCCTCGTCCGTGAAGCGGTCGCCCATGGTGGTCAGCAGTTCCCTCAGGTGATCCTCGTGGATGGCACCTGGGGGGGGAGGGGAAAAAAAAAAAAAGTTAACCCCGGGTAAACCCCCCCCAAAAAATCTCTCAAACCCCCTCCCTCCTGCTCCTCGGGGCCCCGACCGCGTTCTCTCACCTGAGCCCTCCTCGTCGAAGCAGGCGAAGGCGTTGCGGATGACGTCCTCCGGGTCGGTCCCGTTGAGCCTTTCTCCGAACATGGTGAGGAACATGGTGAAGTTGATGGGCCCCGGAGCCTCGCTCATCATTCCCTCCAGGTAGTCGTCCGACGGATTCTTACCTGAAGACCGCCGCAACAGCACAGGTTAACACGGGCGACATTTTCCAAGACGCAAAGTGTATTGAGTGCCCCCCCCCCCGGATCTACGCCTCGTCCCCGCGCCAAAACGGCCCGACGGAATTCCGCCAAGAGGGGCTCGACCGAGCGGCGGGGCCCTCCGTACCCAGAGAGGCCAGCATGTCGTGCAGATCCTCCTTGTCGATGAAGCCGTCCCGGTTCTGGTCGATCATGTTGAACGCCTCCTTGAACTCCTGGATCTGGGACTGGTCGAACATGGCGAAGACGTTGGAGGTGGCCCTCTGCGGGCGCTTCTTGGTGGTCTTTCCCTTGGCGCGTTTGCTGGACATGGCGGCGGGTGGGTCTGGGCCTGCGAGGGGTCAAAAGACACGGCCCGTTAGCGTGATTGGACGCTGCGTGCTCGCGGCGCGCTGGACAAAACTGAAATTCGGCGCCGGCTCGTGGGGGGGCAGAAGAGGTGGGAGGACGCTTTTGATGCTGGCGTTTAAGGGCAATATTAATAAATTAAGTGGCCGGTGCTGAAAGGTGCGATGGAAATTCGGTCCATTTGCCCCCCAAAAAAAAAAAAAAAAAAGGAAAAAGCCAGAACCGTTTATGAAAGGAAGCATCCGTTTCAAATTTCGAAGAGATAAACCACCTCGGTCCACCGCACCATCATATCTTTTTCCTGTGTTCTGCCTTAGGAGAGAGAATAATGCGTGTGTGTGTGTGTGTCTGTGTGCGTGTGTGTGTGTGTGTATGTGGGTGTGTGTGTGCCTGTGTGTGTGAGAGTGTGTATGTGTATGTGGCTGTGTGTGCACCTGTGAGTGTGTGTGTGTATGTGTGTGTGCATGCAGTGTGTGCGTGCGGTGTGTGTGTGCGCATGTGTGTGTATGTGGGTGTGTGTGTGTGTGTGTGTGTGTGTGTGTGTGAACGGCAGCGTCTCCCGAAACAGCCCCGAGCAGAGAGAGAGAGCCTGACGGGAGGGGCTCCTGCTCCTGAGTGTCAGGTGCGCCGCCTGACGCCGACGTGTGTGTGAGCAGCTGCCTCCTGGAAAAGGATTCCACAGGATCCGACCTGGCTCTCCAGCTCAGGTCTGCAAGAGACATTTCATGCGTGTGTTGGTCTGCCTGTGTGACTATGGGTGTGTGCGTGTGTGTGTCTGGTTTGGTACGGTGAGGAACAGGTGATGTCTGCGGATGAGTCACATCCATTTGGGCGCGGCGGAGGAGTGACATCACGCTCCCGGAGGCGCTGATGTGACGGTCGCGCGCGGCACGATGCTGCGCCGGGCGGCGGCTGTGTCGGGTTTACTCTCCCGGGCACCGGAGCGGCCCGTCCTTATAAGGTCAGACGGCCACGCCCGAAATGATTAATGTGTCCGTGCGAAAGGACGCTGTCTGAGGCGGGGTCTGTTTTTTTTGGTTTTTTTTTTACTGGCCGGGGCAGGCCTCATACTTTATTTGCGTTGTACGATAGACTCCCTGCCGGGACGGTGCGCGACGGAGGCTGTTTTACAGCTCATTTTCATACGCCCTAATCTGCCTTTCTGTCCCATGGAAGGTTGTTCATCCAAAGGACAGCTATGAGACGATCATCCGTGTAATCTGCCCGGCAACCGTATCACAGACACTTTGCATCGGTGAATAACGAATGGAAATATACCTCCTCCTCCTCCTCCTCATTCTTTTATTTTATTATCAAAGATAGGAGTGGGCGTCTGGGCCCTCCGCGTCAACCGCCGACACGTCGCGGACCGCTCGCGTTCGCCACACACTCCCAGGACTCTTTTTTTTTGTTGCCCCCCCCCCTCCCCGCAGCCTTGTTTGCGTTTGATAAGTTCTTTCCAATCTGTTATTGTGAACCTTTTCCTGTCCCTCCTTTCTGTCGCCGTAAACACGGGGGGGGGGTTGGCGAGCCGCTGGCCGCGCGCCCGTCCATTCTTCCAGTCGCTACGCAACGCCGTCGCTTTGAAGGCCGGGAGCTGAACGGGGTCCAGCGCTATGTCAAGGCCGCGGCAACACTGGAAAGTTCCAACGCGTTTTTTTTTGTTTGTTTGTTTTTTTAAACCGGAGCTTCTGATCTAACCGCCGTGCAGCTCTGTGAGCGCAGGTGAATTAGTTTGCCGAGGGGGCGACGCTCGGTTTTTAGGAGGGTCCAGGGAGCGGAGGCGCTGGGCTCCGGCCCCCGGGGAGTGCTCTGGTTCTCTCTCTTCTCCAAGCCGCCGCCTGGCTCCAGAGAGAGCGTCCTGTCTGAGTGCGGGGGGTCGATACGTCGACCCGAAGCCGCTGTAAACCTGCTAGGACAATCTCACCGCTTCACAACTTCCCCCCTGGGGGTCGAAGAAAGCAAAAAAAAAAAAAAGATGGATTACTCATTATACTCGGTTGGACCGATGAGATGCATTCGATGTCACATGGATTTTACAATGATTAATAAAATGGCTACGAACCCCTCTCCCCCCTTCCCTTTGGTGACAGAGCCCCTCTGTTCGCCCACACAAACACACACACACACACACACATACCACACAGCACACACACCTTGATATCATCAACTTGTCAGGCCGTCATCCCTCACTCTGACCTCTGACCCCGGGTCAGGGTGAGAGACGACTGCGAGGCCAACGGCCGCAAATTCCACAGACACTCACTGGTTATAAAAAGCTGCAAACATGACAGCTGCTGCTACACCCCCACCCTGGAGTGTGTGTGTGTGTGTGTGTGTGTGTGTGTGTGTGTGTGTGTGCGTGCATGTGTCTGTGAGTACATTTGTTTGAGTCTGGGTTTGAGAGTTGTTGAATTTCAGAGAGACAGAGAGAGAGAGAGAGAGAGAGAGAGACCTAAATGGGTCAGGGGCAAAGAGAAATTCCTCTGTCTAATCCACTGTGATGATGAGATCACAGCAAAACATAATAAGCGTGTGCGCGCACACACAAACACACACACACACACACACACACACACACACACGACCAACTGATGAGAAAGGACTTGGAGCACCTCAGTCCTACCAGCAGGTCTTAGTGGCTCTATCCCCCTTTTAGACTGATCCCAACTCTTACAGTTTACCTCCGTCCCACAAAACCCTTGAAATTCTTCACTGACTTCAAGGGCTCTTAAAATACACTAAACCCCAGTTGTTGTTTTTTTTGTTGGGTTTGTTTTTTTTTCCCCCCCAGACCGTCAGAGCACACGTGCAAACAAAGGCATAGAAATCAAACTCCATCTCACCTTGACGTCAGGTAGAATCAGCGAGTCCTTCAACCCCCCTTTTGTCTTGCTCTGCAGTGGAAGGGAAACAGGCGAAGCTCAGGAAAAGTTTGTTTAAAGCATCACCCTCCCCGTGCTCCCCTCCCCTGTCCCGCCCAGCCAATGGAGAGGCCGGGCCGCCCCAAACAGAGGCGTCCCGGGGCCGGGGCACTTCTCCATACATGGGAAAAGAATGCACGAGCCGCTGCTCGCTGCCGCCACAGACGCCACTCGGGATGTTTGGGGAAAGCGGTTGAAATGACAGGAACTACGATAAGGCGGCCTTATTTAGAGAAAAGCCCCGAAACCGTCAGAGGGGGCTCCTCGCGGCGCAGGGTCATCTGGGAGGATGGGAGTGGAGGGAGCGATAGGAGCAGAGTTTTTAAGAGCCAGAGTCCCCGCATTGCTCAGGAGTACTAAGGCTGCTGAGACTCCTTAAATAGGCAGCGCCGCCGGTCGCCGCTGGTCCCCCGACGCACCGGGGGGAATGCTTTATGTCACAGGGGGCTCTGCTGTCTGCCCAAACATCGTGTTAGGTTCAAGGAACAAACGGATTTACATGCCTCCTGCAGCATGGGTCATCTGTCACATTGTGTTGGCCCGTCAGCTGGATTTTCATGTTCCCATTTTTGTTGTTGTTGTTTCATTATATTATTTTCACTTTATTGTCGAACATACTTTCATGAAAAAAAATAAAAAATAAAACCCCATCTCTAACTCCACTAGTACTGCTTGTTTCTAGAGACTGTTTATCTGGCTGTGACATACTGCTGGTTTAATGCTGTGACAAATGTACTTATCGAACAAAGCCTAAAACATAAAATAATGCAATGTCGTTATATATATATATATATATATGTATGTATATAGCCTTTTTCATCGATTTGCTGTTCACAAGAAAATGGGATTCGTCTCTCCAACCCTGAATTTCTCCCCGACGACTGAGCTGTCATAGCTCTGCAACACCCCTGCGCTGAGACGGGCTTTTTTTAAGATTCTACGCTCATTGTGCAAAACTGCTCAAGAATTCCAAACATCTTGATATCAATAGAAAAACATGTGATGCAGAACACCTTTTACCCAGGCGCTGAGTGAAGGTGCGCCACCTGCTGGACAAAACACACATTTACGTGATATATTTGTTGCCATTATTCTTCAAAAATGTCCAAAACAGCAACATTCATCTCGACGAAGAAGCTTTACGTTGATCACCTTGAAATGCAATGATATTTTTGTGAATCAAGCACAATGTGCATTTTGTGCAAATCGATTATTTGCAAGGAGGATACCTATCTGTAGGATGATGCTATATGTATTATTATCTTTTATAACTCCTCCTGCTTTGTTTTGCGCAACCTTTGGAGTTGCCCTTTTATAACGCCACTGCACCGTATATGTATGATCGCATGTGACAAAAAAAGAATCTTGAAAACGCAAAAACTGGAAAAAATGTACTGTAGGAGTGAAGTAAATACAAGATGTCAAGATCCTTTACCTGTACAAGTACAAGTACGATGCAGTGAAATTATATATATATAAAAAAATAAAAAAATGGCAACCCCAAAGGCTGCGCAAACATAGTGAACCATAGCGTAAAATACATTTTATTACCTGCATCAGTAAAAATAAACCCGTTTATGTATAACAGGCGAAACAATTATACCAAAATCACAGCGTGATCTGTATAATCACACTGTGCGATTTCTTCCAGTGACGTACATACATATTTGCAATAGGGTGCAATATGTTGAAATATGCAGATTTGTACGTTATACATTATTACGTATATTATTATGTGTATTACTATGTATATTATAATGTATATTATTGTTCGGCGGGTCGACACGCTGCGCCGTATTTACAAAACAGACACGGGGGGGCGGGACCTTTCGCGCCGCTCCGGTCGCTGATTGGCTCCCCCGGCGAGCGCCCCCCTCACCCGACGTCAGAGTCAAGGTTCTGCGCGTGCGCGGCGAACGAGGAAGCGTCCCGACTTCAGCCGCGACTCGAGGAGCCGCCGGAGGGAGAAGCTCCGCGGGCAGAGGTGAGGACCCGACGGTGCCGCGAATCAACTTTCTGCCATCTCACTTACCTGCGCGGAGGGTGTCGTCGTGATTGTTCGAGTAACTTTTATTTTATTTATTTATTTATTTTTTCCCCCCAAAAAGTAGTTCGACCCACGTCGAAACTGGAGCACAGAACTTCCTGGCAGCTCAACGGAGCACATCCACTCAACGTAATCAGCCCTTGTTAATGTTGGCTTTACTGATGTCGTCACTATTTATTGGTATATGTATTTATTATATGTATTTATTAAGGTCCTTTCTGTTGCAGCTAAAACACTTGGACTGCAGCCGCTCGAGGTAGTTTCCACGTCGCACGGATTACCACGAAAAACAATGTCTCACACGGACTGCATCCACTGTGTAACAGAGCATATACACAACGGTTATATGGAGCATTCTTTTTCCAACCAAACGTCAACAAATGGGCCGAGTTCTCTCACAGCGACAGTTTGGCTGACGCCGACTTATTATCACTAATGGATGCCATTTGGCCGGATTAAATCCCCAAAAAAGCACACTATGATTTATATTTATGTAATTCGAGGCAAGGTCAACTCATATTCTGATTGGGCCTCCTTTGACCCGGAGGTTAGGTTAATCATTGCAAAAGCCACTCCAGCCTGCTTCAGGAATTGGGAAAGCGGTGCCGTCATTGCACATTCGTTACTCAGAAAAAAAACAAACCCAAGTAAAGGAGGGTGGGTCAGCTTCCCATTTCACCAAGCGAGAACGTGACGAGAGTAGGCTAGGATAATAAAGGCACCACTTTCAATTCCTACATAACCACCCAAAGTACCTGGGAATGTACTGTTGGAATCTACTTATTAGATGAGATAACACTCTTATTATTCCCCGGGGGGAGATGCAGGATTCACTATGCAGATGCTATGGAAGCGAGGCCTTACCAGTGGCCCTGCACAGTATAGATCACATTTCCTCGATAGCCTGGCAGGGTAATGGTCATTCTGATCTTCAATATTCTGGGTTGGGCTTTGACTGTTATGATGACTAGCGGCGGGAACTCAGTGGCCTTCTATATTATCAGGAAGCCACAATCAATTCTCAACTAAGGCTCACCTTTTGATGCTGTCTTCACCCACAGGCAGCGTTAGTATTGAGATCCATTGAAAACTGCAATGTTGTTATATAGTTATCTAAAATTGGTAATGATTTAATAGCTTTAGTAGTGTTGATATGACTACTGGAGACACCCTAATTTTTCAGTATCCAGAGTGCTGTGGTCGAGCCCAGAATGTGTCTGGCGATCAGTTGTGTGTGTGTTTGTTCCAAGCGTATGTGAATAGAATGTCCGAGCCTTTCAGAAACTGCTGTTCTGGCTGTCATGTGCAGTGAGAGTGGGGATGCGTGAATTTGGTGAGTGTGTGAGAAAAGTGGTGTGTATTCGGAGTGTAGGCTTGTGATCGCGTGAGTGATAGAGGGAACGTTAATGTATAAGTGAATATACTGGCTCTCTCTCATAGAAATCGGTTTTGCCGTCAAGCTCTGTGGACTAGACTGTCCTGCCAACATTGATGACTACTCATCAAATGGAAAGACTACTTAAGCTCATTTTGTAGTAGAGATTAAAGTTCAATAAGGTACAGCAATCCCTAGTTGTCATGTGTGACAAAATGTGACACAACATCCAGACCAAGGGAATCATGGGGGTCTAGGCAGCCTAAGCCTAATCAAACAGCCAAGCATTCTCGGGGATGAAGGAGATTGAGGCATCTTATGGCCGAAAGAGGCGCAAGGGAACGAGGCCTGGTTGGGAAGCAGCACCTGCATCCCTCGCTCTGGGTAAGACATTGGTCATGTAAGACTTATTGTTTTATTGTTGTTGTGGACAGATGTCGTACTTCAGGCTTCACGGTCTGAGGCCAAGGTTACTTCCATGTGGGACTGACTGGAATTGCTTTTTCAGTGATGAGAATAGAGCAGTAAGAAAGATAACAGCTGTTCTAGTGCGGGGTTCTGTCTATGATATAAAGAATACATTTGCTTTCCCAAGGACGGCTGTCTTGTAATCAACAATCTTGTAATGTAGGGAAAGGCTACTAAGTATTTTACATGGGCTGATGGGCATCTCACCAACATCGAGGAAGATGTTGACAACATGACAAGATTCACAATCTAAAAACGGACTACATAAATAGACAGTAAGTGGTCTAGATGTATCTGAATTACACAAAGACATATTTCAAAGGGCTTTCAAGGCGATGGAGGTGCACATGGAGGCGATGGTGATGGAGTGTTTGGTTACCACAAGTCTAATACAATGTCTGATTTCTGACTCATTGGCGGGAGGTGCTGAAGCTTGTTGAAAAAACATGTTTGCTTCAGAAATTGGAAAGTTTACCGAATTTAGTATTTGTGTTCATTTTGTTCCCTGACAGGTTGACACACTATTCATATGGGGTTGTTCACAAGGTGTTATATATCTAATGGAGAACCTTCTGCCCCGTCTACCTTTCCATTTCATTGAAATGACTGGGCAAGAAAATTAGATAGCAAAGCTCTTACTGATAAAAGTGGTACAGAGGATTTGTGTGATTTATTTAGCATGAGGGGGATGATTGCACAGATGCTTTGGCTTTGAGAGCCGTTGGTCCGACAAAGGAAATGACTTCACTTGCTTCTTTTGATCTTTGATGGACCTTGACAGCATGTCTCATTCATTCCATTACTCATCGAGCCCTGATTCCAAAGGTCAGTTCAACTTGAGCAAAACAGAAGACGTATCTAAGTTTACAGTTTGTCAAGAGGCGCTTTCTGGCTGTGAGAAAACTCTGGTGGCGCCAGCCAACAACTTTAAAATCTCAATATATTGGAATAGCTCTACAACTAAGTAAGGAAGTAGGATATGTTAACATCGTATGCTGTTGACGTAAGATTACATGGATGTTGAAATAACACAGCTATCGTTTATTTGGATATTTAACATTGTGGACCCTAGAAATGAATTAGACCTTAGCTGATAGAAATGATTGACCTAATCTTATCTTTATTTGCTATTTTCAGTCTCAGACCATGAACATTGTGGGCCAGCTGGCGGAGACGGTGTTCGTGACAGTCAAGGAGCTGTACCGTGGCCTTAACCCTGCCACACTCACTGGGGGAATTGATGTCATCGTAGTGCGCCAGCCCAATGGGTCTCTACAGTGCTCCCCTTTTCATGTCCGCTTTGGAAAACTGGGTGTGCTGCACTCCAAGGAGAAAGTGGTGGGTCTCCTCAGTCTCTCTTTCTCACCGTGATCTTCTTGCTTACGGTAATCTTCTTCTCACAGCCCCTTGTTGAACATTGTCCAATGTGTTTAGGTGGACATAGCGATAAATGGAGAGCCAGTTCACCTGCACATGAAACTAGGAGACAATGGAGAAGCTTTCTTTGTGGCGGAAAATGAGGACCTGGAGGTACATTAACCGAAACTTGAAGCCCAGTGACTTCCCACCTGCATATCCTCCATGTTACGGCCACAGATTATTTCAGACCACCTTGTGTTTGCATTGACAATGAGTCTTTCATTTTGGTATGTGCTTCCATAATTCATGTACACCCTTCAATGTGTGTATCAGTCTAGGGTCCCAGCTCACCTCTGCACCTCCCCGATCCCCATCGAGCTCCTGGACGGGGCCGAGGAGAGCGCAGAGGGACCGGCTAGTGCTGGCGGAGGCGCCCGCAGGAAACGCAAACGGCGCAAGCGCATCCGTTCCGACTCCCACTTGAGAGAGGAGTGCAGCTCCTCATCGGAGGAGAGGGAGAGGGAGAGGGAGCGGGAGCAGGCCGAGCGAGAGAGTCCCGCTAACGAGGAGTCTGTCACGCCCATGCAGGCCAGGTCAGACCTTGTTCCTACAAATCCATGGCCACCCTTTTGTTTTGTTTTCTTATTTGTAAAGAATTTGCTTTAATTATACTGTGCTGTAGTAAAGGGATGAGCATGCCTATTGGAATCCGCTCGTATCATTACATATATTACATCAATTCAAAATGATATATCTTTTATGTTTATTCCAGTAAGTCGGTGTACTTCTCGCTATCTGAGGAGGTGTCATGTGAGAAGCCAGGGGCCACGCAGACCAGAGATGTTCACCCACACTCAGATGGAGAGTGGTCCCCCACAGAAAGGTGAAGCCCGTCTGGAGCTGTAACCCGCTTTGAGACATCATCATCCAATTTGTTATACATGTCAGGTTGTGGCTCTGGGGGGTGCTTTCGCATGGAGCGCGGTGAGCTGCGCCCTAAACTCCATGGTGTGTATTGGTTGCTCCGCGCAGAATCTGCGCCGGGTCGAGACGAGAGACAGCAGGATGTTGATGCTGCGTTTCACGGGAACTCGGGAAGGCTGTAATTCGCGACTGAACTGGACCATGTGCATTGCATTGCATTGCATTGCAGCTGTATTTGTTATTAAGTTAGTATGAAGTCAGAGTGATGGCAAAAGTCACCCTGAAATATTGTTGTATTTATTATTGTGAGTTGTTGAAGTGATTCCACTCTGGGAATAATTGTGGTCTGTATGTTATATTGTTTAAACTGCAAAATAAAAATACATCAATGACCTCAGTAAAGCTTCTGCCCCCCTAAACTGGTAGGGGGGCAGGAGGTCGAGGTGGTCTAGTAATCGGAAGATTGCCGGTTCAATCCCTGCTTCTCCTGGTGGCATGCTGATGTGTAATGTGTAACTGCTCCCGATGAGCCTTGCATGGCTGCCGCCATCAGTGTATGCATAAGTTGTAAGTCGCTTTGGACAAAATTGTCTGCTAAATGACGTATAGTAATGTAATGTAGTACTTCTGTAGGAGCTGTCTAGTCCCACAGCAGCCTGCCATGGTAGACATTCATTGTCTTGCTATTTTTTATTATTTGCTGATGTTATTGTCCTTCTCTCTGTTTCTCTGTTGCTGTCTCTGATTCTCTTCTCTTCCATCCCAGCAGTGTGTTTTACAGTCGTTCTTCCTCGCCCAAGAGTGACTCTGAGCTTGTAGTGAAACCTCAAGAGTCATCTGGACCTCAGATGCAGTGGAACTGGGGAGGTTTCCCCAAGGTATGGTAGGACACGCACAAATCTTATAGATGAATATCAGAGTTTTTGCATCATTAAATATGTGTAATTTGTCTTAAATTCACATTATAACAATATAATAAAGGCATTTGAATATTGAATTGACGTACATTTGGTTTTGAGAAGTCTGAAACCTTTTGAGGAAACATACCTTCAAACATACAATTTGCTGTTATTTGATACTAAAATTTTAACTGATTATGGATCATCTGTATGTTTGATGACATCACCATGAGATGAATGAGCTAAACTCAGTACTGGATTAATTTAAGGGATTTTGATGCCAATCACTTGGATTGACTCCTAATGATTGGAAAAATTAAGGCTGGCGTATAAAAAGAGTTTTCCTTTAACTTGAAGATGCCTACAGACACGCTGCTTATGCTGCCGGTGATTCCGTTTCGACAGGTGTTCCAGTCGGAGAGGTCATCGGTGGAGTTGCAGCGCATTCCCCCTTCAGACAACTCCCATTTCCGCACAATTCAGAGACAGGACTCCTTCGACATGGGCTTTCAACCTCCAGTGCACTGTGGCCGAGTGGGCAGCGTGACAGTGGTGAGGCCACAGCCCAGGACTCGATCCCTGGACCTGGGCCCCCATCTCATCCACACCCCCACACCAGTGCTGGACAGAAGCCCTCACATTGGCCATTCCACGTCCAACGGACTCTCTGAGTCTCTTGCTTCTTTGGAAATCGGTAGCATGGACTCGCCCCAGACGCTTGCACAAGTGCCACAGTTGGACACACTGCATGATGGGAAGGCCTTTTCTGAGGTAACCCCGTCTGAGCTGGATCAGGGGGAGCGCAGACACTCTGGTGACTCAGCTAGCCCGCCTCGGTTTGCTCAACTCGATAACTGCTTAAAGAACAAAGAAGGTACAGCCGATGCTGAGCCTGTCGATGCTGTGACCGATAAAGATAGCTCTGTTAGCAGGAATAACGCAACCGGCAAAGCCTGCACACCCATTGCAGACGATCCAGAGCAAAGCACCACACCCATTGCCAGCTCTGTAACTGTGATGGCCCAAAGTACTACAGAATTATTGGGAAGCCAGTGGCCTTTGGAACAGCTCAGCGATGACATTCTTGTCAGTGCCGGGGACTTTAGGATTAATCAGACAGTCGACAAAGCGGCAGAGATTCTGACTGTTGCAGAGGAGTCTGTTTTCACTTGTGAAACCATCGCCAAACCAGATTGCCCGGAAAAGAAAAAAGGTAAATTCTTCTCTTTCAACGATGTCCTTACATTTTGTTTTGAACTTGCCTTTGTAGGCATAAGTCTTATTTTGGTCATCTGTGTTTTGATCAGCTGTGTTCCTGCCTCATTCCTTCCCAGGTAAACGTAGCCAGCACCTGGGGCCGACGGACATCTACCTGGACGATCTGACCAAACTGGACCCTGAGGTGGCCGCGCTCTACTTCCCTAAGAGGTGAAGAGCTGTGAAGAGAAGGCCCTCTATATGGACAACAGACAACAATTCAATGTGACTTGTCTTTTTAACATTGCCCCAATAAATATAGATGACTTTTGTATTTGACTGTTTTGTGCCTTCTGCTCTCCTCACAGTGAGCTGGAGGGAGCATCTCGGTCCGGGGCAGAGCAGGGCTCCAACTCTGGGACCCAGTCGCCCGGGTCGGTTGGCAGCGGTGCCATGGACAGCGGCACTGAGTACCTGTCTGACTCCACCACGGACGTCATGGACGTCAGCATGTCCCTCTGTGGACGCGAGAGTGCTACCAGCCAAATCAGCAAAGGTGTGTGTGTGTGTGTGTGTGTGTGTGTGTGTGTGTGTGTGTGTGTGTGTGTGTGTGTGTGTGTGTGTGTGTGTGTGTGTGTGTGTGTGTGTGTGTGTGTGTGTGTGTGTGTGTGTGTGTGTGTGTGGGGTTTACATGGACTGGTTAACAAAATTCAATATTTTTACAGTATCGACTGAATGGCATTAATATATTTTGAAGCCAAAGTTGAAAAGCCAAATGATTTATCTTTTCAACATTAATTTGTCAAAATTAAGCTACAGGTTTCTACACTGAGAGTAAATTTGTCAAGTTTAATTAATATAATGAATGTTTGTTTTTTTTTCCATCTAAGCAGAGATGTCTTTATTTCAAAACCCTATTTTACCTATAACAGAATTTCCAAAATAAAAAAAATAAAATAAAAAGTGGAATTAAAAGTAGAATCTGCAACGGGGATAGCCAGCACCAGTTGTTTTGGGGATGTTCTCTAAATGAGGTTTAACACATTTGTAAGCTTTACACTTTGCTCTCTCGATACAGAAAAGTTCATGGAGCACATCGTGACCTACCAGGATTTTGTCAACAATCCGGGAATCATAGAAGATCCAAACCTCGTCATCTGCATCAACTCCAAGCAAGTGCCCGCAATCGGACGAATTCAAAATGTGTTACAATTTCAACAAGTTATTTTTGGATTATTTATTGTCTTTTTTCCCCTCAGGTATTATAACTGGGCAGTGGCTGCACCAATGGTTCTGTCAATGCAGACCTATCAGAAAAGTCTACCCAAGGTGGGATTTATTTGCACTTAACTCTCATATTAATAATAATTCTGCATTTGTGGATCTTGTGAACCAGCGAGATTTTACATACACAGAACATAAAACAGTCTGCACTTAGTAAGTTGATGTGAATGGTGACAGGATGGGTGTCTTGTGTTTCTACTTTACAGAGCGCTATAGAGCGACTGGTGAAGGACAAGATGCCCAAAAGGTCCGGACGCTGGTGGTTCTGGAGGAGAAAAGACATGGACATCAACCAGTTGGAACTAGTCAGTCGAGCCTCTTTATTTTTGCGATTTGATATTAGAAAGCATCCTCGAGGGAGGTTGTGGGGCAGGAGGTGTTTAGTCTTGGATCCCTGCTGTTTTAGCTTCAATTCCGTTCACCTGCCGTGCCTAAATCCTCCTCCTCATTGTCAGCGCGCTTCACGGCGTCGGCCTTAATGTTTCCTACTTTACATTTCGCAGTCCAAGGAGTCGAAGCAAGAGCAAGAGGAGGTGACGGTCTCTGCTCCCTACACGATCAAGTAGGTTGATCCAGGACTTAACTCCACAAACTAACACCTCTACTAAGTGTATACAGAAGCCAAAATAAGACAAATCTTTAATGTTTGAGGTGAAGTACATTCGGCGTTTTCGTGCCGCAGGAAGTTTTTCATAGTTCTAAGAACTTTTGGAGGAACCCTTCCCTCTTTTCCGGTCGTATTGCAGGAAATACAACAAACAATCGTAGTTCTTAGAACGCCTTTTTGCGGGACTTTTAGCTCCAACTCCAGGGCAGGAACTAACCGGCACAAGAGGAACCTTCAATGTTTAAGTGCACGGTGATTGGTCGAACACAGCATTGCAACCGCCATATTTGTAAACCTGTGTAAAACATTAACAACAACAAACAACCTAAGCCAAAAATTACACTTAATTTAAAGTAAACATGTCTTTATTTTCACACAATTTACTTCCAAAACATTATCACTCGGACTCGGACCGACTGTCAACCGGGACAGACTGTCCTCAGTGCACCCCAACCGAGTCGCATCGCTCTGGAGGGCGACCGGCCCACGTACACTTGGCCCCAATAAAAGTATAACCAATATGTAGCAGCTTCGCCTGCCACACGTCACCCAACTGGCGTTTCGAGGGCCCTTCGACACAAAGACACAGGTGATGGGGTTGAAAAGTACAAAAGTAAGAGGGGCAGGGTAGAACAAGCCCGGGGCAGGTGGAAAACATGTCATGACAAGGGCTCCTCTCCTCTCCTGTGTGTGTTGGGGTGGGGGTTTTACCTGTTGCTCGTTGATTGGTCCACATCCGACCTGAAGTGATACGGGAGCCAAACAGTGTGTTCTCAGAGGATGTATATTTTAACCATCATATGCATTCTCATACATACAGTGCAGCAGTGGTAAAACAAAAAAAGAGGTGGGTTAAAAATAACCTTATATCTATGGAACTTTCGCGTAACGTTCGTAACATAAAACTAACGATAACAGGAGCAGATCGGGATTTGCGTTCTCGGTGCCCACACATGACGTTTCGATGACATTCTTCTCGCCCTGACGCTCCTTGAGTTTATTATTGAAAAATTCAAGCGGCTTGGACATGTCCTGTTGGTGTTTTGTCTGGAGGTGACGGCGCGGTTCACATGGCTTCAGAGCTTAGTTTGATAAAATCTCAGAACACACCACGCACAGCAGTGACGGTTCGTCTGCCGTGCCTGTCCGAAAAATCCCGATGATAAATATTCAGCGCTATACTTTCTACAAACCTTTCTTATTTGTTTGACAGACGGGACTGTCCCGTTTGTCCGATCCATTTTGATCATCACCTCAAGTTAAAAACTGTACAGGCGCACGTCGATCGTGGTCCAGCTTGGACGTAGTACGCCCTAACAATTTATTTATTTATTTATTACTTAATTTTATATTTTTTTTGGGTCACAGATTAAGACAATTTTGTTGTGTTTAAAACCAACAGATGTGAAAGCACCGATGTTACAACATTACAAGACCACGGACCCCCTAAAAAAAAAAAGGTTTATCATTAGATATGACAAAACATTATAGCAAATTTACAAAGCAACACAAATCCATCCACCCTTCACATCACTACATACATTAAAATGAATAGACTATGTAGCAGTTTGAATCAATAAGGCAATGCAAGGGTTAAATTGAATCAAAGTAAGGCATTGTCGTGATGTTAATATTTGGATGTGGTTTTTTTGGGGTTTTTTTTTGTTTGTTTTTTTTAAACACGTTTCGACAAAACACACTTTTGATATGTGCAGTGCGCTTGACACAGCTTGCATGGAGATCAGATTGTGCAAAATACATTCAACACCAAAGTATTGACGGTTAATCACAAACAGGAAGCGAGTGCACGCAGCACCATACCACATTTAGATAAAGGAACTTCCCCTGGCCCTGAATTCCTCACATTCAGCTTCGAGCTTGGTTGACGTTGAGACTTATTCAAATTGGGATTTGACCACGTCGCCTGAACCTTGCTGTGTAATCCATCCCACTGCTACTCAGGTCGTCTTTCCCCTGGAGCAGTGGTATTCAGACTTTTTTGTTCAAATTAGTGCTTTAAATACACTGTATATTAAAGGTAATCAATAAACCCCATACATTTTGCAAATTGAACATTATCCAGAGAGTTTTCTTATATATTTTCTGAAATCATAAGGGAGCAAATTGGGAAGTCGACTGGCTTCAAACTGAACCAAACTTCCGAAACAAATCAAACAATATCAGCGTTGAGAGGCGCGTTAAAAAATCAGTTATCGTTACGTTTGAAGTATATTTTTCCCGCCCAGCAGCCCACTTTCTGAACTCAGTGAAGTTGGAGGGAACGATTCAAATCCTGACTCTAAACCGGTGGTATTCAAACTTTTTTTTTGCCGGAGCTCCCCTCCCTGGGATTTCAAGGACTCCCAAAAAATACAAATAATAAAGGTGTCATATGCAAACTAACATAGTTTATAGTAAACCAGGTGGAGGAGTCACATTCTTTGTGGCGGTTATGATGTTGGCCAACTGGCAAATAAGATCATCATAGCAAAATTAGTGAACTTATTATCCTATTAGTACGCCCTAACATAAGTTCCTATCTATCAGTAATGATGCATTTTTGAAGGTTTAGAATCTATGTGTTTTGCCCATGATTTGGCGGCCCACTTGCAATACCCTCGCATCCCACCAGTGGCCCGCGGCCTATAGGTTGAGAATCGCTGACCTAGACCCAAGGCAGGTGTGGCTGCTTAAACCACACCACCCAACACTAAAAAATAGAAAACAATAATAATAGTGTTTTATTGTAAATGTGTTTATGCCATTTATTTGATTTTATTTCCCGGCATTAATTGAATGAAACAAAATTCCTGTGTGGTGTCCCGACGCGTGCCATTGCCTTACGAAAATCTGAGAAAGCTTTATGAAAATATTAAGAGCTCATATGGTTGAAGTTTCAGCAACTGGATTGCGTATTACCCGTCTCAAATTTGTTTAGAAACCGGTTTCGGTGGACCGATAAGTGGAAATAAGGTTTAGAGACTAAATATAACATGGGACATGGAACTCGTGCTGGAACCCCGTTAACGCGGAAGTGACGCAGCTGACGTCAGTACAGCGTCACTTCAGCGTTCCTGCTGGAGTGCCAATGCCACCAGAGAAAAAGCCCTTGAAGGTACCTCGTTCTCAGGGGCCTCCCCAGTTCCCAGTTCCCCTCAGGGAGCCCCCCAGAACCGTTTGGTCTGAAAACGCCTCTAGCCGTCGCCATGTGCCGTGTGTCCACAGAGCTGCTCTGGAGGACATGGACAGCGACGAGGAGGCGGGGCTCGGCCTGACAGCCACTCCGACGTCCAGCCTGTCAACGGACACGCTGAGCGCATCCCAGTGCATCAGTCAGCTCTACCGCAAGTCTCTGCGCCTCACCTCCGAACAGATCGTACGGAAGTCTCTCTCTCTCTCTCTCTCTAGAACATTAAACCCTACCAGTTTAAGTGTGACTCCAGAATAACAAATGGGATGAAAATGGTTTATTTCAACCCACATATCAGCCCAGTTACTGGCCTTCTCTTCCCGTTTCAGGAGCGCTTGAACCTGCGTGACGGTGCCAACACGGTGGTGTTCAGCGTGACCACGCAGTTCCAGGGGACCAGCCGCTGCGAGGCCGCCATCTACCTGTGGAACTGGGACGACCGCGTGGTCATATCGGACATAGACGGAACCATCACCAAGTAAAGACTCGCACCTGTGTGTGCGTTCGTGAGCTTTAATTCATTTTATTTGGTTGTCGTTTAGAAGCTCCTCACTATATAGTTATTTTGTCTGCTCTAGGTCTGATGCCCTGGGTCATATCCTGCCTCAGTTCGGCAAGGACTGGACACATCACGGCATCGCCAAACTCTACCACAAAATCCACCAGTAGGTGCTAATATGAGGCGGAGGCGTCACTCTTTAGAAAGGATGTGGAAATCGTTCCCAAGTCAAAGCAGTTTATTCCATTTGTAAAACTTGACACGTTCCCGTCATTACCTCTCCCCTGGCAGAAACGGCTACAAGTTCCTGTACTGCTCGGCTCGGGCCATCGGCATGGCCGGCATCACCAAGGACTACCTACAGTGGGTCAATGACAAGGGGACGGTGCTTCCCAAAGGGCCTGTGCTGCTGGCTCCCAGCAGCCTCTTCTCGGCCCTGCACAGGTAGCACGCACGCCGCTGAAAGAAGCGCCGAGGCGCTAATGTGGAGTTGTCCTGTACCGGTCGTCGGCCGGTACCGCACACCCTGAAATAAATAAGCTGGGATTCTGTCTGTGTGCAGAGAGGTGATCGAGAAGAAGCCAGAGGTGTTCAAGATCGCCTGTCTCACCGACATCAAGGACCTGTTCAACCCCCAGCGTCAGCCCTTCTATGCCGCTTTCGGCAACAGGACCAACGTAAATCACACCGCCGTGTTGGAATTTAAAGAAGTAGTGGCTGAATTGTAAATAGGCTAACTGTTCCCCGTGATTCACAGGACGCATACGCCTACAAACAGGTGGGGGTCCCTGACACCAGGATCTTCACCGTCAACCCCAAAGGAGAGCTCATCCAGGAGAAGACCAAAGGGAATAAATCCTCGTAAGTGTGCGACCAAATGTGAAGTGCTTGTTTGCGTTTATGGCGTGTGCCTGCCGTGAACCCCTTGTTTGGTTTTGTGTGTTTTAGGTACAGCCACCTCAGTGAGCTGGTGGAGCATTTCTTCCCGGTGCTCTTCACCTCGTCGGCCTTCGACTGCCCCGAGTTCAGCCACTTCTCCTACTGGAGAGAGCCGCTGCCTCCTCTGGACCTGGACGCTCTTCTCTAGACGCTCACCTGTCGTTCACATCCCTCCCTGTCCATCCCTCTGTCTCACCCTCTGCTTTTCAAAAGAAATAAGCTTGGCCTGAGTATTGCCTTTACTTTTTTTTTTATATATACCAACTTGTGACTGAACTCCTTGCTATCTAAAGTGCCTTTTCTACTAATGTACTGGAAAAGTAAGAAATGCATTTGTACCTCATGCCTCATTCACAATATGCATGAATTAATATATTTAATGAAACACTGTCGACCTTGCAATACTTGATGTCAAATGCTCTTACGCCACCTGTGACTGTTTTTAAATGTTATCACACCCTGGATAGTTCTCCCTTTGACTTCCTCAAAGTAGTAGCTGTTTGTGTTTGTTTGTATTGTGTTTGCTTGTCAACACGTTAGACGTGCCTCAGCCGTTCATAATTATGCATTTAACTGAAGATTACCAGTACGATGGTAACATCCAAAACCATTTGAAGGTTAACGGAAAAAAACATTGTGCCTGTCGGGGGCTTGCTTTGACTGAACTTTTCTCTAACTTTTCTCTAACTTTTCGAGGAAGCTGCATTGGGATTGAGTTATAAAATAATTAGTGTTTCCAATGGTCAGAAATAATGAATGGATATCGTCCTCCGTTCAATTGCTTCTAATTCCGACTGTCACTAGGGGGTGATACGAATGTGGCTTGATAGCTTTATGTAATAACCAAACATACATCATATAATAATTAATGAGATGATTTGATTTATTTGGGAAAGCATTTGAAATGACTAAGCTAGGCGCTTACTTGACACTGTAGTCGAGTGCTTTCTCTTTGTCCAGAAGTTTAAAACCCTGCAGCGTTGATGAGCTGTGTCAGTCAGTGTAGTTCTGCAGTTTATTCTGTAAGATAGTTGAAGATGAGGATGTGGTGTATCAGGGTTAATATCTAAAGGGGATCTAGACAGGTAGTAACGCCTGAGCGCAGATCCTCCTCTGATGGTTGCTGTACTTGCTTTTCAAATGGTTTTAGAATACGTGAATGGGAAGTGGTTGGTATGTACTGATAGGCCAGACCAAAGTAGCAACATCTTTTTTTTTTATGTCATGACCTTGCAAGCAATGGATTTATCAACTGTAAAGTAACTGTGGAACCATGATATCACCACTCACTACAACAGTGTTCTGTTTGTACCAATTTATCTTAATATAAAGGTTTCTACATACGCGGTCTGTTGTGGGTTTTTTTTCCCCTCCCCAAGCTTCCTGCACAATTGCCAAATCATATAGAGGATGTGTGGGCTGTGCACCACCTGTGTTTGTTGTGCTTTGCTTTGTAGAAGTGGTTGCAAAGACACCATGGTTGCTCAGAGGTCGAGGTTTCGCCCACGTCTCCCAAAGGGTCGGCGGGTTCTTTCTCAACAAAATCCTATCAAACAATAGAGACGCAGCAGCAACTCCCACAGCAAAGAGATTCCAGGTTCCATTTACAATTTTCATGGACACATCCCTCCCACACATTACAATTGAAGTAGTAGTATTGAATCAGATTTAAAAATGTTACCAATGTAATATGTATGTATGTATGTATGTGTGTGTGTGTGTGTATGTATATAAATATATATATATATATATATATATATATATATTTATATATATATATATATATATATATATATATATATATATAGTACACATAATAATAAATAAGGGCTTAGTGGATGCCTTATTAAAGTAACACAAATAATGTGTTATTATAATAAATTGTATTAATAATCATATTCATAATATATATATATGTGTGTGTGTATATATATATATAATATTTTTAATATTTATAATTTTATATATTACGCACGTTCCCTTGAAGCGCCACGACTTGATGACGTCACGCCCCTACGTTTTATTGCCACTACGAACAGGAAGAAATTGAAGCGCAGAGAAAAGTCTGTTCCAGCTCTTTACTCAACAGGTACCTGCTTTTATTCAAACACTCGAACCAATCTCTCATCTTTTATCCATCTTTACTTTGTTTGCTTGTTTTGTTTGTTTTGTTTGCTTGTTTTGTTTGATTGTTTGTTTTTTGCTCATGGCGTTGAGCGGTAAAATTAAAAATATATTTGTTTTTTTATATATATATATATATATATATATATATATATACACAAACAAAATGTAGGATAAAATGTGTATAAAGTGATATTTGCGCAGACACTGGAAACACTGAAGACAAACAGCTCGGCCTGCTGCTCACAATTCCATGGAAATAGAAAGTGAAACGGAGACGTGTTGTTCTTCAGGTGCTGCGCGCTTTCCCAAATAATAAGGCACACATGGGGTTGGCAGCTTCATTGTTTTCATTATTTGTATAATAATAATAATGTCATAATAATGTCATAATAATAATTCGACTCTTATCAGTTTCGGTTCTTGACGAGTCACTCAGTAAAAAAACAAAAACCCGAAATAAAATAAAAGCGTAATTGGGAGTTCTATCCCGTTATAATTGTCATGATTTTTATTCTTCTGGGAATTTTTGGGGCTAAAAGTTTCCGGAACAGGACAACCACTGCAGGGGTTGAGGTCTCATTAGAACCGGGACGCCGCAGACATCCCATCCGAACGGAGCCGCCCACGGAGCAGGAGTCCGTGGAGAAAGCCGGGGGAATCTGACCGGAAGTAGCCGAGCGTTGGCGCTTCGCCGACACGGCACCGTTCGGAAGCCTCCGCCGGAGTCAGGCCATGGCGCGAGATGATGTTTGTGGAGTAACACGCTTTGTGACATCATCATCCAGGGTGCGGCTCTGATATCACAAACGCGACTAAAATGGACTCAGTGTATCGCTGCCTGCAGCTACGTATATTTTAACATTTCACTCTGTGAGAATCAAAACGAGGTTGACAAAGTGTGGATCTCAAAAATAATTCAGTCAAAGTTATTTGGGTGAAATGTAAAGTGTGCGAAAGACACAAACAAAACAAGACTCATTTAAAACACTCCTTTGCTGGAGTGACTCCCAGCGAACGAGTCGTTCCTCTTGCATGCAGCCCACCGCTCCTACTAGGAGGATGGGTTATATGCAGAGGCCCCATGGGGATTAATGAAGTCAATCATCTTATTTAAAAAACTGATGATGCTGGAAGGAAGTCATTTCTTTTCATTTTTATGATAAATTGTTCAATTTTCTTTCCCTCGAACCAGCCATCATGTCAGTGAGAGGGAATGAAGAGAATCTATGTGGAAAGGAACAGCCGGAGTCTACGTGTCCGATCTGTCTACAGCTCTTCTTCGTGCCAGTGTCCCTGCCTTGTGGTCATGTCTTCTGCACGGCTTGCCTTCACACTATGGCCGCAGGGCTCGACAAGCACACCTGCCCCCAGTGCCAGGCGGAGTATGACGGAACCACAGCCACGGCTGGGGGCGTTAACAAATGCGGCGCGGTCAAAGACCACGGAGCTACGACTGGGAATAACAACTCGTCCGGCCAAAGCCAACAGGAGTCGGGTCAGACTGGTATTCAGGAGAGTGCAGATGGCCTCCAGACTGTGTTGAGAGAGCCTCCACCTGCTCAACCAACCTGCCATCGCAACCCAATGAAGGAGCCCAAATTCCGACTAGCGTCTCAAGTCACAGAGTTGACGGTCAAATTAGAATTGGCGGACGGCGTGCTCAGGAAAAGGAGGGAATGGGAGGCTGAGATGAGCGCTGCGAACGCCCAGCTGAGAGAGAGAGCGGGGAAGCTGCTGGATGGGATCAGGGATCTGTCGCCAAGCTACAGCCAAACCGTGAGGCAGTTGATCGAAGACAAACTTCTTCCGGGCGAAGCGAGCACACGTGTGCGGGTTAGCGGAGCGTTGGAGTTGACCGAGCAGCTGAGGAAGACCATGCTCAGCGCTGAGTCTCTTTTAAGTGAAGGGGATCCGGTAGTGTTTAGGGGAGATCTCAACAACCTGCAGCCACGGATCGACGAACTTCTCGGCAAGCCTCTAGCGGAGGCGGATGACAGTGATGAATTGACATTTAACTTTACTCAGGTTCTATCCAAGATCGATCAAATGAATGCAGAGTTTAAGACCAGATTAGGAGAGACCCAGCGCTCCCTGCGGAGCATCCTGAACCCTTCGGAGGTGACGTTTGACCTGGAAACCGCCCACCCTAAGCTCGTCCTGTCCGAAGACCAGAAAACAGTGACCTTTAGCGCCACCAAACAGGCCTACCCGTCCTCTCCGCAGAGGTTCAGCAGCTTCCTTCAGATCCTCAGCAGCCAAACCTTCTTTGGAGGCGAGCATCGCTGGGGGGTGGAGCTGGAGGACTCCCCCTGGATCATCGGCGTCTGCTACGGCAGGATGCTGGGGCGTAGCGGCCTGCCCAGCGCCCTGGAGAGTAGCCACAGCTCCTGGTGCCTGATGTGGTTCGAGAACCTGCTGAGAGCCTTCGAGCAGAGCCAGGAGGTGCCGCTGAAGAAGACCTCGGTGTCACGCAGACTGGAGATCAGGCTGAGCTTCAGGACGCACAGGCTGAGCTTCTACAACGTCAACGCCAGCAGCGGGAAGACTCACATTTACACCTTCAAGGCGAACTGGACCGAGCCGGTGAACCTGGCCTACAGGATGATGTCAGGGCAGGCCAAGGGTCGAGTAACTATTCTAGAATGATAAGGAATGGAACTGTTATTTTCATTATGATGTGTCTGGTGGGTGTTGATAATGTTGGCTTATAAGAATTACAAAAACGCTTTGGCATGTTATATCTATGTTATATTACTTCTAAAAGGGGAAATCGTCATCCACAAAGATACATCATATTTTCTCAGGCAAGATATTTCAACTTTAAGGGACTTTTTTTAATCGCTATTTTACTTTATCAATTACTTTAATACCCTTATAATGCTGTTTAAAAATAAAGATATTTATTGATAATAATTGAGTTAGGCAGCATGTCAAATCTAAAGTGTATTGCCGACTGTAGACTCACAATGGAGTTGTGTGTCTGTTCAACTGTGGTACTGTAACTGTGTTTGCTATAGTCAATTCATTTCCAATGCCATTTAACTCAGTCATACATTTCAATTAACAATTTTGAGCTGAAATAAGATAAGGTTCTAATGATAGCTAAATGACAACAGTGGACAGAATCCTGTGTCATTTGTTGTATTGTCATCCTTTTGCACATGCACAGTGTATTTGTCTGCAATAGATAAATACTGATCAGCCACAACATTAAAACCGCCTTCGTTGTCCTTCCTTGGAGCACTTTTGGTAGGTAGTAACCACTGCATACCAGGAACACCCCACAAGACCTGTGGTTTTGGAGATGCTCCTTGTTGGAGGTGCTCCTTGTCAAAGTGGCTCAGATCCTTCAATGCTTCAACACATCAACTTCAACAACTGACTGTTCACTTGCTGCCTCATATATCCCAGCCCTTGACAGGTGTCATTGGAATCAGATGATCAATGTTATTCATTTCACATGTCAGTGGTTTTAATGTTGTGGCTGATTGGTGTGTGTGTTCTTAAAGCAAAATTGGAAATAATAAAGTACATCAACCAATCAGTCAATATAATTCTGGCACTTACTGTATATAGTCATGCGATTTGGTAGATTGTTGTCCAATTAGCATTTTTTTGTCACCATTGTTTAAGTTAAATGTAAAAGCACATGACAGTGTATCACAGTAATCTTTGGGGGGATGTTTGTGAGTGGAGGACAAGCTTGGGACCCTGATGTAGACTAACTGCCTTTGCTTCAGCACAAATCTAATAAACAGGCAGTCAGTGTGTGCTTTTATTGTTTGGTGGAGTTTGAAACGTTTTGTGGCCATTGGATTTGATTTTCACACTGCACTTTTCTAGCTTTAATCTAGCTGTACATACTTTAAACTGTACATACTTATTTAGCCACGAATTAAGTGCATATTTGATGGTAATTTATGATCTAGACATTGGGCTCCTAGACCATCTCCTAGACAAGCTGGAACCGCTTGTATTTTCCATTATGGGTAATTGTTCTCTTACACCAGTTAAAGCCAGCCCCGTTCCTTGCCACTAACTTGTCAACTAAATTTCATTTTTTTTAATTCACTAAGACATCGTCAAATCATAAAAATTTGATCTTTAAGACTTTAAACAATGGAGCTCTCCTTGAAAAATTGAGCCATACATAATTTAACATAAAACAATACAATTATTTGGTCCTTTCTTTTTAAGGAATAGGAATGGCTTGGGTAACACTATTCCTATTTCTTAATTCCTTTGTTTTTCCAAATTCAATTTTTGTTTCCAATTTACTTCACAACAGGCATTTCATTAGGTATTCATTCATTTATTCCACAGATTAATGACAACCTTTAAATAAACCACACACAAGAATAAATAGTTTGAAGTGTAAAAAATCCTGCTTTGAAGCCAAATGACTGATGAACAATTCTAAACAACGCTTTGGTTGTTTTAGAAGAAAGCGTCCATAGGTCTCAGTGGAAGGAGAAACCAGAGGCTGGAAGACCACCGCACCATTGGCTGATGAACCTCAGGACATCCTGGCACTCTGGACTCTGAGTGGTCTTAGTGGCTATGAGGAACTTGTTCCAGTCATCTTTGTTGGCGGCCTTCCCCGGTGCTTTGAACTCCATCTTATTCCTCAGGACGGGATAGCCGGTGATAATGCAGGGCAGAGAACGTATGCCAGTGTGCGCGGCCGGCAGAGAGGCCTCATAGGTGTCCCTTTCGTCCCGTGGGAGTACCTGCTCCACCCGCTGGTCCATCGACACGGCCAGCACCCAGTCGCGGATATCCTCCCGCTGACCTTCGGTGACATGGAGTTTAGTCGGCACTTCGAAGGGAATGTCTGTGTCCTGGAAGTCAGAATGGTCTAGAGTGTCCAAGTCCCCTTCATCAATTCCATCAGATAGATCCAGGAAGTGGTTGAGGAAGATGAAAGCCATGTTCTCCCATCCAATCTCCCTGCAGGCCATGCCAGCCTCATAAAATGCCTTGTCGGCGGGCACCAGCTCGGTATGGCGCAGCAATGACACAGACAACTTGACTGACACGCTCACCAGTTGGTCAACTCCTTTGGCAGCAGATCTTGTGGCACAGTAATGGGCTATCAGGAGCATTTGCTCAAACTCTGCGTGGGCTGGGGAGGTTGCTTCTGAGGACTTTGATACATTCTCACACAACAGCAGCAGCATGTTGCGAAGGTCTGACCACAATTGATAAGATTCTGGCATGTTCGTTCCGGTGAGGCTCAACAGGTCCAGGATCAGCCGTTTGTAGATGTTGAAGTTCTGGGGGTTGGCTGGCACCCCGTGCTGGACGAACAAATGCAGGGCCTTCTGTACTTCACCCTCCTTGATGAGGTGGGTGGCATACAGGGCCACATATTTGTGGAGGATCTTAGGGTTCTGCTTGGAGGCAGTCTCTAGGCACTTCTCCCACTGGCCCCTATCTGCATACATGTCCAGGGCAGCCATTACATCCACACCAACCAGAGAGTCCACCTTGCCTTGGTTCTTCAAATGCTCCTTGTATTTCTGGTCCACATAATCCTCATACCTTGGCTCCAGCTCCTTGGCCACTCTCTTGGCTTTGTTCCATTCCTCTCCCTCGATAAACATGTCAATGGCCTCCTTGACGAGGTCCAGATTGAGGTACAGCTCAGCTGCAGTGCTGTACTTCCTTAGCTGTGTGAAACGTGGTCCGATGGTATGAACCACCTCCACAGCTCGCTCTCGGCCGAGGAACTTGATGGACAACTCTGCTGCCTTCATCCAGCATTTCTCCATGAGGCTGGTGTCAGAACTGTCATTCACCTTAAGGTAACAATCCACTGCCAAGGAGAACTCTCCTGACTGCTCCCACTGCCTGGCCTGCTCCACCATGCCCTCCACACCTTGCGTGCCCCTCTTAGCGGCCTCTTTCTCATACTCTTCCTGGAGAATGCACAGCTTGTTGGGAAGGTAGTCCTTGCAGATACGCAAGGCCTCGCACCACATATCTGCATCCTTGTAATATTTAACAGCCAGCTCGGGCCTGTGGGCACGAAGTAGGAAAGCCTCTGCCTTCTGAAAGTCCTTTTGTTCGAAGCAGAACTTGGCCTGGTCCACCAGAACATCACTGATGCTATCTGGGTCATGGTTCTCTGCCACCCTCTGGGCATTGGCCCAGTCCTGGTTGTGCCCATACATCAGAATGGCTTCTTTGGGTTTTCCCGCCTTGATGAACTCTTGCTCGGCCTCGGCAAACTTGCCCACATCTTCCAAGTACATGGCATGCTTGAGGTGGACATCATGGATCTTCTGCTTGCATGAGAGGTGGGCCAGCTCAAAGGCAAAGTCAAATGTGCAGTTGCTGGAAGCAAACTCGATGGCGTACTCAATAAGGCCGAACTTGTTGAGCAGCTTGACGGCAGCTTCTCTACCCAGGCTCTTGGCCCACAGGTAGGCCACATGCTTCTGAGCACTGGCCCCACTATGGCTCTTCGCCACTCTGTATGCTTCCTCCCACATGTCACTGGCTCGGTACATGTTGATGGCAGCCTCCCACTCCCCAGCCGCCATGAAGTGGTACTCCGCCTCGGAGAACCTGGTCTCAGCCTCCAACTCCTTGGCTAGGTGAAGGTGGGTCTTGCTGAGCAGGTCGGGGTGGTGCTTTGTCACCAGGCGAATTACATCTTCAAACATCCGGGTGTTCTTATACATGATGATGGCCAGGTCGGCCTGCTTCACTGTTGCAAACAGTCTCTCAGCCTCCTTATACTTCCCCTCTCTCTCCAGGTCTTGTGCTCTGGTCAGGTACAGAGCAGAAACTTCCTCTTCACTCATGCATTTACCCGCCAATTTGTGAGCCTCTTCCCAGTATCCAGCATCTGTGTACATGTCAATTGCATCTTTAATGTGACCTCCCTTTACAAACAGTCGCTCAGCCACCTCATAATCCTGCACAGATGCGTAATGCTGTCCTATCGTCAGGTAGAATCTTCCTGCTGAAGCTTCCTCCTGAAGTTCCAGGATGTGAACAGCCATCTTCCACTGCCGCGCACCAATGGCGGCCTCCATGGCCTTTGTGGAGCAACCGGCCTCGATGAAGTGGTTGATGGCAGCATCCATCTGTTTTTGTTGTACCAGGTAGTCACCCCATGCTTCCTCCAGTGTGACAACATCAGTAGGGAAAGCAAGACGGGCCAGCTCCACCGCTTTCCTGAAGACGTTTCCTTTGCGGTAACACTCCAAGGCTCTCTGGTTGTTGCCTATCTTCTCATACAGATCCCCTGCCCTCTCATAGAACTCGCCTTTGATAAGGTCAGCGGCAATGCGGTTGATAGTGTTGTTGCTGGAAATGCTCTCTGGGCGGCTCACAGCGATGCGTGCGGCCTTGGCTGGGAGTCCTGCCTTCAGATACAGGTTGATGGCTCCTTGATAGTCCCCCTCCCCCTCCTTTACCTCGCCAGCCCTTTCATCCTGGCCTGTCTTTGTCAGCCACTCGTAGTAGCTCCGACGCAGGCTGTCCAGCTCAGGGTGGCCCTTGGCCTCAACAACAGCGATGCAGTCTTCCCACATGTGGAGCTCCCTGTACATCTCTATAGCTTCATCTATGGCATTCTGCTCCATGTAGTACATCTCAGCTAATTTAAAGTTTTTGTCCAATATTGCGAGACGTGCTTGGACCTGGTAGTGCTCTGTACCATCTCCTCCCGTATCATGGGACACCTTGTCAGCCATCTGGTTGGTTTGGTGCAGGAAGAAAACTGTGGGAACGTCACCCAAGGCAGCAAAACATCTCTCGGCGATGTGCAGTTGATGTGCTTCCAGAGACAATCTGCTGAGAGTTTTCCACATGGCCTCGTTCTCTGGCAGCATCTCCAGAGTCTCCAGGAATGCTGTGGCTCTTTCGTAGTCGCCGTCATCCACGGCTGTGCCAAACTCTATAAGACCCTCGTCCAACGTGTAGTTCACTGTGTTGACACCCTCGATCACAATGACATCTGTCTTCCCGTTAGCCCTCTCCAGGTCCACAACGTCTCCTTTTAGTGGGAACATGGTGACACTCTCAGGGCTGTCGATGCTGTACCAGATGCAGAGGTTGCCCCTGTTTTGGGCCACCACAACATCGCTGCACGGTACCCATTGGACATAGGAGCAAAAACTCAGCAAGGTCGTCTTCACAGAGCTCACAATGTCGAACAAGTGGAGCCGCATTTTCTTATCCCGATAGAGCAGCTTGCGGCCTGTCTCGTTGAGCTCCAACCAATCAATCTTGGAGTCATGGCTGATGCCCACTTTGTAACCTCCAACCAAGTCAACAATAGCAATGGTCTTCAGGTCGATGAGGTAGGCAAGCTTCTTGTTGTCATCAACCCCTCTCTGCTTTCTTTCATTTAAACGGACGCTGATGAGGTAAGGGTTTATAAACTCGGTCCTGACAGAGCCCAGGATCTCGTTGCTGTTATATTCCACAAGGCTGAGCTCCCCGGCATTAAATATCATGCAGACCATTTCATTCTCGAAGAAGAATTTCTCATTTCCCCCAGAGCCTGCCCACGCCACCTCACTCAGCTTGCTAGTCAGCAGGTCCCCCAGCAGCAGTGTGTCAGGTGTGTGAGCCACCACATAGCGGTCCCTGCCCATAATCTTCACCTCCTTTATCTCATAGCCGTAGTACGACTTTAGTTCCACCCGGGTACCTGTAGAAAGGTTCCTCACTATCACTTGACTCAGTCCCACGTACGTCATCTCAAACTTGTTATTGTAGTTTGTCCTCCGCAGGAAGCAATCAAACTGCTCCACTCCCCCACACAGTGTTCCTGCACAGAGGTGTGATCCATCCTTCTTCCAGGCCAAAGCAGTAATGGTGTACAGATTCTGGATCTCTTTGGGCTTGGCCTCATCCCAAACCCCTCTCCTCAGAGCCCAGATGAAGACTCGCAACCGGTCATAACTACCGAAGACAATAGACTGCCCACTTGGACTGGCGATGGCCACAGTGAATTCCTTCTCGGTGCGATCTCTGCTGTAGTCAAAGGTTTGCAGAATGTGACCTTCTCTGCCATAGGCCACCACCTTCTTGTCACAGCCCCCGACCATGACGCTGTAGGCTCCCCAGGCCAAGGCATAGGGAGGACAGGGGTGTATCAACAGTTTACCCTGAGAGTCCCCTGAGCCCTCATCGTCAAAGAAATAGCGCACCACGGTTCCATCGACATGACCGGAGAGAATTCCTTTCCCAGAAACATTTGATGCCAGTGAGACAACGTAGGACTCAGTTCCGTAGATTGTTGAAGACTTGTTAGTCTGAGTGTTGGCAAGGCGAACCTTTCCTTCGACCAATCCAAACACAACAGCATGTTCGAGTGGCCACAACAAGCACGTCACAGGGCTCGTTTGGACAAATTTGTTGCAAATGGTTTTCTTCTCACCCCAATCCTCCCCTATTCTGTAGACAAAAATGATGTTGTCGGACTGGCCAACAGCAATTTTAGTTGAGTCTGGGGAGAACGCAATGTCCTTGACAACATAGCTCTGCTTTCCATACTTTGGATCCATAGGCTTTGTCGAGAACTTGTCCCTTCTCTCCCCTTGCTCATCATAAAGCAGCACCACTCTGTCCACAGTGCACACAGCAAACTTGTTGTTATTTGGTGCCCAGTCCATGCATGTTACTTTGGCAGCACCCTCCTGGGCCGTCAAAAGCGTTTTTAGATGTTTCAGTTGCATTTTTTTTTAAACTGTCCGAACCTGGTGAACTATAAGCAATAGAGATTGGACGCTTGATGCTTCACCCATGTGAAGCGCATAGTTTCAATACAGTGTGTCGGAGTGTGTATCGAGTTATCATTACCGCCAGAATGATAGTTTTGAAATCTTCAGCACTATTCCATGAAACCACCACACCTCAATATTGACACTCAGGTTTGAGTTATTGGTGGAAGATATGCACAGAAGTAGGTAGAAGATATGCAGAAAACTTTAAATATTCACGGAAGAATAGACAAATACTGGACAATTCCTTACAAAATTGTAAAGGTGTGCAGGCCCTATGTGTGTGTGTGTGTGTGTGTGTGTGTGTGTGTTCTTATTTGGTGTCAACTGACGGCAGCTCCTCAAAATGCTCAGCTTTGTGACATCACAAAACACATCATGATGATGCCACCCGGTTGCCACAGTTTCTGGGAGCCAGGAGGCTATGTGGGGAATTCCCCTAAAATTTGGGCACAAAATGTGGACCATTTCCCATCGTTGGCCTAATCTTTCAGCTTCTGTGTTGTGTATGTGGCTTTAAAACTGTGGGAGCAGTAGCATGGAGAAATTTGACAATTACTGGTGAAAGCGTGCTTGCCCTGTGTGTGTCAAAGCCATACTATTATATCCAACAAAAATCCTATTACATATTTCACACAGTTAAAACTATATTTTTTCCATTGTAGAGAGTGACTTGAACCGTGAACCTTGTTTCCAACCTTGTGTGTGTGTACATACAACTACAAGTTTATCATGCAAACAACCACTCCCACTGAAAACAAGGGTCCCTTGTCAACACGTTTGAAATTTGAAAAGTATCTGAGGCTGTATTCCATTGAAGTCGGAACTCAGAAAATCCGACCTCACACCACGCACCATTAGTTTTTTTTAACTGCTTTGACACAATTCCTGGAACAACTCAATTTTCTCAAATCTTCACACAAAATTTTAAAACCTCACACCCAACGTTACAAACATCTGACCTTTGGGTCCCAATTCCAACTTTGCCCTCAGACACACACAAGCTGTCAACAAACACACTTGAGGGATTAATTCAAAACACTGCCACCAAAATGTTTAGCACATGTTTTGCAGAGAAATAATTTGGAACTTTGTAAAATCACAGCACTGACTATCCAGATGACCCTTTCAGGACACCTTGGTTACAAAAATTCAAAACAGTACTGTAAAATACCTCATACATTAGTGGGTAAGGGAATATTACTGTATATGCTGTTTTGGTCAAAAACCTGACCTTTGAAATGTCACACTGACAAATCATATAAGGAAGAATTTGTGCACAGTAAAAAAAAACCTTTTTTTTCCATATGCAGGAAAGGTACAGGTTACCCAGGATCATTGCGGTGTGTGGATGGGAGAGTTTGAGCGGCCACACCTGACGCTCGTTGGTTGAGCTTCTAATCCTGGCTTATTATTAGTAATTTCCCCCTGGGATTATTAAAGTATTTTGGATTCTGATTCCACCTAGCCGCCACGCTACTGTAAACTGGTCTCTACAGCCTACTGTCGTCTGTCTCTTCCCCGTGCCGGAGCCCCATGTTGGGCGACCACTGTGGCAGTTCCGTCCACCACACTCCACCCAAGTGGTGTTTTCAGGGCCTTCTGACACAGAGACACAGACGACAATGGGTTGTAGCGACCAGCTTATCGCAGAGAGGAGGCTAGGTGGAACGAGCCGGGAGCAGATGGAACATGTCAGGACAGGGCTCCTATCCTGAGAGTGTGTGTGGATGGGGATTTTGAACCTGCCGCTCGTTAGCCCAACCAAGGTGTGAGGAGTGTGTCAGGTGTGGCCACTCAAACCCTCCCATCCACACACCACAATCGGCATCAGCGTTGTCATCACCTCGTCTCGGGTCTGGGTCAGGCCATAATATCTCATCAACGTCACACATTATATTTGCTCTTGCCAGGCAGCGTGGGGAAAATGCCCTTGTGTGTCGTAGACAACACTGGATCGACTCCACAGACACATCACCACAGGCGTCCACCATTGCCTTTCGGGAGGTTTAGCTGTGACAGTTGAGAGAGGCCTCGATCCTCTGTCATTAAATGTGAAGCTCGTTGCCAGAAACTCGGGAGCACTATTTGACTCTGACCTAAACTTCGAACCACAAATTCAAAGAAATTGTCCAGTCCTGCTTCCTTAAACTGAGAACCATTTCCAGAATCAAAGCAACGCTATCACACAGCGACCTGGAAAAAGTAATCCATGCCCTAATCTTGTCATGACTAAACGACTCTAAATCCCTCCTTTCTGGCATCAACCATAAGTCACTCTCTCGCCTCCGACTAGATCAGAACGCAGCAGCTCGGCTTCTCACTGGTTCTAACAGACGACGTCACATCATCCCAATCCTGGCTTCTGTCCATGGGCTCCCTGTTCAGTTCAAAGTCTAGATTTAAAACTAAAGGTGACCGTTCCCTTGGCGTTGGCACAGCCTGCCTGAGGATAAACAGCTGAATCAGTGACTTATTTTAAATCACTTCTTAAAACCTGTTTTTATAGATTCGCTTTTATGTGATGTCTCCCCCTAAAAATAGTAAAGCCTTTTTTTTTTTATTTTCTATTTCTTTTTATTATTTGGTGTTTTGCATTTATTTATTGATATATTATTATTTTCTCTTTATCGGCTTTTTCAGTGTAATGAGTGAATTTAATTCCTGCAAATTGATGTTCTTTTGCCTTTTAAACTCATGATCTGAGCACTCTGAGCATTTCATCTGTCAAAGCACTTTGTAAACTGTGTTTTTAAAGGTGGTAAATAAATAAAGCTATTTTTGGTATTATTTTTATCATTATTATTATGAGTAGTAGTAGTAGTAGTAATATCATTATTATTTTTATTACGATTATTATTATTATGATGATGATGATGATTATTATTATTTAGTTAAGAATTTTCCTTTCTGTTTTCTAATTGGCTGACACGATCACATGACATAGTGTACGTATAAAGCGTGACGCATTTCATTGCGGAACGGCTCTGAAGTTATTCATATCCATCCGGTTTATTTAAAAGCGTGATCCATCCGCCAGACAACGAACTCTGCTATTACATCATTTGACCTTGTGATAACGTAGGTTCGTAGCCTGTCGAACGCACGTTCTTCCAAACACCCTCTATCGCAGCCGTTCGTCGTATTTTCCCGGCGACAACAGACCACATTGGGCTCGAGCGCCGTTGGGCTCGGCGGCGGGGCTCACAAAGTTGGAATTTCCGAGCTCCCGGGAACGCGGCGTTGAACCGCTGCGCTCCCCCTCGTCGCGGAGGAAGCCGCGTCCCTCGCGAGAGTTGAGCTCCCAAACGCGAGACTTCCTCTCCGCTCAGCTGACCAGCGGTGGGAGGGAGGGAGGGAGGGAGGGAGTGGCAGCGGCGGAGCTCAGCAGCCCGGAGCAGCGATGTCGGCGCCCCGTGTTTGGCTTCTCGACCGAACGCACTGGAACGCCGCGACGCGGGCTCTCCGCGTGTGCTCGTAGCGTCGACTGAAAGCCAACAACGAAACACCTTCCCGAGCCCCCCTTTTCCCCATTTCGACTGGAACCTTCTGAACGGGTAAGCTGTTGTTTTGCAGTGACCCGCTGCCATGGCGCGATGTAGCATTAGCTTGATCTTATCGACTACATGTCAAATGTACACATCGGTCGAAGCCTCAACTTCGATAACCCGCGTGTTAAGCGGCTTTAAAATGTTGACATTTGGCTTCGGTTAAAAAAAAACAAAAAAAACACTTTTAGTTGAATCGGAACGCGATGATTGTGGAAACTTGATGGTTCTACAAAAATATCGCGGTTTATGCACAGATAATCGCGATGACATAATAACCGCGATTATGTCGTTGTGATGACATAATAACCGTGACGGCTCTAACGTCCATATATCGTTATCTGGGCCGTTGGTCTAGCGTTGTTGTTTTTTTTTTATCTTTATTAAGTCGACCTTCTGGCCAAAGGTTGGTGTCACGGAGTTGGTGTTCTCTCCTGATGCAATTTTTTTATTTTGTTAAAAGAGTTGTGGTTCAACTCAAAAACATTCCAAGTCAGCATGTTCCTAAAGCAGGATCAGGCAGTTGTTGGTTGGTCAACCAGGTCTGCGGGTCCTTTTCTAAAGGCCTTCTTCTCCAAAACAGTTCTTTAAGAGTTAAAAACCTAATGGTTGGTTTTGAAAGGTATTACAACACATGCATTGTATGAGATTTTATTTATCCATTTATTTCTGTCCGTCAAAATCAGCGCAAATCTTCCGCATCAGACCCCGAGCCTACCGCGGAACCGAATACCCACGGATGATTTATACAAAAAACTCTTAAATCTGCTTAGAACTTAATGTGTGAAGTTTAACTCTTATAGCTGCAGACACTTGTAAACTGTTCTTGTAGCTCCTTCCCTGCACCAACATGGCCACAACAAGAGATAGGGAAACTCTTAATCAAACAAACCATCTATTTGTTTTGCAGCAGCTTGCCTCCAGATAATATTCGCTATAAATGTACTGGCCGCCTTCTGTCCCCAAGGCCCTGACATCATGCTGGACACGGTGAGGTTCTCACAATACAATGGGACTGTTACACCGACACCTGCGGAAAACGCGTCATTGTTCCCGACCTGGCAGCCCGACTCCGAGGCCAACGTCACCAAGCCTCACAAATGTCTCAAAGTTTTGTATGAGGACATTGGAGACTCCAGGTAAAATCGGAATTAATGTTTGACTAAGATGTCTGTTGACCTTTTTACTTTGAGACACACACGCGCACACAAAGTAAAAGTGAAAACAACATGAAAGTAGAGATGTTGTGATGAGTAGATACTTTGATATGTATGTTCATAAACATCCATATCACAAACACCTCTTCCTAAATGACCCTTTATTTAATACTACATTTATTTTTTCATATACAGTTAATCCTAAGGTCCTAAACTACCTTAAAATAAAAATATCTCTGCCGACCTTTAAAAAAACCAAAACACAAATAAAATGACAATGCAGTTATTCATACCGAGGAAGCCGAAAGTTTCATTTTTGAATCACTATGCTGAAGAGATACTCGGGAATTTTGATTTGTTATTGAACGCCATAGACTGTTTCAGTATGCTCTAGTATCTATGCAATTTGGTTGATACCATATGTGACTTGACTTACGATAACCAGCCTACTTGAAACATTTAAACAGTTTTGACATATATTTTCCAGTTTGATAAAGTAGTTGAATATATCAAGCTATTAAACTATATATTAATATAAATAACTCCTTTTTACTCCTTTTTACTTTTAAACGACTCTTCCGTCTATCTTTCTATATTAGGGTGCGCTTCTGGGACCTGCTGTTGCTTGTGCCCAATGTGGCCTTCCTCATGTTCCTGATGTGGAAGCTGCCCTCAGCCAGGGCAAAAATTAGACTCACCTCCAGTCCCATCTTCATCACCTTTTATCTGCTGGTAGGGCTTTTTTCTGCACGAACACCTAGACAAGCAATCAAATAATCCCGACAGAAGAATCGGCTTCATGGAGATATGTAATTGCGTGTTGGATTCTGTGTTGAAGGGTTAATATTGAACCGCGGCGTAGAAACCGTGTGCAGGACGTGTTATTCAGTCCGGTGTGTCTTGTGTGTCTTCAGGTGTTCGTGGTGGCTGCAGTAGGCATCGCGCGGGCCATCGTGTCAATGACTGTCAGTGCCTCCAGCGCCGCCACCCTCATAGACAAGGTACGGCTGTTCCCGCATCACAAGAGGGACACCATCTATGAATGCTCCCCTGACTCTTCACATCCATACTTTTTCAGTTAGCGTTGATGTCGGTGTGAGAAGGATGTTACGTTTTGCAGTGTCCTGCACGATGATGTGATGAATGTGTTTGGGAACATTGTTTGGGGGGGGGGGGGGCGACCTCACCGCTGCATTGTTCTACTCATTTATATTTATAGTTGTAAGGAATTCTCATCCAGTCTCAAAATAAAGTCATACGGTTGGCCGCTCACTGCCAACTGACCATATTGAACTATCCGCTGGCACATCCCAAAATGAATGCCTCTTTTATTAAGCTCTCTTAACAAATCTCTATTGGAGCTGCTGCATGACTCCAAAGGGCTTTCATGTTTGGAGAACGACATAGTCGACATTCCTCAAATAACAGAAGGATCTCTAAGGGATTCAGAGTCAAGCCCTCCCCGGCAGACTGTTGTTAGTGCAGAGCAGCGTTATGTAAGGCGGTGGACCGGGAATTTACTCAGCTCTATGAGTCCAATTTATACTTTTGTTTTGTATGTCAATTAAATATTAAGTGTATTTTTATTTTATATTTTTCAGGTGCTGTGGGAGATCACCCGTTTCTTTTTGCTTGCTATCGAGCTAAGTGTTATCATCCTGGGACTTGCTTTCGGTCAGTCTGCTCCCCTGGTTTCAGTTCTGTTTAAGAAATAACAAAATGTACTCTGTTTTGGTTTCTTTTCTCATGACTCGACTATATGTGTCGACAACATGTTTTGTTTTCATAATTAGACCTTTTCGATTCGTTTTTGTTATTGTGTGACTTTTCTTTGGTCATTCTGGTTATTAAGCCTTTGTTTCTCCTTCAGGACACCTCGAGAGCAAGTCTAGTATAAAGCGTGTGCTGGCCATCACAGCGGTGCTGGCTCTGGCCTACTCCATTACACAGGTAACTATGCATACTAGTAAGCTATTCCTGATAACTCCATCCCAAACATCAACACAACTGTCTCTGCTAATACTAACAGTTGTTCAGTTGAGATTAAAAGCCTAAACAGAAAGAATCTGAATGGGTAAGCTCAGCTGTTTCACTCAACACGTGTCTGCCTCTTGTTAGTTTGTTCAAAAGCAGCACTGAGCCGGAAAGCTTTTTCTGAACACTTGGAGATTGTAGAAGAAGGCCCTAAGGCCCCCCCCCGGAGACCTGTTACAGGAATTGTTTAAGCTTTTTTGATCGACATCTGGCTAGTTTTTTGAGTATTGTTTTATTTGTTTTACCGCCACTCAGACCATGCAATATAATGGAGCCTTGTTCTTTGTTTCCATGTAAACGGTATAGACTTTGCAATCTATTGTATTATGATACAAAAAGCACATGGTATTTTCTGTTCCTCGCAGGGAACACTGGAGATCCTGTATCCAGACAGACACCTGTCAGCTGAGGACTTCAACATCTATGGCCATGGAGGACGGCACTTTTGGTTGGCCAGCTCCTGCTTCTTCTTCCTGGTCAGTAAGACTGCAGTAGCAGCATAGCACAGAAAGGAAACAAATTTGCACATTGGGTCCGCCATTGTCGTGTATTTGCATTGTACTCAGTAAACTGCTTGCATTGCTGCCTTATTGAGTTTTCATTCAAACCCAAATTCCTCATTTAGGTATACTCTCTGATTGTCATCTTGCCCAAAACTCCTCTGAGGGAGAGGATATCTCTGCCATGTAAGTTATGAGTGATCTTTTTGATTAGAAAGCACCAGAGATTGAATTAAGAGAGTTAAAATATGTTTGATTTTGTCGAAATCATTAATAGTTTTTTAAAAGAAGGTTGTTCTGCGCATAATGTTCTCCCATTGCCAACTACCTGCCTCAAATAACTTATTCACCTTTTGCTTTCAGCTAACAAGAGTTTCTATGTGTATGCTGCCATCCTGTCTTTATTGAACTTGGTCCAGGGGTTGGGAAGCGCCCTCCTCTGTGCAGACATTATAGAGGGACTCTGGTCAGTATGCTCTTCATATCATGTCAGTAAACACTATAATGATTTATAAACAATGCTAAGAAATTATTATACATTGATTGTAGGGGAAAAAAAAAAAGTAAAATTATTATTGAAATTGCTCGCTCATAGCCTGGGCTAATTATTGTGGCTTATTTCTATTGCTGTTTGAATGCCTATTACATTTGAACGACTTCTTGATTTCCTACTGAGCGTGACACACTTCCGCATCTTGCTGTTTTGTCTCTGTTGAATCAGCTGTGTGGATGTCACCACCTTCCTCTACTTCTCCATCTTCGCTCCACTCATCTATGTCACATTCCTGAGAAAATTCTTTGGGTATGTATTTAAAAACAGCTGCACGAGCCCAAGAAGCATGGTTGCACTTTCACCTCCACGTCCTAGACAACATGCCTGCTGTGCATGGCTTCCTGTGTGATCCAAGTCTCTTTTTGTCTTTTGCATTACGATCTTCTGTCCTCCCTCCAGTTCAGAGCCAAAGATCCTGTTCTCCTACAAGTCGCAGGTGGACGAGCTGGACGAAAGTGACGTCCACCTCCCCCCTACCTCGTCCACGGGCATGGGCCGTAAGGAGCAGCCGGATCAGGGCCTGTACTACTCCTCCACGCAGATCGACAGCTCCGGCCCCGGCATGGCGGGAGCCTACCTGGACGACGTGGTGTCCGGGCCCTTCGGCAGGGGCAGCATCAACAGTGTGGACAGCGACCGCTGGAGACCCATCAATGCGTGACGAAGAGGGGGGAGGGGGGACTGCGTGGCTGCTGAACTCAAACGTCCTGACAGAAGACCCCGCCCTGCGCTCGGTGGGATTGAGGGAGTGGAGGGATGATTTTTGGAGTGCGGGTTGAGTTTGTAAAGTGGAGTGATGAGGAGGGGAATTTTCCCTCTCCTATCTGGAGAACTGTGAAACGAGCACCTTCCTCGGGATAGAACTGCAGCCGCCACGCTGACGGTCCGCCAACAGGATCCCTCATTAAGGCTCATAATGACTCCATATTGGTTGTGATTAATGGAGTCTTTTAAAGTTGATCCATTCCATTCTCCCTCGTACACGCCCTCGCCATCTCAGCGCCCTCGTGCCTGCATGAGGTTATCAGTAATGGTGTGACGCACTGATTTCACACTCGTTCCTTCATCTGTGGTTTAACTGTTTGAGCAGCGTTTAACCTCACACATCTACATTCCCATGGAGGCCAACTATTTGATTAATTACTGACCAACATGAACTTTCTGCCTTGTATTTGATTTGTTTCTCAGTTAGCTTATCGGCTTGCGTTGAATCACCGTGCCTCAGGCTCTTAAGTTTGTGTGTGTGCTGTTTTGGACTGCTGAAATGTGTGCTGTTGTTCTCTTCCCATTGGTATGTGACAGGCCATCGCGTAATGTCATGTCAATATCATTATTGTCATCAGGTAAAGAAATGGATGCGCTTTCGGAGCACATGCTCGCCAGCCCTAGCCTGGGAACCAGACGAATCTGCAAGCTCATGTTTCATTGGCTTTGGCGGATACGTCTGCCCCCCCCCCCAAACTGGTTTCCAACCGACCTTGCCAGGGTCCGGCCAATCACAACTGTTTATCTAATATGGGACAGAGAGGAGCGCCGTGGCGGCACCTAACCAAGATGGCTGCGGTCTGTTGAATCTGCTATTGCGACAGTATTAAACAAAGTGGATGGTACATTTTCTTTGCAAGTAGAACAAACAACTGCACTTAAAGCTTTTGTTGATCAGAAAGATGTGTTTGCCTTACTTCCGACAGGATTAGGTAGAGATGGCCATTTTGCAGTCGCTCTGATTGGTTGCCTCTCCCATTGCGTCCAGAGACATTTTGGTCTGCGCCCATTGATAACGCCCCTTGGGAATCGAAAATGAACGGCGGGCTTCCAGACTAACACGCATTTGGGAATTGGTCTGGAGATGTCATGTTACGACAGCTCATGATGAAGATGGAGAAAACGAGGGTGGAGAGGCCCGAGGGTCTTAATGAACTTCTCATGGTGTCTTTGCTTTTGTCAGTGTTATTTATTATAAAGCAAAGTCCTCAATTCCACTATCGAACAGAAATGCAGTGGCTTTGTGCTGGACATGGAGGGGTGTAGTGTTTAGTTTAATTCTGGCTTGAGGTATTTTATATTTTGATTCAAAGACTCCGAAGTCAAGCCCTGGTTTCGGGTATGTAGCCTTGCTCAGTCTTTGTTGGCAGCCATCCTAAGTTATTTATTGCGTACAAACATGAGGTATTCAAATGTGAATGTTCAGTTTGGGACTGAGCTGGTTTGCCTCTGACTAATTTCTTAAAACAAACAATGTTGTTTTCTTTTAAAACACCTGCACATTAAGTTTGACGCTAATTCAAACCACCCGACTGACACCTTGCCTAAATTTGCAGCTAACTTTTAGGATCTTATTTTTGCACTGCCTTGGCTAAACATTCCAAATGACAATAAAATCCCAATTTACACTTTTGTTGACGCCTGCAGGGGGGATGTTGCATGCAATGCAGATACTCTCCAGGAAATATATGTAAATATTTGGTATCAAAAGATCAATGTACTAAAGAAGCATTCAGGCATTTGTACTCTAAATAGATATGATGATATTGGTGATATTTCTTTTAATGTCGGCGCAGTAAAGCATTGTCAGCAAAGTGTGTCCTTACATGTCTTGGATATGATTTCCGTGGTTCTGCCGACGTGTCGTTTTCTGTGCATTTGCCCAAGAGCGGTGGACTTCTCTGAACCGAACAGATTTTAATTTCTCTGTCAGTAGCATTTAAGACTTAAGGTCCAAAGGTCCTTTTTAAAAAAAGTCTTAAATTCAGTTTTACAAATATTTGGCTGTTTTTGATTCGACAGGATTTGCCTTAGCTCGGTTCAGCTTACCTTATCTGGATTAACATAAATGGTCTCAAAAAGTTATTTTAAAAACAGTCCATTAAACCTGAATAGGCCGTTTCTTCCGAGTCAAATACAATAAACATGATGCGTTTTAACAAAAGAGCTATATAATAATTTAGGGAAGTGCTCCTCCTGCGGGTTACTTAAAATACTGTTCCATCTACTTTTGTTGACCTTTTACCAGTGGACGGCGGGCTGGGTGACTACATTTCCCACAATCCCCCCCCCGTCCACCGGAGATCTACACCGGGCTGTGATTGGCTGCGACGGGCCCTTTCCCAACCAATGGGGTGAGGGGACGCTCGGCGCCGTTCGGGGCCCCCACAGTGACCTCTATCGGAGTGGGCCACGTTCGCCGGTCGTCGCGGCGGCTTCAATGTCGCGCTCCCGTTGCTGTGGCCCGGTCAAGTCGCCGTGAGCGTGGGGTTGTTTCTTTTACCCTTTTCTCCCCTTTTTTGGTGTGCGCGAAGAGGAGGAGGAGCAGCAGCAGCGATGGGGGGGAACGGCAGCACGACGAGGCGGGTGTCTTTCGGCCTGGACGACGAAGAGAAGGTCACCGTCATCCAGGGAGTGAAGGTACATGACGGCTCCAAGCGGCAGCGGTGCCGCCCGTGTGTGTGTGTGTGGGGCCGGTGAAACGTACACGTGGTTCCCCGCACTATCAGCGGGCCGGACCCCACGTTGTCGCAATGTTTTTAACGAAGGGTTTTAAAAAAAAAATGTATATATATATAAGTTCATGTACAGTGGGGGAAAGGTGACGCTTACACCTGCACCGCCACAGGAGCGAGGGGTCACGCTTCGGACGGCGCCTGCGCAGCCGCCGTCCAGTTAGAGCGCGCTGCGCCGGTCACGCGCTCCGGACGGAACGTCAACAATGTGCCGGTGACTCCCGAGCGGTGGCGATCCGACGCGAACGAGCAGCCCCCCCCCCCCCCCCCCAAAAACACACACGCTCGGTAAATTGCAGCAGAGGACGCGGATCAGGTGGCGCACACCGGCCCGGGGGGGCGCGTACGCCGCGCTCACGTCAAAGCGATCAGGGATAATAAGGTACTAATACAAATGGGGGAAACAAGCGTGGATACGCAATGCACCTGGAATACAACAAGCCTCTATCAACGATTCAAACTCTTGTCAAAAATAGGGGTAGAATAGAGGAGTGTGCAAGTTTGCTTATATTAAAAATGAAAAATGAGCACAATAACCAATCAGCCGCAACATTAGAAACAGCACTAATAACCAGGAATATTGGTCCCCCTTGTACCGCCAAAAGAGTTCTGACCCGTCGGGGCACGGACTCCATAAGACCTCTGAAGGTGTCCTGCGGTATCTGGCACCGAGACCCTGTCGCCAGTTCACCGGTCGTCCTTCCTTGGAGCACTTTTGGTAGGTACTAACCACTGCATACCAGGAACCCCCCACAAGACCTGTCGTTTTGGAGATGCTCCGACCCAGTCGTCCAGCATCACAATGTGCTCCTTGTCAATGCGTCTCAGATCCTTACGCTGCTTCAACACATCAACTTCAAGAACTGACTGGTCACTTGCTGCCTCATCTATCCTTCCCCTTGACAGGTGTCATCGTAATGAAATGAGCAATGTTATTAACGTCACCTGTCAGTGGTTTTAATGTTGTGGCTGACCGGTCTCTACTGTGTGTACCAGGGAGGAAAACAAATGATTACATAGATTAAACCTAATTTACCTACAATATCACCCAATACAGCAGACAAAATATCGAACAATTCACGCGGCGCCAAGCTGATGTCTTCGTGATCACCATAACCCTTCATGTGTTTATGTAGCCCTATCCCTTTCTCATTTTCTAACACTAATGAACATGGAAATGTATTGTTTGTCAGTGAAAATATTTTCTTACCGTGTGCACCCTTGAAGGCATTTTGGACGTCCCCTCAGGTTTGAGACATCTGAGCGATGGTGTAGAAATTTTATTAAATGTGTAATTAACAAATAATTTAAGTTTAATGGGGGAAAAAATAAAAATATATAGGGTGTTCATGGCAGCAGGGATGTTGAGAGACATAACAAAATTGGCTTGGGACATCTGAGTCGCACATAACATTTTTTGTATTAAAAATTAAATTTCAAAAATACCAGCCGCTGATGCTATCTCAAAATTCTACTTTTCAAACAGTTTTGGTTAGCCTTACCTCTTTTAGCTCTCTTTTTTTTTTCCAAGCTGTTGATATTTCAGGTTTAAGATAAATAGTTGCTTTTTTTTTTTCCCAAAATGAAGCTCAACAAAGAAACACTGTTGCTAGAACAGGGTACGCCACTTACACTTCAGGGTTTATTTGGTACTGAAATGCTGTATGGATGAAAATAATATCAAGCTGAATATCAAGCTTCCAATATGAAACTAATACCATTCTTAGTACCTCTCAAAATTTGCGGGACAACCCGCTAAAATAGGCGATTGACACCTTTCCCGGAGTCAGGAGAAATGCTGTTTTTTTCTAGTCCGTCACGTTTGACATGTCGGGAAAGGGGTGTGTCATGGTTCCAGTGTGATTGGGAACAAAACAGTAGAGGAGACAGCAACTTAAACAAACTACGACATAAAATTGTAAAACTTAAAAACGTAGTACATTAAAGAAAGTATTTCGACCCGCTCAAAATAATCGGATTGTTCATGAATGACCCAACACTACAGTGAAGGAGCGTGGAGCACTGGCAGCACGGATACTCCATGCTGCCGGGGAGCAAACCGGTCCTTTGGCGGCAGGGACCGGCAGAGAGCGTTTGGGTTCCCCGCTGTGCTCCCCACCCTGCCTACCCCACACTCACAACGTTTCATGGTCCCCCAGGCGGAAAGAAGTCAATAACTTCTGATTTTGGATTGTAAATGGGATATGAAATGATGGAATGATACACGTACAGTATATTCCTGTCTATTTATGCACCAACGTCCAGAATTTCAACGCCCGTCGCATCGTGCAGGTAAAGGGACCGAAATGAGCGGTTCGACCCCGGTGTCCTGTTCAGATCAGAGCCGGGTCTATTGCAGGGTCATTTGACCTGGGACTGACACCCGGGCTCTTCCTTTCCTCCTGGTGACAAATGCTGTATGTTAGCGCGTATTACCGGGTTTTTGGTGCAGTGGGAAAGGGGTAGAACTTTACTTTGCTTTGTCCTTCACTTCCTATCCAGCTCTCAGAAGATGTGCTACGGCGGATGAGGGAACCTCATAGCCCTGATGCTACACTGCCGCCGCCAGAGAGTCCAAAGCCATCACCAAGTATGTCCTAGCGCCAAAGTTGAAGAATTTTTACTTGGAGCATGTTGCAATTTGCGGTGCATCTGAAGTTCACAAAAGATTTGTTTCAGTGTGAAAAAATATCAAAAGTGAAGTTTAATTTAGACATTTCATTTCAACAGCCTATGGGGAATTGAGAGCATTTAAAATAGTGATCGCTCTAACCTGGAATCACAAACATCATGTTAAAATTTGTTCTATTTCACTTTTTAGGTCCAAAGCTAACAGGACCTTCTGCTGCTGAAATACAGGAGGAAATGCGCAATAAGTAGGTGTATGTTATGAAGACAAAAGGTGTGTGCTTGTGTGAGTGCATGTGCATGGCTATGCAGGCTACCCAAAATAATAGTTTCATGTTAGAAACCAGATCCTAGATAAATAATAATTGCTGTCACCTGGTTCACTATATTTTAAGAGCAATTTGTGTACCTTAACTGTTTGAGTTGAACTTGGATCGATAGTTTTATCTAATCAATGGTGCTTTATTTAATTGTCCATATCTCTTTGCTAACTTTATTTGTTACTTGTACACATTACACAATTACATGTCAAATATTTCAGCAGATGTGACGTTATGTTTTGTACTAGGCTTGGGCGATCATGCAAAATTCCAATCACCGATCGCTTGATCGAGGCGCGTGCGTGAACGGGATGGCCTTCCCCGCACATAGAAAGTAATGTATTGTGGAAAATGCGGTTTACCTATTCTGGAATTGCAGGATTTATTTTTTACAAGTAAAGTATTTATACAAAAACATCAAATTTTTACAAAATTAAGTCCCATAGCAATGGAAAGCAACAGGGTTTGTTGGAACAGTATGGAGTAAGGACTTGGAAGTCAGGAAAGTCACTTAACTCAGCTGTGTTTAAAAAAAAAAAAAAAAAAAAAAAAAAAAAATGTTTCACACATGTAGGAAACAAACAAAAATAAATACATCTTAAATAAAAAGAAAGGCACAAACATCTAATTTTTTCTCTATGAGATCATATTATATATGGCTATATTATTAACACAAGATTTGCATATTGAGCCGCAGGTACGTGCAGGGGGTGGACGTGCAGGGGGTGTCCGAGCTCCCGCCCTATGGACCCCACGGATTGTGGATTATCGGGGTAGTGGTAGTGGATTGTCTGGGCAAGATATATTTATGAGGAGCACCTCATAAACCTCGCACCTTCGCGCACTTGCGTTCTGCGCACAGCGGCTCCACTGTGCTACTCCGTTTGCCCAGAGCAGCAAAATGCCTAGAACCGGAGCTGGGGGCTCAGATGCCTTTTTTCTTTTTATTTGAGCACCTGCCCCTCAAGGTCTCTGTAGGGAATGTAGAGGGAAAGTGCGACCCGATCACCGGTGGTTACTGGACGGCTCTGAGCTGAGAGGGGGAGAGCCTCCGCCCCCTCTCTCCCCCACACTCTCCTCTCTCTCCCCCACACTCTCCTCTCTCTCCCTCTTCCCCCCCCTCTCCCACTCTCCGCTCCAGTTTCAGAACACGGTAAACTGCACTTACACCATTTAAATTCTTGGATTTTTCCTGGTGGATAAAAACAAAATTTCCGGAAGGCGATTTAATGGTAAATTGGCCCAAGCCTATTATGTACCTATTAGGCATCTCAGATCTCTGATCCATATATGAAAAACAGGGAAATTTAATTCCAATAGCACTGATAGCTAAGTTTTACAGAAATACAGAATTACACTATCTTATATGGAACATATTTTGTTGCTATGGAGTTATTTTTTTCCACAATGCTGGAGTCAAAGATATTGTCATTGGAAGATTATTTAAGATTTAACATTATAAAATAATATTTATGTTCACAATAAAAATAAAAAACAATAGAGAGTATTCCACAATTTAAATATTGGCATATACTGTGCACCATATAAAAAGACAGATCCCATATGATATTCCTATAGTCCTATCATAGGCAAAGTGACCAACAAACCTTCCCTTAATAAATCAGGGGTTAAGAAAATCTCCCTAATCTCCTCCTCAGGTTTGAGTATGAGCAGGCACTGGTGCAGGAACATCTGGCCAGACTGGCCCAGAAAGAAAAGGAAAGAGAGGCAGCAATGGCAGCCAGGAGTCTGGATGAGGTGATCCCCGCCCTGCTCATTGAAAAAAGCAAAAGCCATGAAGAGCAGGAGAAGGGCAAGATACTGGTGAGTCGCACAAGTAGTCCTACTGGAGCCATTATAGGCCTTCCGCTAGAACAGTGGTTCTCAAACTTTTTTTTAGTAATGCACCCCCTCTAACATATTTTTCTAGCTGAGTACCCCCTTCACTGGCTTTTGGGGAAAAACAAGAACATTTACATAAATGATATACTGTATGTGCGTTGTTTGTGTTTTTTTAAACATTATATATAACCAATATCTTCTCACACAATTTATTTACTAGTTATTTTTTGGAGTACCCCCTGCAGTATCCCTGCAGTACCCCTAGGGGTACAAATACTCCCATTTGAGTGACACTGCACTAGAAGGACACACAACTAAACATCTTTCATCTACACACATCTATTGTTATAACCTAAATTAAATGTAACTTGAATGCATCCATTTGGTTCATTCTGAAAAATTCCCACAGTTAGCGAGTGGTGTGTGTCAACCATCACTTAAGTAATGTTCATGTTGTGATAATGGCTCAACTATATCCTTGCTGTGCACTATGATTTGAGGCCAAAAAAAACTCAAAATATATTTTATCATCAATGTCCCATGACATTTAGGATACCTGCTGCAGCTACTGTATATGAAAAGCTCTGTCTCCTCTGGAAATATTTCTGTGAAAGACAACAAAATCATTTTGTGCTTCATATTAGTTATAAGATCCTTATAAACTCTAAGGTACAGTACACGACTAACATGCTGGATGCAGCCGTTTGAAGACAGTGCACCTGCTGGTAGTCAGTATTTAAACCCTTGAAGGAGTTTTGCCAACTAACTTAAATGCTCAATTTCAACGGACACCGATATGGCTTTCTAATCAGTGGGCCCCATGCGGTTTATGGCCAAGCCTCCTGCAGTGCTGCAAATAACCACACAGCTATCTTTGTAGGCAAACAACTAGCAATCATCATAACATAGCAGGCAACTGCAATCAAAAACATTCACACTCAGCAATCACTGTCTGTGGAAATGCTCCTTTATTGATAGAGAATACATTCACTGGCAACCTGCCTTATACCAGTGATGCCCATTCTGGGGTACCCGACCCCCACAGGGGGGCGCCAGAGTTAATAATAACATTACAATGCAATGATGCAAAGATAAATGTTGGAGGAATTGTGAGGTTCTACGAGCTAATAAATACATTCAAAAAAACATATCGTGTCTTTTAAATATAGGGTCTGGTTTACTTTATGTCAAAACACGTTGAAGCACTCCAATTAACATGTTGGCAATTATATTAAATTCATATACCATTTAAGTTGTGACAATGTGAGACCATCGTAAAATTGATACTGTGATTACAACTGAGATGACGGAGATGCATTATTCCTGTTATTAAACGTTATCTAAGGTTATCTCAACACCATTTTAAAACAAACCTATTGGGTCCGTGGCGCCCAAAGATTCTTCAGACGCTCTGTGAATTGATCTAAAAAGTAAAACTTTTCTCAATGAAAATTTTATGAATCAGTCAAATATTACAAATGCAAATGAATCAATAACTCTGTGGGCAAAAAGCCTAGTTAAATATAAAGGTTTTATAATTTCCCTTTATTTGTAAATTTTGTTTTGTTGGGCTACAACCTGACACCCAAATTAGTTTGTATAAGTAAAGTGATATAAATTTGGTTTTCGTCCTCCCACTAGAATATAAATAAGAATAATAAAAATTAGAAATACTTGAGTAATCCCGGGGGAAATGTCTCACAACAGCAGCGTCGAGCACACATCACACACAACAATAGAATAAAATAAAAACACGTCGGTAAATAATAAAATAGAAAATGTTGTTATTATACACTGTACAGTAATTCTACTGTATATGTAGTATATAATAAAATGAGTAGTGAGATAGGTAGAGAATAATTATTATCCATTGTGTAATGATGATTTACATAGTATATAATTAAATATGATAGACATTCTCAATGAGAACTCGCCCTTGAAAGAAGCACAAACTCGACAATGAGAGGAGTTGGCAGTGGTTTTGCTTTCCATAAGGGTGAAATAAAAAAGTGTGTGTGTGTGTGTGTGTGTGTGTGTGTGTGTGTGTGTGTGTGTGTGTGTGTGTGTGTGTGTGTGTGTGTGTGTGTGTGTGTGTGTGTGTGTGTGTGTGTGTGTGTGTGTGTGTGTGTGTGTGTGTGTGGTGAAATCAAACTCAATGTCACTTATTGATAGCACCCGTATTTCCTCAAATAGTGATCAAGGCATTTATTTACCGCAACTGCTGTCTGAGTGCCGTGCTCCTCAAAATAAATACATCCAAAATAAACGTGTATATATATTTTTTTCTGAGACAAGGGACGCGCAGTCGACCAAAGATCGTCTTTATTCAAGGCGGAACCTCCCCGTGGTCTGCATTAAAATATTGGTATCATACAAGTGGAAACTAACGAAAAACAATAGATCTAAAATGAAACACAGGATGACCAACACGGGGACCAGCACCGGATGCACGGTGCCGCAGCACAGCACTGGAGGAGAAGTACCCACCGACTCAGATTCAACCTTGTTTACCGGTTTTCATTTGGGTACCGGTTTGTATTTAAGGAGATAGGGTATAGTGTATATAAAACACGCTCCTAATGTTTTGCGGCACCGGAAAAACACAAGTTTGTCGAACCGGAAAGGGAGGTTGAAGTCTGTCCCCTGCAGTGACGCAACGGCATTTGGACCAATCGGGACAAGGGGAGCTCTCAGCGCATGAAAAAGACAAAACACATGGTTTGCGTCGGGGGCTTGTGCCGAGAACAGTGCAGGAACCCCTATCACTGCGTCAATTTGTTCTTATCTTGTTCTGAAGACGTCTTTTTTGGTCAAAAATGTCTGCTTCTTTTTAAGTGTTCCTCCACCTTTAGAAGGGCAAAAGTAAACAGCAGAAAGCGTCAGCCTAGTTCCATGTTGCGACAGAGAGGGGAGGGATTGTTAAGTTTGATGGCCGGCGGAAAAATTATCTTCTCCCCCGTTGGAACATTTGGGGGAGGTGAGTCTGTCGCTGAAGGTGCTCTTCTGCTTAACAAGCTCTCTATGGAGGGGAGGGGATGGGAGGTGTTATTTAGAACGCTCACCAGCTTGGTTAGCATCCTCCTGTCTGCCATCGCCCCCAGGAAGTCCAGCTCAATTCCACCTCCTATAATGGAGCTGGATTTCCTAACAAGCCTGTTCAGTCTGTTAGCATCCCAAGTTTTCAGACCACACCCCCAGCACACCACTGCGTAGAAAGTGGCACTGGATACCACTGACAGATAGAACATCCTCAGCATCTTGCTGCAGACGTTTAAGGATCGTAGCCTCTGGAGGAAATAGAGCCGACTCTGGCCATTCTTGTAAAGGGCCTCTGTGTTCTTAGTCCACTCCAACCTATCGTCAAGGTGCATTCCAAGCTATTTGTAGGACTGGACTACCTCAACATCTTCCCCCTGGATGGAGACAGGGGTCAGAGTAGGCTTAATTCTGCGAAAGTCCACGACCAGCTCCCTTGTCCTGCTTACGTTTATCTGCAGATGGTTCAGGCTCCACCACTCAATTAAGTCATACACCAGGCCTCCAATGAGTACCTGGTAAGCAAACTGCAGGGGGCCAATGCTGGTCTGACCAGGGGTCTAAGCTGTGACAGGACCAGCCTGTCAAGGGTTTTAATCACGTGTGATGTTAACGCCACTTGCCTGTAGTCATTTAAGAGCTTGTGTTGCCCCTTCTTGGGCCCAGCGACCAGGTATGACATTTTCAATATTATAGGAACCCTTCCAAGTCTCGGGCTCAGATTGAAGATGTTCTTGAAGACTCCACGGAGCTGTTCGCCACATCCCTGAAGAACCTCAGTGCTCACACCGCCGGGACTTGCAACTTTGCCTGAGTGGAGTGGGGAGAGGGGCAGTTCCAGATAAAGGGACCTGAGAAGGACTGTGGGGGGCTGCATGGTGATTTGGGGGTGTTAATGGTCGAGGGGCTGGGGGATGGGTGGACACCCATTGGCCCTGCTCCACGCTGTCCTCTCTCATATGAATGCTGGTCTGATTGTAGCCGGTGATTTTCCTCATGCCATTCCCTTCCCTTGGGTTGTTCTTTTGCAGCCTGTACTCCATCCTCCTCCTAGAGGATTACTTGCTCTCCTTGATCTTAGTTGTTATTGCTTCTGGACCCTCCTTGATCTCCTTCTTGTCCGCTTCTTTGAAGGCCCTCTTTCTGTCATTAAGGAGTGCACAGCTTTGACCACTATCCATGTTAAGGTCCATGGGCTAAAATAGATCATTGGGAACCTTACCAGAGGGGATAAGGCATTACAATACATTTTTCTACAAATCACAAGTACCTTACTGTATTCAACTGCTATGCATAGAAACAGCTACAGTGAAATATTCTCATAATAAAAATTTGAACCATGTTTTCAAAGAATGATCTATACAATCCCGGTCATTGTCTTGTCATTTCTTTGAATGTGGCATCAAGGTCAATTGCTGTCTCAGCTACAGTTTTTAAGACAATATAGATAGATATTTTCGTCCTCAACTGATTTACAAAGGGAATTTTGGTATCGACAACAAGCGAGTGAGAAGCAACCTCCCTGGCAAATTTCGTAGAATTGGACAGAACAAGGAAAGAATTTGCCACGTGAACAGCAGTCATGCGTCACACGCAGGCAGTACTTTTCGAGGACTTCACCACGGAGGGTCACCATGGAGTGTGTGGGATCGTACATACGTGTGTGTACCTGTGTGAGTATTTGTCTTTTCATCTTTCTATTCATGTTCCCCTGTAGGCCTATATGTGTATTCATAGGTGTGTGTGCTTGGGTAGATAGGAAGGGAGAGGTTATTTGCCTGCTGTCAGGGGCAATGTGGGTGGGTGTATACTTGCTGGTGTGTGTGTGTGTGTGTGTGTGTGTGTGTGTGTGTGTGTGTGTGTGTGTGTGTGTGTGTGTGTGTGTGTGTGTGTGTGTGTGTGTGTGTGTGTGTGTGTGTGTGTGTGTGTGTGTGTGTGTGTGTGTGTGTGTGTGTGTGTAAACCACCAGAAAGGCAGCAATACTGACACAAATGTTGATGAGCGGTGCTCTATGGCAGACAGTCAATTTGCAGTCGGTAGTGATTCCATCCTTGGTGTTTGTCACACTGAGCATGCACTGCTGTGCGTCTCACTCCCCGCTTGCAGGAAGCACCACCACCAACCCCCCTGTCAGTCCCCTTTTTCGCTCTTATTCTGATTTGTCCTGCAGCGTCTCCTTGGTGTGCTACCTAGCTGCAAAGCTGTAATGAATATTGAATGAAGCCGTTGGCTCAGCTTTTACTGATGCAGGCTTCCAACGTTTAATGATGTTGGGTCGCCATGAGACCGGTGGGCTCTTTCAACAGGAGCATTGTTTGTGTGTGTGTGTGTGTGTGTGTGTGTGTGTGTGTGTGTGTGTGTGTGTGTGTGTGTGTGTGTGTGTGTGTGTGTGTGTGTGTGTGTGTGTGTGTGTGTGTGTGTGTGTGTGTGTGTGTGTGTGTGTAAAAGATGTTCACTGGTGAGTGTACATGACTTATCCCCATTGGTACTGGTGTAGAAGGTCAGTATTATGTCGCGCCCGCCTCCAAGCAGCGGAAAAGGGCCCCCCCGAACTCCGCCGCCTTGTATACACCCTACGGCTGCAGGAGAGACCCGAGCACCCTGCCCTGCAGCCACAGAAGACCCCCGGGCCCCCAAAGGGCTGTGGAGCAACCCCCACACCCAGCCCTGAGGAGCATTACCCAGTCCCAGGGAGCATGAGGAGACCCCGCACCCCAGGGACGCACACATACAACCAACCCCTAGGTGCGGGCACAAGACGCGGCCGCAGGCACAGAACTAGGCCCGCGGGCGACAGGCACTGACCGCAGGCCCGGATCCTGGCCCCACAGCAACAGACCTACACCCCGCCCGAACCGCCAGCAAGCCAGCGGGACTCCCACGCCCCGCGTAAGGGGGAGGCCTGCCCCACCACAGCCGTCCAGACGCCCCACCGTAGCGTAGTGTGCTCAGCAGAGTGTGGTCAGCGCAGGGGACCTGGATGTTAGCCCCCCTCGCTGATGCCAGTATTTTATGATATTGCGATGCTCCAACTTTTGATAGATTGAAGTATCTGGAAATGTGATTTATGCTTCAAAACTTTTTCAAATCCCTTGGCCTGGAAGGTGGGATTTCTTCCTGGCTTTCCTACTTTTATGAGAACCCCTATTCACCAGCGGGATTGCAGCTGGAGGTAAAGGCAAAGACTCTCAACCCTCCCTCTCTACCAACGTACTCCTCCTTATTCCAATGTCAAATCCTCCACTTTGAGCAGTGTGGGAAGTGCTTTATTTCTCAGCAGCAAAATATAAAAGCGCACTTTTAATTTTTTTTTTAGAATCTATACACACACACACACATTCTGAACCCCCGCCACCCCCGACACGCTCACTTGATTTGAGCTCCACAGGACACAGGTTGTGTGTCAGTGTTGGGGTGAGGAGAAGGTGAGTGAAGTGTGGAGCAAACTCCTGTCAGAGCTCTGCCCACTGGTTCCCTTGCCCTGGGGGACTGCCTGTCGCAAACGCTCACATTAGCCATTTACTCCATTTTTGGCTCTCGCCTGCCACCACTCTGATGACATGTTTGTCTGTCTGTTTTTCGCTGTCGTGTGTGTGTGTGTGTGTGCGCGTGCGTGCGCGTGCGTGCGTGCGTCCACCAACTGCAATGCAGAGGCCACAGATGCAGAGTGATGTTTGACATGAGTTTTAATGATGAAACCATTTGGAAACAGGAAACAAACAAATGTAGCTGCCAATAGGGCAGACTGACTAAAATTACTGGCTGTCACCAACAGCAGGGCAATAATAAACAGGCTAAGTAACAAGGTAATGTTACCAGCACACAATTGCTTAGACTGGCAAAGCAATTCCAAGAATCTGTAAATAAGGAATGAGCCGAGACAGTTAATATACAGGAATGCAGGATACTGACAAACATGGTTATTGGTTAATTGGATAATAGAAAATAGAAACCCATATTCTCATTTGTACTGTACCCAAGAGGAACATCCCTTGCTGTTGGAAACAGGCACTGCAGGGCTGCACCTGTCACAGAAGCCCCTTCTGGGAGTGAAGTTATAGATGAATACAGAATGCAGAATATGCCGTGCTGACATCCAGGACCGTTCCTCCAAATTTAGTCCTCCCAATCCACCTGGTACTGAATACATCCCCGCACCCAGTGGGAGGTCAGGATCCGCTGGACAGTGTAGATGAATTGGCCATCCAGCAGATGGGAGGAAGGGAAGCAGAAATCGCAGGGGACAAAGGCATTACATGAACAACATGTAATGCCATGGACACACAACACAACTTTCAAAGTCGTTAGATCCCTGCACTGTTCACACTACACAACGTTCTGTCTTGTGATCAGGAATCTTGAAGTCGTTGTGGGTTCACACTACATGACTGATCGGTGACAGGGGGTCACACATTACACATTACAATAATCTTTCAACAGGAGGAATCCCCGAACAGTCTGGCGGGTCTCCTAACTACATTTTGTCATGAAAACACACCTGAGAATTTACACTGGAAACAACGTGATACCATGCTCGTGACAGGATTATATTCAAAAACCTAGAGAAGAAAAGTAAAATCCGTATTTTGTGTGTTTCTGGGATACTTGGCAGCCAGACATCATTTGTCCCATGGTTGAAATGGAGTGGCAGGTCTGCAGTGTCAGCTTCCCAGGCAGACAAACTCCCCCCCCCTGGAATGAGGACATGCTTTGCTTTGCTTTACCCATGCCAGTAGGCAGCTTCAGTTAATGGCAATGTAGTCAGTGTCGTATTATCTCTGGTTCAATCTCTTGGTCTGACACAGAGCGTACTATTGCAAGTACTATGGGTACTATTGCTGTTATTGAAGTGTTAACACAACTTCCCACAGGAAGTTGCTAATTTGAATTACCAGTATCACTGTATTACCATCAGATGAAGGAACCAAAGAGATATGTGACCAAAGGCCTTGTGGTACAGGGAGAGGATAGGCGAAATCAGGGGAGCTCTGTTCGGAACACACGTGCAACACGCAACAAAGTAATAAGGCAAGGACTGCTTCCCGATCAGTTCCGTTGTCCTACTCTGTGACTGGATTTTGTCCATTCTAGAACCTGTAGATGCTGCAGGGACACAGGCTCTTCCTCCTGATCCGATGCCAAGCTCTGCACACACTTCACTACTGACCCAATGGCCGGCGTTACAACTGTGACTGGTCCAGGTTTAAGGCTCTGGTTTTAAGATAGCTTTGTTTGAGGTTTATTGCTACCGTGTCTCCATTATGCATTGATACCATTTTTTTATTAGGTGCAGTGAATAATACAACCAGCATGGCAAAGAAAGGCAGGTGGAGCCCATGAGACCATGACTTGGTTTTAAATTAGGAGGAAAGGGTTTACGCCTTGGTTTTAAGATGCTCTAAATTGTTTGATACTTTGTGACTAATATCCCTCCATCGTGCAGCATTGTAACCGTTTGATTAGGTGCAGGAAACGCTGTAACCAGAAACAGAGGGAGGTAAGACAGGTACAGGGCGAGATGGAGAGACCAACTGGTTCTTTGGTGAGGTCTCATAATTGCTTAGTGATACGTGTTGCACTCTTGAATTCTAATAATTGGGATCACATCAAGGTTTAATGCTCCTATTCTAATAATAAATTATATGGTATATAATTAGCATTCTGTGTATGAGGGAGAGAAAGGGAGAGCTTGTAAGGTAATAAAATGTCCTGTGTCTGTGTGGCACAGTGCATTCCACTACTGCCTCACAGCAAGAAGGTCCTGGGTTTGATTCCCGCCTGGGGCGCTCAGGGGCCTTTCTGTGTTGAGTTTGCATGTTCTCCCCGTGCTCACATGGGGTTTCTTCCATATAACATCATTAAGAACCCCCACTAAAAACCGGCACAAGAAACACCATCTGACCAGCGATGGATGCTGACGTTGGTCCCCGGGCGCTGTAAGCTGCCCACCGCTCCTGGCCTTGATGGGGGGGAGCGGAGAACACACTTCACGGCTTCCATTAATTGCGTGTGTTGTGGTGTGTGCAGGGAGAAAATAAAGACGAGCTAAGCTTGTCCAGTTTAGTTTTTTCCTCTACGAGTAACACTGGATTTTTATATGAATGTACTGTGTGAGCAATAAGTAATGATGAGTAATAATGTTGCTGCAAGGTGCTGCACACGTTGCGTGTAGCCTTGGAAAACACACAAAGCTAAATTAGTGTAGAGCCTTGTCTCTCCCTCCTCCGACATCCCTTCTTTCATTAGCACACCCCGTGTTCATTTCTTCAACTCCTATATTCTCTGTGCCTTGGAGGTGTCATCTGTGCTGCAAATAAATCGCTTATAGAGTGTACGGCCTTCTGTCGTGCTGAATAACACACTCTCAGGCTCGCACGCAGGAACCAGCATCTTCTTTGAGTAATTGAGTTTCTGACTCTCCCTTGGCAGGTGAGAGTAATAGGCTTTTGATACCAGTCTCAACGCCGTCCTGGGCTTGCAGGTAAATGTGTGCTGCTGCTCTAGCCACTGGATTTGCTTGTAATTCCACATAGGAAAAGCCAGCTCTTGATCTTCTCATCTAGAGGGGAAAAAGAACAGTGTATTATGTTTATAATATACGTATATTAGGGGTGTCACGGTTCAGATTCGAAACGAAAATCGATCCAAATGAGCGTTTGATTTCGAATTTCGAAATCACAAGCAGGTTCACAATTCTCCCTGTATCTTTGTGGGTAATATTGTCCGACATGGTCGCCATATTGGGCCGATCAAGATCCAGTGGTAAACAAATGCAGTGTGTGCTGGGGCGTGTCGACTGCGGCTCGCCCGGCTCCGAACCCACTTGATTGAATTTGGAGTTGGGAGAGCTGCAGTCGGTCGCAGAGGGGTCCACTGCACCGCATCCCTCAACGCACACTGTACAGTTTTTTATTTCATTTTACGGCTCCTTATGGAACGAAACACTTTCTCGGTGGACCCCTATGCCGTCTGTTTTTTTTTTTTTTGTTCCGTTAGCTTTTTTGAATTTAAAGAGCATAAATCTGTCCCTGAGCACACGGAGCGGCGCTCGGTGTATGTGGACATATGCTTGCAACATTTTTCTAAAAAGGAAATTGTCCTGAAACACTACTTTTTTTTTTTTTTTTTTTTTTTTATGGTAATTTTCAAATTTGAACAATTTCAAAGCTTGAAGTTAAGTCAGTCAGTCAATATTCTGCTGTGATTGAAGGTTTTTGTTTTTTAAATTCAACAGTTTAATAAAGATATGTTATTTTTTTTATCAATTCATGCATAAATTCATCATTTCTCATAACACGTAGGTCGGACCTACAGGAAAGAACAGTTTATATGTTGACTGTATCCAAAGTTGTGTTGGTCAGACTATAAATAGATGTATTGCTTGTGTTTAGTGAATAATACAGAAGATAAGTAACTTCGCAAAATCGCATACTAAATCGCAATTGCAATATTGGTCTAAAAATCCGCAAGTAGATTATTTTCTCAAATCATTTAATCCTAGAGTGAGCCTTTGACCAGAATGTCCAGGAATTCCACAGATGTGGCGATGAAAGTGGGAAATAAACCCCACTGTCACCAACGAAATGTCCTCGAGTGCAGAGGTTCCATGCCGGGCCGTGAGAACATGGGTGAGGTTTTTCAGGAGCGATCAGCGATCTGCTCTGCAGTGTGAATGCATCTAGAGTTTTTATTTGCTTTGTTTGCAGAAAAGATTGCTGTGATTAGAGCTTCGTAACCGTGCATAAGCCCCCCCCCCCCCGTACTAAATTTGAGCATTAACATTTTTTAAATATTCAAATATTAAAAATAACGACGGCTGCAAGCAGCTATGAGCGCCCTGGCTCTGCGCACGTCAGGGGGCGCTGGAGGGAACCCGGTTGACTCAGCCGTGCACTTTTGTGACCATCGGACGCTGCGCGAAGGACTAACATGTTTTAACAAGGACTACATCCAAGTTTAAAAAAAATTCATTTCCATTGCCATTAAGCAGCACTATGACCATAACTCAATATTAGCACGTAAATGTCTTCAGGCCCGGACTCTTCGTAAACCTATGAAGTTTGGGGCACATTTCATCATTTACAGTCAAGTTACAATCCACTTCCTGCCAATAGGGGGAGCTATGACTTTGAGGCAGATTTGACAACGTACAGTCGAGTTACAAACCACTTCCTGTTTCGTGGTGAAAGAAACATGGAAATAAGACGCCTCGCCTAAGGTCTTGTATATACATACGCTGACCAAGTTGGAGGTGGATTTGAATTACCTTCTAGGAGGAGTTTGCGAAAGTACGGAGCCTGAAAATGACGAAACATGGAAATTCGACGCCTTGCTACGCCCACGCCGCTCGACGAGAACTAAACCTTTTCACAACTTTTAATCGTTAAAGGTATTTTATGTATGCTGAGCAAGTTTGAGCTGGATCTGATTTTCCCCACAAAGAGGAGTTTGTGAAAGTTTGCATAAAATACACTGAAAGCGCACAAAATTGAAAATGGCTGACTTCCATGTTCGATTCCCCTTTGTGTCAACAACACATGTGCCGGCGCCAGTGGTAGGTCATCTTTTGTTCTGTAAAATGTCAGAAAACTGTCTTAGGTGACTTCTACAACCTGCATGTTTCGTCTGACCGACAGAAAACCCCAAATATATAATTTAGGATGATTTAACATGACAGAAAAGTAGCAGATTCTCAGATTTGGGCCTGAATCTATCAATATATACTTAATAAGTGACTTAAATGGATTAAAAGTGTCAATGGTGGTGAAATAACGAAGAACTAGCCGCAAAATATCATTATTTACTTGACTTACCAATTCTCTCTTCCAAATAATCCGTTCATGGAAGGAAATCTCACAATTTAGTATCCCCCTTATCCGGGCAATATGCACCTACGTTAATGCTCTGTAAGAGTGGGCTCCAACACTTTAAAGGAAGCACAACAGTGTTTGTTTCTCCAAGTCAAGAGGGATTCTTTTCAAAGGTAGCCCTGCTGCCTTCAACCTTCAAAGGACATACCAAAAGTAGATATTATTTATAGTTTATGGGCCAGCAATTCCCGAGCACTAGTACAAATATATACAATGTTGTGTTTTTTGTTTTTTTTTTAATATTATTTTATTGTTTATAAACCAGCAGTACCCAGGCCAGGTGTAGTGGTCTGTACCTCAGCAGCAGGCCAAAAAAATGTACAGTACTTAGTTTCTGTTCAATTATAGATATTATTTTGAATTTGTCTATTTCAATATTTATTGGTCAACTACAAATGTGTACAGTCGGTACCTGATGTTCATAATTATTTATTGTTTATAATCCTTCAAGTTTCAAAGTCAAAGTGATCAAATTGGCAATGGTATTATCTGACTTATTTCCTGTGTTGAAAGCCTGTTCAAATATAGACGTTCATGAACCACTGACTGCCTGGACCTATCATGGTGTCCTCACAGTGGTGGCCTGCTGGCAACAAACCTTTGCTCTTATAATATCTCTGTTTTAGTGTTCCACTAGCCTAGAGTATCCAGCCATTATGCTTATAAGTGGTGGTATCAAGGGCTGGTGTGTTTGTATGTGCATCAATGGGGTGACATTATGGATGGATGAGTATCCATGAGTATATGGTGGAGTATCCGTGGGCTGGTCTGGGTCGGTCCCTGACCTTCCATCCACCTGATGAACTGATGCCAAAACCTCAATTTCTATTTTGTAAGTAAATGAGTTATTCATTGATGAATAAATATTGCTTAAACATTAGTCCTTTTGTCGTCTCCCTCCTTAATCAGATGTACCTTTGGTTTCACTTGAGGTTCATAACCGTACATTGTACTAAGCAGTTGTTGGCTCATTAGTTTTTGATTCACATGCACTTCTGATTCATCAGAATGCAGGAAATTAAGTCTTTGTAACTACAATTTTGGGAAACTGTAATATGTACTAAACACGGCTAAACTGACCCTGTGTTTTGCTGCCTGCAGCTATATTTGATAATTGCTTTTATTCAAACACAACTACCTTATTGAGAAACAAGTGTTTTTCTTTACAAATAAAGACTCGATAGTCTAACAATGGCATAACCGTCAGTGCATCAAAAAATACATGTTTAAATCGAAAATCGAATGGTGACCTTAAAATCGAAAGCCAAATCGAATGGTGGATTTGGAGACCCGTGACACCCCTAATATATATAATATATTCACCAGCAGCAATAAAGTTGCTACACTCGGATGTTAGGAAGCGCCTTCTCACCATATCACTAGAATCTTTCAAAATCCTGCGACTATTCAAAATCTAAAAATGTCAGCTGTCATCAGAAAAGCGGTCAGTGATAATGTAAACTGTGTGTGCTGACTAGCAAAAAACATAAAATTCAATTTGACACCTGTGTTACCCTTTAACAAACTTTAAGCATTTTTAGGGGCATTCGTCTTTGAGGCTGAGCCTGTTTTTAGTACGACTAATGATTTGCTGCTTTCCCGACCCAGCCGCCTCTGGCTCGCTGTTTGGGAATTGTTATTTATGATGGAATTTAGTATCTAGGTGGGACCGTTGGGGTGGTGACGCTTAAACAGGGGAAGTTTCCCTATGGGCCACTAGATGGCAGTATTGAAACATGTTTGGTGTAGGTGGTGTCGCAGAGCTGGTGCCTACTCTGCACAGCAGCATGTGCTCCTGAGCACCACCTTCTCCCTCCTTCCCCCCGTCTCTCTTTCTCCCTCTCCCTTTTGCGTTTTACGGTCCTCTCACCCTTTTCACGTTCCTGTTTTGTGTGTGTGTGTGTGTGTGTGTGTGTGTGTGTGTGTGTGTGTGTGTGTGTGTGTGTGTGTGTGTGTGTGTGTGTGTGTGTGTGTGTGTGTGTGTGTGTGTGTTGCTGGATTAGGAAAGATGAACCAGAGCACATCTTCTGACACGTCCAAAGAACGATGATGAAACCTAACATGAAAGTCTCAGCGTTCATTAAAGTCAGGCCAGAATTCAAATGCTCTCTCTCCCTCTGCCCCCCCTACATGTTACTAGTATGGTATTTCCTCAGTGTCGATATTTTTCGCAGGTGAAATTAGTTAAAGTTAAAACGTCTTTACTGAGCCTATCATGGCTTAATCCACCCCCCCCAAAAAAGATCACTGGTGCTAAGTGTATTTATCTGTACTGGTGCACGCCCGTTCAAAATGTAAGACTTTCTAAGACATTTTAATGACACAGTTTAACAAAATGTCAATAATTCAGTGCTGTGTTCCACAATGGAAGATGAAACTGCCGGTTAGAGTCGTACAGCGGGGGAAAAACAGTCTTAGTGTGACTCCCCTTTCCCACTGCGCCAAAAACCCGGCAAGACACGGTAGCATCTGGCATTTGTCATCAGTGGGGAAAGCTAAAACCGGGGTTTCAGTCCCGGGTCAGATGACCCTGCAAAAGACACAGGTTTGGATCAGCTCTACCTCAGATCTGCTCTGATGTGAACCGGACACCTGGGTCAACCCGCTACTTTTGGCCCCTTTGCCGGTGCGGTGAAATCAGAAGTTGTTGACTTTTTTTCCGCACGGGGGACCGTGAAATGTTGTGAGTCTGGGGATCACACCGTGGGGAGCACAGCTGAGAACCCCCCGCGCTCCCTGCCGGTCGCCGGGCTCCAAGTCACTCCAGCACCGCCCCAAGCCGATCCCCGCTCCCTGCCGCCGAAGGACCGGTGCGTGCACCGGCAGCATGGAATATCCATGGTCCTCCACGCTGCTTCTATAGTGTTTGGTCGTTTGTAAATGACGGCTCAAAATATATACTTTTTGAAGATTTCCAGTTATATGTCGTTGTTTGTTTCAGTTGCTGTCTCCTCTGCTGTTTTATTCCCAATCACACTGGAATCATGACACGCCCCTTTTCCGACGTGTTCATGACGTGGAACGTTACGCACCAAAAAATCCCTGCATTTCTCCTGGCAACGGGAAAGGTGTCAATCGCCTTTTTTCAGCGGGTTGACCCGGGTTTTTCAAACCCATTAATTTTGGTGTAAAAACTGTATCAGTCGCAGAGCCCTGAAGCCCCGCCCCCTGCTGGCTCGCTGTTCGCTGTTTATTCAAAGTCTATTATAATTACACGTGTCGTGTTTCCAATTGCACCAAATTTGACTCCGCACGTTCTTGGGTCCCCAGTAATACACCTGCCAAGTGTGTAATAGATTGGATGAACGGTTGTCGAGAAGGACATACACGCATACAGACAGAGATTCCTTCCTTTATAGTTGGATATCAAAAATCATTCCCATGTGTTTGTCGTATTTTTCTTTTGACACAAATACACAGGATCCCTTTAGCTAGAGGCTGTGCTTTGTGTTTCCGCCATCTATTATTACTGCACATTAGCAATGAGCAGATTAATGAACAACAGAAATGCAGCAGTTTGAAATACAACAGTTGGCTTGTCACCTGCTGACCTGGAGTCAGCATTCAGTGTAATACCCAGCAATAAGTGTTTTTCCTGACGTTTAGTCATCAGTCATTACATGTTTGCCGTAAACTTGAAAACACACACACACACACACACACGCACTTGCACAGAAACACACTGACATAGTATCATTGTATAGAAAAAATACAGAAAGATTATGCATCTGCGTCCTTATACTGTATGTGTACTGAATGTGTGTGTACTCCCTCCGTATCCGTTTGCTTTGTGCCAGTCTACAGAATTTTTTATTCTTCAAGGGAACACATGAGAGAGGAGTGAAGCGTCATCAGCCTCACCATTAAAGTGGGCAGCAGCTGGGGCAGCCAGCCCATGGCAGCACTACATTAGCTAGCTAGCTTCCAGGAGGGTGTAGACAGGAGGCAGTTATAGGAGCTGAGAGGAGACGAAGGAGACTCCGGAGAGTGCGGCACGTTAATGTATTCCAATATCTGATGCACAGCGAATGCTCCTTGTTAGCCAAAGACAGAGAGGGAGGGAGGGAAAGAAAGAGCGATGCATCCGCTGCATGCGTTCTTGTCGGGTGTTGGAAACCGAGAGAGAAGGGCAGAAGAGGCAGACGAAAATATGAAAAAGAAAAGGGGATGTATTGGGGGAACAAAAACGGGAGTGGTAGAGTGAGAGAAGTTTAACCATCGGCTCTCACAAGAGCGATGGCTTTATATCTTCAAATGATATGGAGTTGTACAGAAACGCTCTCTCTCACACATTGCGACTCTAAAGCTCTCCCTCATAGGAACTTAATGCACGTAATAAAATAGCGCGGCACACACATACACACACGCATTGGGGCTAAACTGATTTTTTTTTTTTTAATCAGCCGGCGTAATCACAGACTTAACATCTTCTCTGCACGTTAAAGCAGCTAAGCCCTGTCGCTCCGAGCACGTACACACCAGCTCACGCAGACCCGCACATATACACTCCTCCTCCGTCGTCTTGAGCGGTGGTGATTGCTGACGAGCGGAGCTCACACCGGCTGAGAAGATTCTGATCGCTGCAGAACAATGAGAGACGAAGAGGGGGGCTACCTGACGTTAATCCTGGTGGTCCAAAGGCAAGATTAGTCGTAGTAGCTGATCCCGACACGGATTACAGTTTTCAGAGTTCCTGTAAATGCAGCATCACTTCCGGCAGAAATTAAAATTTTCTGTGTTCCCGTGAACGCAGCGTCGCCTCCTGCTGTCTCTCCACCCGATAACAACTTGGAGCGCTTTCTTATCCACCTGAACCAGAGACCCGTGTCCACGTCTTCTAACATAATACCAGAGAACGAGTCCACAAGTTAATCAATTGCGGATGAGGCCATTCTCTCGGACGGATTAAAAAAATAAAATAAAAAATGCTAAAATGGGTCGCCAAATATTCTTTGGCGGCTCTTAATATACCTGGGTGGCCAGCTTAAGTAATGTCTATATGTGGGAAACACTGCGTGGAATACTGCTCTTGGAGGACGGTCGCCTGGATTGAGAGGAACAGCTGGCTGAGGTTTATTGTCCGGCCAAATAATGAAGCTGCCATGAATTCCTCCATGGACAAGGAACTGATTTCCTGCTTCATATTCTATCAAACAAAATATGACAAAGTTTGTGAGAACAGAGTTACAGAGTACATTTTTTTAAAAACAATTGCAGAACGTTTCCAGTAAGTGTCATATCGATAAAAGCAAATATGGAGTTTTTGTAGAACAACAGAATGTGTACGTTCCTGACCTGTGTTCCTTACCTGCTGGGATAGTGGGTTTCTTTTTTTCTAATCTTTAACGACTTTCATTGCTTTCACAAAAGCAATGGAAAGAGTCTCAAAACATATCTCTGACTAATACATGAATCAGTTTGAAACATATCTTTTCACAAAATTCCCAAGTACATCAAAAGTATTTGTGGCACAATGAATATCGAATATTGAATATTAAGGACTATTGAATATGGATTAAGAGGACTACCATGCTACTGGCACCGGTGAATGGTAGCATATGTGCTTATATTAAGGTAAGGAACATATCTTTTCACAAGATTTGTGAAACGATTACCCTTAACAGTCAAATATAGGGTCTGTCTGTGTCATTGGAAATGACACCGACAGTTAGCAAGTTAGCAATAATTAGTGTTACGTGTTTTTTCTGGTTTAGAAAATTCACTTGTGGGGAACTTATCATTGATATGCAAATTCAAACATTTCACCTGCAAATTAGATGGCACTAGGTCAAAAACCAACATATGGCAGTTCTGTTTGATGTTTGAATACATTATTCCAGGCTATACAAGGTTTCTCTCAGTTGTATCATCTGAAACATTGAAAATCCCATAGTTGTGAGAGCCAAACCCTACTGTGTGTATCTGTATGTGTTTGGTGTGTTTGTCTTTGGACTCGTCAATAAAGCAGCATCCAGGTGTTAAGTAAAAACAAGCAAGACCGTTTAGGTAGCTGCAATGTAAACGCTGTTCGAAACGTTTGGGTTGTGCTACAACCCTGGTTTTACGAATGAAGAATGAGAGTTCTTACTATGGCTGTCTCCAATCAAGTCTCAACTTGGCCCTGTCAGGCTGTGATTGAGTCACTTGGGCATCTATCACAAGGCCCACCCCCCAGTATATATACTGGGTCACCGCTTGTCATACTTCCTCTGACCCATTATTCAGCTCTTGAGCGAGCTGGTCAGTCAGGCCACCGCTAAGAACTCTTGTTCTTCATTCGTAAAACAGGGTTATAGCACAACCCAAACACTTTACTTTGTTTCAAACTATTAAATACTGTAGGAGTCTCTGCCCACAGGTATGGGTTTAGGGAGGGAGACAAGTTGAGTCTTTCTGGCACTGGGGTTCCGACATGAGGTTAGTTTTATTAAATTAATCGAAACAGAAAGGCTCGCTGGCCAAAAGGATAACCAATAATGAGAGCAGTAAGTTGGGGCGCAAGAGGAAGGAAGGCTTCACTGTCTCCTGGTCAGCTGAAAAACAAAAAAACTAGCCGTACCTAACCGGTCGAGAACTTTGTCGATCCGGGGCATCGGGTGGGCGTCAAACTTTGAGACCACGTTCACCTTTCAGTAGTCTATCCGGAACCGTACCGACCCATAGGGCTTACCCACCAGTCACTCGTGTACTCTTCTTTCACCCCAATGTCCAGCATGGCCTAATTCCACCTGCATGATCGTTCATTTATGTTTGGGCAGGCGATACGGTCGAGAGCGCACCTTCACCCCCAGGGTGGTCTCCACATGGTGGTGTATGAGGCATGAGGCCTGGCAGGGAGGGGAAAACATCGGAGAAGCGACGCTGAAGCGTGGCCACATCCGCATTCTGGCCTGGAGACTAAACAGGGGCCCGGTATGATCGGCCGCGCTACAATCGGCTGCCTTTGGAACCTCTGGCCCCAACTCATCCCGCTCAATGACCGATGTGGCCAGAGCCCTAGATACCCCCTTCCTCCATTCTTTTAAGATGTTCAGGTCATAAATCTGTGTTGCGACTCACGACTTGTGGCGCACCATTTGCGTGTATCTGCCCGAATACCTGGCCAATAGAAGCAGGCCATGATCCGTTGCAGTGTTTTATAGTGTCCAAGGTGACTGGCCATCAGATTATGGTAAGCCACCTGCATTTCGCATTTCCCAGGGACTTTTTGGGACCAACAACCTGCGGCCAGGGCTGGGCTGCCTGCAGTGCCCGTAACCCTGCCCAGGCGTCTGTGTAGCTCCCTGATTTCCCACGGCAGCACCACCCTGGGAGCTGACGGGGGACAGAGAGGGGACAGCACAGGAAGGGGAGACAGCGTCCCCTGTCCACCAGAGATCCCGCTTGTAGGCATCCACCCAATCACGGTCGCCCTCAGTGGGCACTGATTCGGCCAATTCAGGCAGCTGTGCGGCCACGGGAAGGAAGCAGTGCTGTCGCAGCTTAATCACGCCCCTTGGTCGGCCACATATACCCATCCCCCTCACTGACCGCGAGGCCAGAACCGATGTGTCCTACGCATACTTTCAAAGGCAGAGACGTAGAACCTAAGGTCTGGGTAGTCCATTTTAAGGACCCACTGGCACCGGGGACAGGGTCCGTCGAGGCATGAAATCTGAGATAGGTTCAACCATATGTGGCGCTGCGTCACCACTGAAAACCCTATCACACGCCCTGTGTCTTGCACTGCACCCCTGGTTATCGTGAGGCAGAAGTCTGTGGCCTTGCACAGTTCCACATATGTTTCGGGGTTGGCCTTCCCCTCCAGTTCCCGTAGGAGCCTGGCCTGGTAGGCCTGCAGCAGGCAGACGTTGTTCAGCAGAGCCGCAGCCTGCCCTGCCGCCTTCTGGGATTTCTCCGCCAAATTCTCCATCAGCCTACAGGTCTTGGAAGGTAGCTGGGGCTTAGCTAGGTATCCCAACTCTGGCTCGGTGTCCAGTGGTGACCACTAGCTGAGCGCCTGGATAGGGGAGCGCATCTTCTATGGAGCACCCCAAGACAACCTCACCTCTGAAGTAAATTCGTCCAGCACCGAAAGGAGATGTGGGCGGGGAGTTAGATCCCCAGCCTACGGAAAATACGCCCCAGATACCATGGAGGGAGCAGCGGGCTCGTGGGGTCTGCCTTTCTAAGGGATTTCCAGCTTCGCCACAGCTCGCTCCAGGAGGTGCAGCAGCTCCTAGTGAAAAGGCCCCTGGGACGGTTTATGAGCTCTTCTCCTTCTTCCTCCTCCACCTCGGAGTCCCACTGGGCTGAAAGTCCCGCAAATCCTGGTGCATGTCCAACTCCTCCTGATCCACCTGGCACGCATGCTGAGGGATATCCAAAGAGGCTGGGGAGCGTGGCCTCGAAACAAAGTCTGAGGACGGGAGAGCAGATTCCCCCTCTTTGCCCTCCCATAAGACGTTCGTAGGCCTTTTGGCAGTAAGGGAGCCACTAGGGAGGGAACCGAAGATGTCCGCTCAATGGCGACCGACTCGAACAGTTGACGCAGAGGAACGGGTCTGACAGCGGTGCTTCCGCGTGCTCATGGCCGAGACAACAGACGCACAGCGGGTGAGTATTCCTGCGGGTCCTGTGCACGCTGCACCCCGCACGTCTGCAAGTCAGCAGCTGGCATAATTTTGTCTTTTCTTTTTTTCTGTTTCCATAAGGACTTGCTTCCAACAGTGGAGAGCTAAATAAGCAAAGAGGAAGTTTGACAGGCGGTGACCCAGTATATATATATACTGGGCGGCGGGCCTTCTGATGCGTGCCAGAGTGGCCCAATCACAGCCTGTCAGGACCAAGTTGATACTTGGTTGGTTAACAGGGTTTTCAGCTTTATTCAGTGGCGCTGTCTGAAGACAGCTTAAGGCATAATAAGAATTCAAGTTCGAAATGAAGTAAAACTGTTCCTGAAAGTGTGAGGTTTAAATTGTGAATCCAATTTGTGGATTTCCCTGGTGAGTCAATCCAATTTCAGAGGAGCAAGAATGTTTTTAAATTCATTGATGGAGAAGTTTGTTCCACAGACTTAAGTCTTTCCTTGCAGAGTGCTTTAATTTGAGTGTAATATATAATTGCACCAAATCAGTTGAGAAGGTACATTTGGTTAGTTTCTCCTCACTTTCATTGAGTCAAATTTTTTGTCATTCCTTTCTCACTTTCTCTGCCCAGCTTTCTCCTTTCACCCCTCCCACTCCACGCCACACTTCCAAATGCCACCCCCCCCCCCCCACACCCCCTCTCCCTTTCTCTGTCTGAAGATGAAGTGCTAATACATTTAGCTTCCGCAAGCTATGTGAGAAGAACACACATTTAATGAGCAAACACTTAGACTAACCAATTTATCCCTCTGGTGTCTCTGTTTGCAAAGGTGTGGGTGTTTGTGCCTATGCATGCCTGCATGCATATCTGTATACATGCATTTGGTGGTGGAGGCCTGCATTTTTCCTTTGACGTTGTGTATAAGTACACAAGTTTATAGATGCAAATACATGTGGACACACGTTTGCAAATATTCAGTATGTGTGCATTCAGTTTGTCAGGTAAAACTCTGTGTATATTGTGAGAGAGAAGCAGAGCTGTCGTCAGCGCAGTAAGCGTTGCTCTAAGGGAGGCTTGAGATCTTAGCTGCTTACTGTTGAGGATGTACACCTGTTGGACCAGTGGAAATCACCCCATATTCCATTCCTTCACCAACCTCCACCCTCATCCTGCTCTCAGTATTTCTTTATGCTGCCCAAGGATAAATAACAACGAATACAAAAAAAATCTAGTTTGGTGTCACCCCCAGAGCAAGGGAAATACAAGGAGGTCTTCGGCAGAACTGATATATTGGCTTCGACAAAGATAAGATTAGATAACACATTAATAATTTTATTTGGTCACAAGTTAATATGAAGACATCTTTGCTCGGCTGGAATTTACGAACGCTCCTCAAGTTTCACTGCAGAATCCAGCAAATCATTTTGTCCTTTTAAAAGGGTAACAACAAAGCATGTTATTTTTTTACAGTTCATTTCTGAATCAATTTTCACCTTCCCAAACTAACTACATATTTGCAATAATCTATGCATTTACACAACTATTTACACATTTGCAAATCGGTATACACTTTCGGTATGCACTATTTACACACTTTTTGCACGTTAAGAAATCTATTTATGTGTTCCAAAATCTTTGTACACATGTGCTAAAGGATGTTGAGACCATATTAGCTCTACAAAAGTGCCCAGGGTGACAATACTCTGCGTAACCCATGGTGCCCCTCACTGGCGGACATGATGAATGTGTTCAACTTAGTTTTACCCCCAGAGAGTTGATAGTCAGCACATTAGCTCTATATTCATTTCTCTCTGTCTCTCTCCTCTGTCTGTCTGTCTGTCTGTCTCTCCTTCTCGCTCCCACAGTTACTGTATTGTAAAGACAAGTCAGGAGTTTGACTGTGCAAAGTGCCTGCCAGTGACATTCTAGGTCCTTTTTTTCTCAGTCAGGATTCCAAGTAGAACGCCTTGCCAAAACCTCTCTTCCCCAAACACCAGGATTTATTAAAATGGTCCATTCACATTATTCATCATTTACCTTATTGATTTCCAAAGAAGCTTTTCTCTCTGTCTTGAAGTTACATACGCACATGTGCACGTCAGCACAACAAACGAACAGTGTGTTGTTTATTTTCCTAATATTACATGCACACACAAACACCAATGCCACAAGACCATTGGGGTTTCAGGTCTAAATCAAGTGTGAAGCGTTGCCAAATGGGTGCATCTGGTGACCCTCATGCTACAACCATAGCAAATATGATTCAACTAAGCAAAGAAAATGAAATACTGGCTAGATTGTTTGTGAGAATGCGCGTGTGAGTAAATGAGGCATACACATACATAAACACACACACACTGGACCTGAGCTAATTCCTAATTTTTGAACAGTTATTGTCCTGCCCTTTTATATGCTGGCGCATATAAATCCAGTTTAAAGATTGAATCTGATGTCTGTCAGGCATCATGAGCCCATAGACAACAATTAAATGGACCTGAAAGCCATTGTCTGTTAGAAGGTTGGTTCTCTGTGTCTGTTGCTATGTGTGAATTTATGTGAATCTTGGTCGTGCGTGCGTGGGTTCCAGCGCGTCCCACTTCCAGAGCACATCACCATGTAAATGGGCCTTGTGTGAATGGGAGCAGGGATCGATATTTATGGAAATCTGTACTGGCAATTTCCCACCTCAAGACCTTGTAATATTTACGAGAAAATGCCGATACAGCATTGATGCAGCTGTGTTGTGAATGGAAGTAGTAACATTGCCGGGACAGCACGTGCGGTAGGGGTGGAACCAAATCCGAATACTGGCAAAGCACAAATAGTGGGATTTAATTGAGATTATTTGTTTTTGGTAAGAAAAAAAAAAACATTTTGAAAAACGGCGAGTCCGTTCCGAACTGTGCCGCTTTGTTGCAAAGATGAGACACTACAACACATCCAGTCTCTACGAGACGGGACTTTTTATTTCTTAAATTGTATTCCCTTTCTTCTTAAAAAATGCCACGCAGACCCTAGACATGGTGTATGTCAGTTCGGGAAGTATGAAGTGCTGGCAGTGACAGCGGGCACAAGCACTTGGCTTTCCCGCTGGCTGCACCGGAGCACAGAGCCTAAGAGGGAACAAGTAGACAGGGAGAGGTAGTACAGGTGGAGAAAGTTCCTTCTCCAGAGGCAGAGAGTGTAGGACAGGTTGAAAATGATCACACTGATTAAAATAAAGGTATTATTTAAAATTTTAAAATGGTTTAATTGAATTAACCCTGTAGTCTCGGGTGAGGAAGGTGATGACCAGGGAGCTTTGAGCTGTCTTTAAACGCAGGACTCCGATCAGATCTACCAGGCTGAGTTCTTATGGTACCTACACTGGCAGCTGAAGCTGGGCAGGTGGAGCAGGCTGGTGGGAGGGGAGGGTGGGCATGTTGTATTACCGCTATCTGCTGGACTGTCCCCTGCTCTATCTATTGCAGCATTATCATGGCATGTGTGAAAAGGCGCAAGACAGAAACGTTCTGGAATGTAACTGCATGTGTAATTCATGAAAATCACTAGTGGTGCCGGAAAGGTTATCCCACTAATTTACCGGGAACTATATGTGAAAGGGGCTTAAATTAGAGGCCATCCACTGACAAAGTGGGGCGGTTAAACAGATGGCATCAGCTGTAACCACTACACAGATTACTCAACACAGAGCATTTGTCCAGAGTGGCTAATCACACCCAAATATGTGTGTCTGTGTGTTATTAGATATAAGCTTGGCACGCTTAAAGTAGTGCGCTGTTACACATCATAGTTCACATTATAGCCCCTTTCCCACTTGCACTGAAAGCTGTAAATCTACCGGCAATGCACCGTATTGGTGTCATGTGTGAATGGGAGCTGGTGTCGATATTCCATAAAAGTTGTTCCATAAATTTCCCCACTCTCGACCTTGTATCATTTCCGGCAAATTGGCACAACAGCTGTGAATGGAAGTACGTGGGAATGGAAGAAGTACCTTTTCCGTAAAGTAGAGGTGGAGCTGAATCCAAATAATGGACAAATAGTGGGTTTTTATGAATATTTATTTCATACAAATATTCAAAAAACTATTTGTTTTCAGGAAGAAAAAAAACAACATTCTGACAAACGACAAGCCTGAGGGAGGGTGTGAAGCGCTTGTCTAAAATCTGTCTTGCATGATATTAGACACTACTCGCGCGAGCATTACTTAATGTATCTGTAACAGTCATCTAGGTGCGGAACAGACTCGATAAATAACTTTTCCGTAAGGGAGAACATGTGGGAATGACCTCCTACTCTCTTTGCCGGATATTTTTTATCCAGAAATGTTACGGATTCCATGTGCGAAATGGGCTTATGACTGTTACTTGTTTTATGAATGCAGTTAGCCGTCCAATTTACTCATTAGTAAATCCTACAACAGTTTCGATTGCTGTTGGGTATGTCACATGACTCATTGGTAAAATAGTTGGTTTGGTTTTTTGTTTAGGATTGATGCTATTAACCACGCATTCATTTGACATAGTATTGACACAGTACAGGTCACATAGCGACCAGTGCAAATGTTCAAGTTCAAGAGGTTATTTGTCACATACATATACAAGCTCTTTCTTGTTTTCTCAGTGAAAAAACAACATTTTTATACAATGGCTGGGTTACTTTCTACGTGGCTATTTAGCAGTTGCATTAAAGCCCATTACAGGAATACTGTTTGTTGAACCAGAGGTAAAGGTAGGGATATGATGGGACAAGCCCTTTTAAACTTAAAAAAAAAAAAAAAAAAGGTCAATACGCTGCCATTTGCCGTTCTTCAAACACCACAGAATATAGAGGCGTGCTGGAATAGAGTCCATCCCAAAGTTAATGGCTGTAATGCTATCCTATTAAATTGGTCAATTACCTCCTTCTCAGGAAATTGCCGTCTTGACCTGTTTTACATTCACAGATTGCGCTTTGTTTCACTTTCTGTTTCTTTTCGCCACCCGGCCCTTCATCTCCGTCACATATAATCAGAGCAATTTTCCTTTGTTATTATATAAGGACTTGATGATAGCCCAAAACAAATATGACACAGGGTTTGGCTGATGAAACAGGCAGTTTATTTCCTTGACTTAAAATCGAGATTTATTAGCTCTACGCCCTTTCCTTCTCTCCTCTGTTCTCTGCTCTCTGCCCGTCCTGTTTACTCTACTCTCTGCTCTTCTTGTCCTCTCCCCACTCCGCTCCTCTCTCCGCTTTTTCCTCTCCTCCTTGTACTTCCTTTGACCGTTGTGCTATTTTATTTTATTGCCTAACAGCCAGTAGACTAGACACTTTCTTTTTTAAATAACCTACTATAACAAGTATATACGATACAATTGTATACATAAAACAGAGGGAAAGAGCCTTACTCATTGTTTGTGTCCGAATGTTCTCAGTTAAACAGACTGCCACCTTTTATGGCTGAGTTATTGTTAAGCCATGGAGCTTTTTAACCTTTTATTTTACTCAAACAGGTTGGCAGGAATTTTGTTATTTATCTTTTCTTTACTGACTATTCCTGGAAATACCTACTTTGTTTATGTCATATACTTTCACTGCCCCATTGTGTTATAATGGGGAATAACCCTTTTACGTGTAATAACCAGTGTTCCTGTCTCAAAAAGCTAATAAATGACTGATTGCTCTGCTAGACAACCATGATGACCATAAACTCCAGAATAACAAAGCTAACACAGTACGCTGACAGCGCCAGCAGACATCTGCTGCATTAGCTTTGATCACATCCTCTCAGTCTTCGTAGTGAGTGGTGTTGATTTGCGATTGGCCCCACTAACCTTGTTTCCTGTCTTGTCTTTTCTCTCCTCTCATCCTTCTTGCCCCCATCTTTTGTCTCTAACTCTTTCGCATCTGTTTGTTTCCTCTGTCTATCTTTACCTCTCTTTCCCCACACACCTTTTACATTCTACGTGCATTCTCCTCGCTTCTCTCCTCTCCCTTTTCACACCTTTTTTTCCCTCTCCCTCATTATCCTGCGACTCTCCTCTACCTTACACCTCCCCCCTCCCTCTCTTTTCTCCCCCAGCCAGCAGAAATGGATGCTTGGGTAAGCAGCGCTATAGCATTGAAAGTGTTGCTGTTTTTGCGAAAAACTCTCAATCTCCCTCTCTTTTTCCTGCCCCGTCTCTCCTTTCTTTCTCTCCTTCTCTCACCCTCTCTTTACCCCATCCCCCGCTCTTTCCCTCTTTCCTCTATTCAAATGTCATGTTTTTGTTGTGCATTAAAGCGAGGCTGTGAGTGTGCCGCCGCCACCATTGCACACAACAACACTTTGGGAGGTATTCAGCTAGAAAATTACATATCATCTGTGATGCTGGCAGAGGTGATTTTTACACATACACACATTCTCTCTCCCTCGCTCCCTCCCTCTCTCTTTCTCTCTCTCCAACACATGTGCACACATCCTTTGAGTGTCAAACAGCCGCTTTGGAAAGGAAAAATGTGTGTGCGTGAAGATGGGAGTATCCAGATGTGCTCTGTGGAGTAACACATTCCTGTTAACTTAGACAAGATTAGATTGTTTTAAATTACATGTAATGATAATTGGAGTTTGTGTGTGAACGTGCGTGTGTGTGTGTGTATGTGCTCGCGTACTAGATTGTTTTAAATTACATGTAATGATAATTGGAGTTTGTGTGTGTACGTGTGTGTGTGTGTGTGTGTACGTGTGTGTGTGTGTGTGTGTGTGTGTGTGTGTGTGTGTGTGTGTGTGTGTGTGTGTGTGTGTGTGTGTGTGTGTGTGTGTGTGTGTGTGTGTGTGTGTGTGTGTGTGTGTGTGTGTGTGTGTGTGTGCGCGCGCGCGCATCTGTAGACAACGTCAGGAGCAGAGCAGATAAGATCAGCTGATCTCTCCAGAGCAGATACTATTGCTCCATCTGATTCCTATCACATGCAATAATGCACAAGTCGACTCCGGTGATCGGTCACCATTATTCTTTGACATAAAACCATGCAATTCATGGTGTGTGTTGCATGTGTGTGGACTTGTGAAGAATTGTGTTTATTTAGTTTTAAATCTATTGTATGTGTGTGGGTGAGTGCAAGTGTAGATATACGCGCGCACACCTTTATTTAGTGTTTTATATGTGGCTAATACCAAGTTGCTCCGTTGTTCCCCATGTGTTGCACCCTGCCCAATTGTCATTTGATCATGCACCACGTTCTGTCCATACAACCGTGACTCCAGCTCTCTCAATATCCTCCATTAGCCTGGAGATGATGAGTCTATATGAAACAACCATCTGTTTGGGGCGGTCAATCTTGTTTTGGTGTGCGTGCTCCGTTTTGGCAAAGTCCCTCTGTGAGCATAGATTGGGACGTATCAACACACGGGCGCACATGGGTAAACATATACCACTCAATGGTACTGTATGATCTCCAAAGGATCTCTAGCTACACACACACACACACACACACACACACACACACACACACACACACACACACACACACACACACACATCTCAGTCATCAGCTCCGTCCATTTGGGGATGGGGTGGTGCTTGTTTATGGATCATGCTATTCTTTGTAATAATGTTTCATTTAAATCCTTTACAAGCTTTGACCAAGTCACAGTTATTTTCCTTCCAAAAATATCAACTAGATAAAGCTTGTTACAGTCAACCTGTTAAAATTACGCACCTTTGAAAACTTGTGGAAGTTTCTGTGGAAGTTGTATTTTATGACTTTTAAGAGTTTTAAAGTGTGTTCTTGGGACAAGAGCCACAACTCTGGTGCTTTTCATAACATGGTTGCTGCTGTAATCTTGTGCCTGGACAGCCTAAAGTGAGTTTAACTACTAAGCAATATGAGTGAGGAGGTTGAAAAGCTGATGACATGGTAAAAGATTTGCTGAATACACTAATTTCTATCATTTAACTCTTTCTCACAACTCCTCTTTCTGCAGCTCTGCTACGTCATTTTCCTACATTGTACATGGATTGTCACTTATTTGTTTTATTTAATATTTATAATTTAAAAAATGTATTTTGGATCTAATTTAAATGATGGTGTTGAATCAAAGTGAAGCATCACACTGTAAAAGTAAGTTACCACAATTCGGTTTCCGTCAAGTTTTAAAGGTGGGTTCACTTTATTTCTACCCAGGTCTTAAAATGTTAAAATGTTCCCATCATTTATAACTGAGCACAACCTCTGCTGTATATGGCGCTGCTGCAATGTCTCATTGTGCTTCAATGCAGTCCAATGGGGCAATGCCTTAAAAAACATATTAAATCTCCTTTTTGAGAACTATATGATGTTTTGAAAATGAAAGGTATGAACACTTCTAAATGATTGGAACCGACATTTTAATAAGGCCTGGGTTGAAAAATAGCGAGTTGTTTCCCATAACTAAAAACCTTCCGTATTGCAGTATTACTTCAGTTTATTTTTTGTTTAACTAATTAATTTTTCACAGTCTGGAATCTCACTCACATCTTTGATTTTTGCCTCCTGTTTCCCTCTGCTTGCATGCTCCTACGGCTTTGCCCCGCCTCGGGCCGTCTCATAGCCAATCGGCTTTCTTGCTGCCCACTACAGCTTGGTATTGCGGGCATAAAGCGCTTCACCTCATCCTTACGCCATCCCCGCCATGTCAGCCCCAGCAGCCGCCATGGCAGCCAATTGCCACCGCAGTGGCCTTGTAAGTTCTGATGCGTAGGGACTCATCATTTTAACCACTATTTTTGAGCCATTCCTTTCTTCTGCATGTGGGTATGAGGTGTGGTTATGTCTTGTGTGCTGTATGATCATAGATACTGTTTCCACTTTGAGTGTTGGTATACATGAAAAAACACAACGCTATATGATCCTAATGATCTGAACACATCACAGACACAATATAATAAATATTTTTCTATTCCGTCTTACCTGAATGACACTGGGTCTCTTGTAACTCTCGTAATGTTGCTGCTTTGAAGCTTATTTGTCAAATCCTGGCATAAATACAACATGAGAATGAGTTTGTCAAGTTTGCATCAGTGCATGTTACCAAGGTGTCGGATGACAGTTGAAGGCTCTGAAATCCATCTTGATAGCATATTCATTTAGTTTTGTGGTGAAATGACCCCAAGAAAACTACGCAGCTATCCAAAATCTTCCCATTTTCTTGTTGTCTCTGTTCTCTTTTTCTTTTGGCTATTTTCTTCCACTTTTTTGTAAAATTCCATTCTATCTTCCATCCTGTCTCCCCTTTAGGCAAAGCAGCTGGAGAGGAAAGAACGGGAGCTCGCCACTATTTCAGCCTTCTATAAAGAACAGCTCGAAACTTTGGAAAAGAAGGTAAGCCATTACCATTCCATTAAAATTAGATGCAAAAACAAGAAGATTTTTGTGATATTAAGACACATTAAAGCCAAAGAGTCTGTTACTTAATGTTAACAATTTTAATTATGTTGAATATATATATTTTTTTGCCTGGACACCACACTCATAGCCAATATTTCATTTAGGTATCATCATGTGTGCAAAACAAATTTATACTTTGTGTGGCAGTACTGTAGATACCACAGTACTACTACTACAGTATTATCTAAAGAGGCAGTTCACTGTCTCTCATTGGGACTGTACATTCTCAACGAGACACCTAATGAACCTCCACTATCCTGTAAATGTCAAACCAGGAAAAAAAAAGTCAAAATATAGGTGTAAATTAAATTCCACGGCAGAGGTGGTTCAACGACACACCAGGTGCTGATTTAGCTGCACTCTGCAGAGTTTTTGACAGACTTCAGCTAATCAAATGTATCGGCCCTTTTTCATTGCCACAGCCTTGTGCCAACATCCTTCTAGTAATAAAGTGGAGAGGGGAAAGTGGTTTGTTGTGTGCTCTCAAGAAATTATGGCCTTAACTCTCTTTCGCTCGGCCTCCACCTCGGCACTAATACCTTGCTGATATGTTTCACCCTGTAAAAGCCACTGGAGCAGTCAGTTAATAAATGTTGCTTGCTTTTTACAAACCAGAGTCGGCCACGGGGTTCGTTAAAAAGGCAGGTTTCATAAGGTGCAGGCTCACCACACGTGTGCAATTCAAGGGCAGAACAAAGTGTCAAATCGCTGGTGAGGACCAACTGTCTGGGACAAAAAGACAATGGACTTTGAGTTTAAATTTGGGGAAAAGGAAAACCAGAGGGAGAAAATTAGGAAAACTTTGAAGAGAGCATAATAGCTACAGTGGAGACAGGAGAAAGGGATTTCATCAAATGGCACATTGGCATTAGTTTAAAACCACACAGCATATAAACACAATACAGCTCAATGACATTCCACGGGATGTGGGGTGGCATATGGTCATGTCTTTCTCCACTTGCTCCCTCTTCCACATTCAGGTTTGCATACAAGCTCACAAACATCCTCATAGATAATTGTTCCTCCCACCTCACCATATCCACCTCAGCCGGCAGTTTTCAGTTATGTGCCCTGTAGACTGCCGCCCACACCCCCAACCAATCTCTCCTTCCCTGCACATTGGCAGTGCTGCCCGTCACACAGACCAGGGGGCCTTATCAGGTCCCCTGCACTCGCCTCCTTTAGCCCTCTGAGTAAACCTTTTACATAGCCGAGTTAAATTGACGGCTCCTGTACTCCGCGCCGGCAGCACACGCCGCCATGCTTGACGGAAGAGACTGATTGGGAGAGGAGTGGAGGACACTCTATCTTTCTCTGCTCTCTATTGCTTTTTTTCCATCCCTCGCTTTGGGGCCGACCTGCATGCGGATGAGGGAGCGATAGAAAGAGAGAGAGAGAGAGAGAGGGGAAGAGGACTGAGACGGAGATAAAGAGGGTATATAGACTGTGCATTAAACAGACAATCTGTCCTGAGCTGGCGTCCATCTCCATCCCTCTGCCTGCTCATCAAATTCATTTTCCGTCCGTCACTCCATTCATCTGGTCCTCCTTTCATGCCCCCTCTTTTTTCAATATCTAGCTCTCTCCCTGTTTCCCTCTCATACCTGTTGCAAATTCCAGTTTGGATGTTAAAAAATGCCACTCATAGAAGTATTGACCATCATCATATTCATAAATGACAGAGTATGTCTATCAAAAGTCATACTTTTCAGTGTTGGCATGCTGTGTTGTGTACGAGTGCCCCCAATAAAGGTTGCCATAATATGGCATATATTTGAAACCTTGACACATCAGTGGATTCAGCACATTCAGCAGATCATCAGTGTTAGCCTAAACAGGTTAATTTAGATTTCACTATATTATTTATCTGTCAACAAAGTATTATTGTCGAGTCAATATATGCATGAGCTGCTCATCGCTCAGTAATTGTTGCCTATACAGTGTACAGATGCTGTTTGTGCTGAGCAGAGATCTTCAGCTGATAATTGACACTTTTTAACCCAAGTAGCCGTCAATATATGTTTGGCCTCTCTGGACTCATTGGTTGAAGGTTTCTCTAGTTATTGACTTTACAACTGTATAATGAGTACAACACAGACAACCACGCACATGTATTCGGGCTGTTTTTATCTCTTGATGGTGTGAGCTAATGAATCGTGCCAAAGGTAAGGCTAGCCTGATTAGTGCCAGAATCCACTGGTAATTGGTGTTTGATCCCCTCTTAAATCAACATATTACTCTGCCGCTCCTACTGGAGGCTGATAACTGTGCGTGTCTGTGTGTGTGTCTGCGTTGTTGACCACCTACAGTATAAAGAATCTCTATCTCTGACACACACACACACACACACACACACACACACACACACACACACACAGGTATCAAGTTTACTAAAGGGATGAAGGACAAAGGAACCACCAGAGTGTTTGTCCAAAGGCTTTGGATGCGGAGTCTAGTCCTGACGCAAATGACAAAACAGCCTGTGTGTGTATGTGTGTGTGGCTATACAGTGACAGGTTTGTTTGCCTGCTGTCACTTTAAAGGTAATTGTGATAGAGTGGCCAATTCAATGCACAGTGTTTGCATTCCCCGTCCCCTCCATGCACACAGAAAGACAAATTGGGACTCCAAAAATGTGCAACTGTAGCGCCCTCCCACACAGAGCAGTGCATTCCTTCTCTCTCTCCCTCTGTGTCTCCGAGGAGCCCCGTCTTACCCAAACCCTAATCTCTTCCCAGCGTACAGGTGGAGTATATCTGTCTTTTTTGCGACAACATCCCCAGCGACTTTGTAAACAAGACTCAGTTTAAAATTCACCTCTTTTAATCCCCTCTTCTCCCCCCTGATTTTTTGTCATCTCCTGCCTCTGAAATATAAAATAATCCACTTGACGTCAAAGTGCGTAAAGCGTGAAGCACCCCCCCTCTTCCCCACCTGCCCTGCTCCCCCCTGCTTCAAATCCTGACATCAGCCCATCTCACTCCATCGCTGCTGGAGGGTGTTGCGACAATCATGCATGCAAAAATCGAATGAGCACACAAGATTTACTCGCATACCTGTATATCTGCAAGCTAAAGCACACACAGACACGTACGCATGCTAATCCCCTCTACAAGACTCCACCCCCCCCACCTCCCACCGGCCCCAAAACCCAGTTTCCCCCCGTTGAGGGTTATCATTGCCCCTCTCTTCATCCGTCTCCGTCTTTCTGCGTTGGGCTTTTGTCCCTCGCGATGCAAGCGGCTCTGAAGAGCTTGGGGGTTGTGTGTGCGCCAGTGATAGTGCCGCCACCTCTCTGGTGTCATGAGCAGCTGAATAGAAGCTGTTACTAGGGCAATATCAACACAGACATACACAATTACACATGCAGACATCCACATGCACCAGTCCCCCCACCAGCCCAATGCCTTACCTCCTCGATTGAATGCACTGTATCTGTTTCAGCTGCACACTGAAAAGCTCCTCTCTTCTCACCAGCCTGTATTCCTTCCACCGGTGGAGCTTCGGTTGATGGTTACATCGGTGCTTTTTACATCTTTCCCCTCAAAAAAAACTTCCTTCAAATTGCCCACTGTGTGAGTGGAAATAGATGGAAATTAAGATTTGTCTCACTCCCTTTAGGTATTTATGTGTGTCTGTGTGTTTGTGTGTGTGAGTGTTTGTGAGAGGGACATTGTGAAAGAGAGATGTTTTGGACGAGAAGCTTCTGCCACACTGTTCCCAATTCACCTATCAAATCATGCCAGATTTCACCCCTAAAGGCAATCCCCACTCAACACTTCAAGACCTGTAGATTGAGTTTAGGCAGAAATCACACATCATTTAACCCTTATCCTCTCAGTGCCATATTCCTTCTCTCCCCTTCTATCCATGGGACATACAGACTTAAAGTCTCTGTGGGCAACTTTTCATCTGAGCTATGGCACCAGCAGTCCCTCAAGGATAGCCCCTCACTGTCAACTTTTCCTTCACTTATTGGACCCACTTAAATCTTGGCCTGGAGCAAGAGACAGTCGCTACCAATGGACCAACTTCTCACTTTGTATACCCATCCAAGGCCATGAGACTTCCCTTTTTCATACCTATGAAGCACAAGCTTGCTTTAAAGCGATTTCAAATGATGACGATGGGGCTGTTTATTAAGGGTAAAAATGATTGCACGAGATTAATGCTTAGTAGATTAGTCTGATGCATAACTCTGTGATGTCAGTACCCAAAGCTTTTATCCCATTTCATCCCATCATTGGGAATAGGGTTAAAAATAACTTTAGCGGCTAAATCAGCGTGGAGTTAACTCTATTCTCCTTCAGTCTCTGGAGATGCTGCTGCCGACCTTTCCCCCATAGAGGTGTGGCATGTAAGTCCCGTCCAGATACACCAGCAATGGGAAGACTTAGCGACAGCAGCTTTATCCTGAATCCTAGCCTGGAAAATCCAATATAGCACAGCCACCAAACCTAACTGGCAGGGATAAAAACTTACATCAAGTAACGTTTGCAACTGGACAGAAACAGGACAACTACAAATCAGTCAGAAGATTAAAAAAGATAACTTTTGTATTCTATTTAGTATTTTGTTTTCTGCCTCACATTGTATAGCTCCTGTCAAAGGATGTTGTAAGAAGTCTTTTATTCTGTGTGGTCTTATTTTTTGTTGTTGCCCTGATTCTGTGAGATATGTTGGCCCCTGTACCATTCAGTATGATATGTGCACACATTAATCTGAATAAGGTCAATAACCAGAATAACATAAAAATCAAAATATTGCACATGTAAACATCTTAGTTTACGTGGCTCATCACATGGATCATTCATCAATGGAAGTTCAGTCGGGAGCAAAGGAAGCGATGTACATTCATTGCACATTGAATGCAACAAACAAATGCACATGGTGTGAATCTCTGAACGCATAGAATGAACATGCCAGAAGCAATACGATTAAGGTGTATACATGATACAGTTAAATGGAATATGATTGCATAATCTCGGTTTATCAATTGGAATATATATGCTCTGGGCTTTATTCGGATCAAGTAGTATGAATACAGTGTTTAAATAACAGTTGTGATATTGGAACTATTGCTTTATTCAGAATATAATCGGAACTTTATTGTGCATGAAAATGCACTAATTGCCTTATTTGTAGGTTTCACACGGTGGTAAACTGAAATAATTACATAGTAGTGACTGCTGCAAGGTTATGGTTGTTGAATAGTTGGCGCTGCCTTTGCTTCAATTCTAAACCAGACAGAAAGATCAGAGTTAGCATGTCTGTGGATCAGTGTGAAATAATGAGATACGAAAATGACTAGGGAGCACTGGAGAAATAGAGGACTAGGGATTGTGGAGGAGGTTTGTGTTTGATCCTGTCTCGTTCCTCACTCGCTCACTTCAATTATGCTCCTCTCCTATCGCCCCCATCTATTGGGAATATGGGAGATAATTAAAGAAAGGCACGGGCGCTGTGATTATTGGTTTAAAATGGTGATTACTGCGCAGAGAGTTGATGTGTGAAAGAGGGAGACAAGAGAGATTGGCTTTTTGTCTTGGGCATTCTACACCATATTACAATGATTCCAACACTACATCCATTAGGTGATAATTTATCTCATGGGTCTTAGGGCTTAAAACATATTCTCAGTATCCCTTTATAGGTTAGGCCGGCTAAACTGAGCATTATTCTAGATAGCAGAGCGCTAAACATATGTCTAGGGAAGATAAAACAGATTACAAAACGCCATGAGAGATGGTCAGCACCTCTAATGTCTTAAGGTTCACTAAATAGAAAAAAAAATTGATACAATTTGTTTCCTGGATTGTGGCCCTGTAGTGGCAGATTTCCGGTTTTGCGGGTCGGGCGTGACGTAGATCGTGACCTGCCTCCTCAATCTTTTTTTCCGATCTTTTTTAAACGCTATTCATACGCTAGTCACAACGCCGTGGAAGATTTCAGTGTGCCGGACAAATGGGAGAGATTCCGGTCAAATATTATCTGTGTTTATTGAGCTTAAAAACAATTGATAGGCATGCTATATAAAGAATGACATAATAAAGGCATGTAGATGTTTTATATTTTTTTATTGAATATTCAAAACAAAAATAAATCCTGTCAGTTAATTCCATTTAATAAGTAAATAAATAAATATTACGAATTTTACGACTTAAATCAAATAATTTCAGTTTGTGTCATTAAGTAACACGTGCAACTGCTTTAATTAAATAAATGCAGCTGCATTTCACATAAATAAAATTGAGCTAAGATCAAAAAGAGAATAAATATGGCAAGTATTCTATTTAATCTATATAAATAATAAAGTTTATGGTGTGGCACGTCTCGTCGATTTTACACAATGACGCTGCCGCCCTGTCTCCACTCTGTTTGTGTGTGTGTGTCTGTGTGTGTGTGTGTGTGTGTGTGTGTGTGTGTGTGTGTGTGTGCGTACAAGCACAACATGTCCACGAGGGAGGGAGCGGGTCTTATTTCTATATCGACAAACGTGATTGGTTAGAGGTGAAAGTTCAGCTTTAGATTGTCCAAACTGATTGGCTTTCCATTGCCACTCGCTGAACGTGTAAAACGCATTTTAACCAGTGGTTAAAATGCAACACGGCTCAGATGCGTTCTTTCGGTATACTGGCCCAGTCTTTGGCTAACCCTTTGGCCCAGTGGTTTCACTTCATATCAAACCAGTTTGAAGGTTTTTACACTGGCCCAACCCTGGGTTACTGGGACCCACTTCTGGAGCCAAGTCTCGGAGTGGCGTTCACAGACGAGTGCCTGGTGGCGGGATCAACCCATGTAACCCAGGCCTCGGGCCCAGCGCGAAAAGACTTCATAGCACCATTGTGTGGGCTCACCATCTGCAGGCTGCAGTGTAGGGGTGGGGTGCAATGCCGACAAGCAAGGGGAGCCAGCCGAGCGGTTCTAGATGTTCTGGACTTAGGCAACGGAAACTGGCTTTTGGTACATGCATGGAATCTCACCTTTCTGGGGGGGGCGGGGCTGAACTAGTGCGTGGGGTTGAGCGATACCAGCTAGATATAGTTAGGCTCACATCTACAACCAGTGATGGCTCTGGAACCCAATTCCTTGACTACAACTCTCACCTCCGAAAGAGCTTCTCCTACATTCAGCAGGTGGTTGGAGACATGGAGTTAGTCTCTTATTCCATTCTATTGTGGAAGCAGCTGTTAGGAGCTGTGGTCAAAAGCTGGTTGGTGCCTCTCATGGTGGCAACCCAAGAACTTTCTGGTGGACACCAGCTGTTGAGAGGGCCATCAAGCAGCAAAAGGCGGCCTTTCGGGCTTGGTTAGCTTGAGGAACTCCTGACTCTGCAGAGAGGTCTTGGAAAGCAAAAAGGGTCCTGGAAGACCATCCGGCGACTCAGAAGGGAAAAGAGGCACATTGCATTTGAATTTCGTTCCTGCAGACAAAATGCCAAGGTGCTGGAAAGGAGACTCCGGCTGATTGTCAAACCCCAGTTTCAGGAGGAACCATGGGGTTGTGTTTTGTGGATTTGGAGAAGGCTTACGATCGTGTTCCCCAAGGTTGTCTGTGGGAGGTGCTGCGGGAGTATGGGATGCAGGGGCTGCTTCTGTGAGCCACTCGGTCCTTATATACTCAAAGCAAGAGCTGGGTCCGTATTCTTGGCATTAAGTAAAGCTTGTTTAGGGTGGGCATCGGACTCCAAGGTTGCGCTTGTCTCCTTTCCTGTTCATGGTTTTCATGGACATGGTGTCAAGGCCTTGCCGTGTTCTGGAGAGTATCCAGTTTGGTGACATAAGGGTGGCATCGCTGCTATCTGCAAATGGAGTTGTCCTTTTGGCACCATCACACTGTGAACTGCGACGCCCACTTGAGCGGTTTGCAGCCGAGTGTGATGTGGTCGGGATGAGGATCAGCACCTCCAAATCTGAGGCCATGGTTCTCTACCGGAAAAAGATAGCTTGTCCCCTACAGGTGAGGGGGGAGCAACTGCCCCAGGTGGAGTTCAGGTATTTCAGGATTCTTATTCACGAATGAGGGTAAAAAGGATCGGGAGATTGATCGCCGGTTAGGTGCAACGGCTGCAGTGATGTGGAAATCGGACCGTAGTGGTGAATAGGGGGCTCAGCTACAAGGGGAAGCTCTCAATTTTACGGTCGGTGTTCGTTCCCACCCTCATCTAGGGTCATGAGCTATGGGTAGTGACGGAAAGAACGAGATCGCAGATACATGCGACTGCAATTGGGTTTCTCCGTAAAGTAGCGGGGGCTCACTCTCTGTCATGAGGGAAGGAGCTCTGTGATCCAGGAGAGCCTCAGAGTACAACCGCTGCTCCTCAGCGTGGAGAGGTGTCAGTTGAGGTTGTTTGGTATCCTGGACGCATCCCTTTGGAGATGTACCGGGCACATCCAGCTGGGGGAGACCCCGTGGCAAACCCAGGACACGCTGGAGAGATTATATCTCATGGCTGGCATAGAAACGCCTATTGATCCCCCAGGAAAGGCGGAGAGGAAGTTGCTGGGCAAAGGGAGGTCTTGGCTGCTCTGTTGGCCCTGTTGCCACCACAACCCTGGCCAGGATAAGCGGGTTAGAAAATGGATGGATGGATGGATGGATTGTTTCAAGAACTCTGCCACTCGACCATTTCTAAGCAGCTTTGGTCCCTCTGCAGAGTTTGATTACTGAGGTTAAGGTATGTTGTATATGACCCTTTAGGCAAGGGCTCCATCATTAGAGTAATTGCTACGAAATGCCATTTTTCTTCTACGGACATAAAACTTTATGGCATGCCAACAGGCCATCAACATTCTGATTTGTTAGTGTTGCCGTAGGGTTTAAAAGGTTGCTAATTTAACGAATGTGACATTTCAGATGCCGCTTTGTGCGTTCAGCTGATCATGGGAGACTTAATAGAGGTTTAAAATGGGTTGTAGGAAGTCAATAAAATAGTTGTAACCCTGTAAATATTGCATGGGCGCCGTGAGCTGTTAGCCTCTAATTAGCAGAACTCAATTCAAAAAGGTTGACTCAGACCAAAGTTATTCTGTGTTTAATGTTATTTTATTTTTTTAATGCTGTAATCTTGAAATTGATTTATGTTAAAAGCCAGGGACACTGAGACAGCCCACTTTCCGAGACTGTGAAATGAAAACCTGAAGGGGAAAGTCTGTTGAGCAAAAATTCGGTCTAATTAAACTCATCTCTCACCTTCCTCTGTCTTTCTCTCTGCCTTCATACAGAACCTTTACAACTACAAGCAGACAACTGAGCAGTACAACCAGGCAGCGACCAAGGCTGAGGCTCATATTCGGTAAGTACTGTGAATTAGCCCTATGGCACCATTGTGGTACCTGGAAAGAGCCTTTCCAAAACGCTTGTTACTTATTTCTATCTCAGCCTTAATGTCTTGGATGACTATACATGTTGGGGCATGGTAACTTGCAAATGACTAGTGAATACACTCACAAATAATCACATAATCGAGACTTAATCTCCAACCGCTAGTGGATGCGAAGCCTCTGGCCTGCACATTAATACAAGACTCATTTGAGAAGTAATTATCGCCATCTCACTTTGCAATAACCTGTTCAGTTTTTGTTGTCTTTATTTGTATCCTTTTCTTTATTTCTGTTTCTGAATGACTGTTTTTTTGTGAGTCTTCATTTAATTTCCTTTTTTCTCAGTTAAAGTCAGCGACTATTCTCATTCTACAATTAACAGTTTCTCACAATAGTACATACTTAACATTCACCTTTCACCATTCTGCTTCACACGACGGGTTTACAAAATACCGCTGATAGCTGAGTTCTGCAGCAGCGACAAGCTTGGCAATCATGGCTGTAAATCGGCCACTAACAGACTTGGCCCTTTTTTTTGGGTTTAAATTTGTCTGGCAAGGAACAGTTGCAATCTTCACACAGGAAAACAGAAACTGTGGGGAGTGTGCAGGGAATGGAAGTGTAGAATTTACCTGCGGCTAAAACGAGGGTCAATTTGATTCTCAACAGCATCATGACAACCACCCTGTCACTGCCGTCGTCTTTGGTCGCTGTCAATTTAAAGCCCATAGTAACATAATTTTTCGCCCCAATTTAAGAGCCACCGCTGCAAGATAGCTCGGTGAAAGTTGTTCAGTCGGTGTGCTTTCTCTTCCCCCTTCCATGACGACATGAATGGATAATGTTTGCAGACATTGTGCTCAAATGAATTTGCAACATTAGCCTATGCTGTATAGTTTTTAATTGACTGACGCTCCTGTCCTTTTGGTCCCACGCAAATCTAATCTCTCCCTTCCTCTCTTCATACCTGGACCAGTCACATCTGTTTCTCTCTACACCTTTTGTAACCCTGGCCACCTTAAACGAAATTAAATATTTCTTTGACAACGTGTGTTTATACAATAATTATATTTACTGCTTCTACCTTAAATCAATCCACAGTATATCTCCTGAGGCGGTGTTACAGATTTCACTTTAACAATAATCTCCAGGCTGTACGATTCCACCATTTTTGCTCTGAGAACTGAAGCCACGTCTGGTCTAATGACTTTCATGATTATAGTGTGTTTTCCTGTTTGCAAGCAATTGTAGCAAGACATTTGTTTGACATCGTATTTTCGAGTAGTTTAACACCTTTTCATTGAATAATGAAAGAAGGGGCAAAGTCAAAGGCATTAATTCATTTCATTTTTTTAAGAAACACAAACCAAGACAAGCTGCACAGTTTGTTCTTAAATCACATCATTCATAATGATCTCCTACCTTTATATATTGTCATCACTAACCATATAATCATGTTGATAATTTGTGCTATTTCCAGTATTTGGAGCAACAAACGTGTATATACTGTATACAGTACATGGTCGTAATATGGTGAATGAGTGAAATTTAAATACCAGCATTTTAGCATTTTCAACCATCGCAGAGTGCAATACCTTCAAAACAACTGCATTCAGGCCTTACGTGAGAAGCCTCTTCTAGTCAATTAATTTGAATGGTAACCAATTTAAGTTTTTAATTCTATGCCCTGCTCATTTTATTAGCGGAGCTTTGCTGTTTCAAAATGTACAGGCATATTATCCAGCCGCACTGAACTCCTCATTATTTTTCTGTGTCTCTGCTGTGTAACTGACACAAGGATGCACAGACGTAAACTTCAATCCCCCTTTTCGCTCCCTATCTCCACCACGCTTGGACCCGCTTTGTATTCAGGCAGCCACGTGCTCATGATGTTCTGTCAGTATTTGGGCAGCATTTTATTGTGCCGTGGTCACGCTGTCATTTCACACTACACTGACCACCCAGTAATTATTCTATTTAGCCACTGCTGCAGCAGAGGGAGGCCACGATGCAGACAAACATTCAAAACGGCCTGTTCTCGCCCTCCATTCTCTGCTTTTACACATTTGGTATGTTTGTTTCATCTGTTCCACCAGTGCTCCAGCTTTTCTGCGATCACTCGTGTCTTCTTTCCTTTCATCTGGCATTTTTATTTGAAGGTGACATTTGACATAATTGATCACACTGAATGAATGATCAAATTACCTTGCTCAAGTCTTCACTGTGTAATCATTTGTTGCTAGGCTTCTTTTTGCCTTTGCTACGGGGTTTAAGACTGTCAATATGAATAAGAAGCCTTCTTCTGAGTCCCATTGTATGGCAATGTTATCAGTTCTGTGTGTTTCACTACCTAAGTGGAGTCCAAAATAAATATAGTACCGGGACTAGATGAGTCGAGTGAAGCTTGGGTTTAATGAGGGATGGGGTTGAGAGCCAGAGGTTAACATAATGCACAAATTACATAACTAACAAAATAAACAAAAGTTTAAGACAACAGGAAAAAAAAACACCTAGAGTCCGGACTTGAGTACCTCAGCTCCGGTTTGTACACATGCCCGGGAGAATTTGTTCAACATGCCCAATTAATGAGTAAGGCTGGTAGCTCACTACTCCGTACTGTCTCTGCTCGTCGAGGTAGCAGAGGAGCGGTTACAAGTGACAGGACCTGTCTGCACACCGCTCTGACAGAGTCATCATTATGAAAGAAGGATTCACGTGCTTACACTATCTATTCCCCTACCTCGCTTTTCTGAGCGGTTTGTTGTTTGAGGAGTACACACACACAAACATACAAGTGTAACGGAGAAGACAACCGGGAGTACGAATTGAGCCAAACTCTGGCACAAATCAAACCGTCTCTGCTTGCACTGTTGTGGTCTCAAACATGTTTTTGTCAGCCTCATTTTATTGGAAATATTTTGTACTAATTGGTGCGTACCGGCAGCCAAGCAGTCAAACGGTGAGGTGCCACATTTTTGAATAATTACATTTCAGTCAAGGTTGTCTTTGGTTGTCGTTGCAAGTGATGTACTGGCATACAACAGTTACCTGCACCAATATGAATCACATGTTGCTATAGGCAAGTCCACTATGCAAAGTAATGAGGAAGGCATGCTGATTCAGTGTTTGCATCGTATTTCTTCCTTGTTTTTCATATTTGGCTGCTAATGCAAGAAGGGCAGAGGGCCAGTTTAAATGTTGTACAAAAAAAATGAAATTAACTGAAACAAAACCGTAATTGAAATGGCTGGTGATGACGATGCGAGCGAGGGGGGGGGCGATAGCCACACAACGCTCCGCCGAGCATGTCTCACCCTGCGACAACCTGACTCCAGCAAGTCGGCCGAGCCCGAGTCCTTCCGATTGAAAAGTTATCAGCGATGAGATGTCACGCACAAACACAGGATCTCAAACACACGCGCACACACACACACACACACACACACACACACACACACACACACATGCGCGCGCAGACACACATGCACACACCCTATCTTGTTCCCGCACGTCACCTGTTTTAATGAAACATTCTCCTTATCCCCTCCTATCTCTCCTTCTGTGGATTCTCGCTAAGGGAGTTCAGTGGGGATCTATCCGCTAGGCTAACAGAGTGTGAATTGTTCCCCTGCCTTCCCTATCTCTCCTCGGCACTCAACCTGTCAGCGTATGAAGATACAGGTTGAGTACTGTCTCTTTTCAATCTGCGGCTCCTACTTGTTTTTGATTGCTATTCCCATTTGAGGCAGATAGAGACTTTGTAAAGTGTTTCCCCAGAGTTGACATTAAACTTTGTGGAATCGTCTTGTCATATTGTCAAATATTGTGCCTGTGAGTTCAGGATCGTACTCGCCGGAACCGGCGGCTGTCAAAATATGACGCACAATAGCCCCGGTAATCGGAGGCGGTGGGTACGGTCAGTCTCCCGATACCCTCCCCTCACCTACATTTCGACCAACTCGGTGTGTCATTTTTGTGCAACTCTGCATTCACATATGCACCAGCTAAAATAATGTCATGAAAGTTATCCTTGAGGCAGGATCATAAAAGCTTTATAAAGCCTCTAACAATACAAGAAGCATGCTCCGCCACTGCCTTTGATCTCACCCCAGCCATGACATCTTTGATCCTCTCTCCTCTTCCCTTTCACTCAGCGCAATATTAAAAACCAGAAGCACATTGCCACGGCTGCTGGTTTTGAGGAACCCAAATCCTTGTCATCATACATTAATAATCTCACTAACACACACACACACACACACACACACACACACACACACAGCAACGTGCACAGAGAGAGAATAATAAAATGTTACGCCCCTGTGATCTTTCCTTTTTCTTCTTATTGCTTTATTCCCAAATGTCAGTCTTTTCAGTGGCGCAGAACTCAAGCTTTCTTGGTAAAAACCGCACATTGCCAAAGAGAGACAAAAAAATAAAAATAATGAGAAAGTTAAATGATTGGAGCCTAATCTCTCTCCCTCGACACGGTGCTTATTTATGCAAAGCGTCACAGGCAGAAGCAATTGGAGTGTTGTTTTGCCGTTTCTCCCTCCAAAAGTTAGCTATCACCCCAGCTAGGGTAGCTAATGTTTTTCTAATAAGAGCTCACCTTTAATTTCAGTTTAACGAGGCAGTTGC